>NW_026000102.1:8435190-8444924 GCF_001458135.2 Marmota marmota marmota
GGGGGGGGGGGGGGGGGGGGCAGAGTGCTCAGGCTGGTGGACTGCTCACTTTTTTTTGTACTGGGGACTGAACCCAGGGGCACTTTACTGCTGAACCACAGCCACAGCCTTTTTCATTCTTTATTTTGAGAAAGGAGCTTGCTGAGTTGCTGAGACTGGCCTCGAACTTGTGATCCTCTTGCCTCAGCCTTCTGAGTCACTGGGAGTATGGCCCAACTGATGAGTCATTCCTGTAGCCTCCGTGGGCCTGTGGAGAAGGAGGGCAGGCAGCATGTGGGCATCCTGTGGGACAGACGTCCCCACAGGCCCTGCTTTCTGACTCAGGTTTTGGCCACTGTAGGCAGAGGGACCCATTTCTGATTTTAAAATGCAAAAGTCCCATTTCCACAGCAGCAGGACTTGTGAGCAGGAACCTGTGCGGGGTCCATGCAGAGGAAGCTGCCCACAGACTGCAGGGATTCCAGATGGGACACCCAAAAGTTCTCCATCAGAAAACAGGGAGACCCTGGCTTAAGGGAGCCCTAGAAGTGCCCTGTTGACTGGCTGCCCCTCTTTCTCTCCTGCGCCCCCAGGTCACTGTCTGCAGCCTGACAGGAGCCTGGCAGTGTGGAGGTGCAAGGCAAATGCCCCCGGCCCTGCCGCAGCCTCGCTCCCAGACTGCCCCAGGCCCTCCCTGCAGAGGGCCGTGGCCAGGCTCTCTAGTCCTGCCCAGGAAGGGGAGGGGGCTGGTCTCACCTAGGCCCAAGGATTCCACTGCCCAGAATCCCCCTGCAGCCTCCAGCCTGGTCAGCAGTGGTCATGGGGGCAGGGGAAGCTGAGGGGACAGTGGTCCTGGGGTGGTCAGAGGCTACAGCAGGACACCCACCTTGGGAGGTGGGATTATCAAGAAGGGGCCTTGCTGGCATCCCAGACTGTAGCGGTGGAAGCCCTCTGAAGCCTCGGGAACCTGACTGAGGTCAGAGACTCGAGAAGGGTCCAGGTAGCTGGGTGCGGACGCCTGTAATCCCAGCAGCTTGGGAGGCTGAGACAGGAGGATGGCGAGTTCAAAGCCAGCCTCAGCAAAAACGAGAGGCTAAGCAGCTCTGTGAGACCCTGTCTCTAAATAAAATACAGAATAGGGAGGGCTGGGGGTGTGGCTCAGTGGCTGAGTGTCCCTGAGTGCAATCCCTGGTACCAAATAAAAGGGGGGGGGGGCGTCCAGGAAGCTGGGTGCCCCTCCTGGACCTCCAGGAACCTGTGGAGGAAGTCCACCTGGCATAGCTGTTCCCCTCCTGAATGGCTGTGTCCCATGCAGCCGTGATGGGCCACCTGGAAGGAGGTGGGGGCAGGGCAGGGACTGCTGTGATCTATGCTAGGCCGCCCACAGAACAAGGGCTGGGGCCCAGACACACTGTTCAACAGGGACTGGGGAGTCTTCCCAGAAGACCAAGGCTGTGTGTGATGGGAGGAGGGAGGGCTGGGTCTGGGTATGAGAGTGAGGTGGGGCAGAGTCCAGGATAGCAGTGGCGGTAGGAGTGACCAGGGTGTAGACATGAGGCCTCAGAGGACCAGCAGGGAGAGCAGCTCCTCCAGCAGTTGTGGGCTGCTGGGAGCTCAAGGTCCAAGCTGTGGTCAGTGCCTGCCACAGACCTGGTTCCACCCTGTCCTCCCAGGCCTCACTGGTCAGCAGACCCCCTCCCCACGCGTTGTCACACTAGGGCCAGTGCTTCTCTGGGGCTTCACCCTTGCTACCAACCCCACCCACCTCTGACTTCCTTTCCTGGAGCCTGTTCTGCCAGTGTAGACCTGGACGCCTGAAGTGGACGCCTGGCATGCCCTGTGTGTAGGAACTACATGTGGATGCCCCATCTACTATCTCTGTGTGGTCTAGTGCTGGGCACTGAGGTGGACCCTAGAGTCCCGCAGGCTTCACAGGCTGTGACCACAAGGGCTTGGTCTCCACCAGGGCCCAGCCCAGAGTTCTGTGTCCTAAGCCATACTGTGCCCAAAGTCTGCAGGGACCCTCTAGGCCACGGTGCCTGCTAGGGCCACTCTGTGATGTCCTGCATAGCAGCCCCTCCTGGTGGGTAGGAGTCAGACAGCAGGGATGGTTTGAAGGAGTGGCCCAGGAGGCCCCCTGCTGTGCTGACCACAGCAGATGGGGTCTAGGACAGGGAGGACAGATGCTCACTGGGAACGTTCACAGGGCCGTTTCCTGGGAGAGGACCCAACTTCCCGACACCAGCTTCATGCGCCCAGTCAGCACAAGTTCATCAAAACTTTTTTTTTCCTCTTCCTGAATCAAAACAGACACTCCCTCCTCGGATGCTCCCCCACCACAGGCCAACCCCAGCACTGCCCCCTCCAGGCTGCCTGGGAACTCCCGTGCCACCCTTTCCCTGGACCGTGTTGGGGGGTTGCCCAGAGTTTCCGGCATTGACTGGAAACTGCGTGCTCCCTCCCTGGGAGGCGCAAGGCCATCAGCGGACGACAGGGAGCAAGTGAGCACTGAAACGCAAGGAGAGTGGGTCTGGCTGTCTTCCCGCTCCCCAGGAGGGCTGGCGCTGGGCAGAGCCGGTGCCTCCACCGAGGCCAGGGCGGGTCACCTGGCAGGCTCACAGGGAGGCCCAGACACCTGTCCACATGGTGTCCAGCTCCACCCAGAGCCCCAGGAACTCAGAATGTGTGTTTGGAGACAGCCTTCGGAGAGGCGATTAAGGTAAATGAGGCCCTTAGAAAGGCCCTGTCCCTCTGGTGTCCTCGTGAAGAGGAGACCCACAGAGATGCCAGGGATGGGCATGAAGGAAAGACCACTGAGGATGAGGCAGGAGCCATCTCACCAGGAGGAGAGGCCTGGAGAAGCAGCCCTGCCCACACCTTGACCTCGCTCTGGCCCCCAGGACCAGGAGGAAGTGGACTGCTATTGTGCGTCTCCAGGGTGTGGTGTTTTGCTGTTGTGGTTTGAGCTGAGACACACCCCAGACTTGCCCAGCCAGCCTGGGGGAGCTCACTCCGCCTCCCACCAGGCACCGCAGGCCCAACACCCAAGCCGGACCCCAGCAGCAGGTCCACTCTCAGTGTTCACCACTGAGAGGGGGACAGAGAAAATAGAAGGGAGGAGGTCCTTTAGAAGTATAATTCAGGAAAATTCCTAGGAATGGATGGAAAGAAGTTCCAGATGGAAGGATCCACTGGGCACCTAGCAGAGGGGATAAAAAACCCCAATCCACGGGAAGGTGCGATGTGCAGGGAAGGCCAGAAGAGCAGCCATAAGAGGCCCAAAGACTTGCAGAGAAGAAACAGATACCAGGTCTCACACCAAGAACCGGGAGTGGGAGCAGCGAGGCCCAGCCCCATCTGAGCCCAGGCCCCAGAGCCCCACATCTCAAAGCCAGGCATGTCCCTGAGTCCTTTTTGGAGGGCTACCAACAGATGAGCTCCAGCTACCCAGGAAGGAAGAGTGCAGAGCAGGGACATCCAGCCCCACTGGAGGAGGCCTGGGGTGTTCCCCAGGATGCAGACAAGGACACCTCCCCAATACCTGCCCTGCCCTGGACCTTCCCAGGCAGAGCTGGCCAGAGCAGCCTCTCAGGAATGCCCAGGACCTGGGAACTGGAGCACTGGGGCGCCCGGCATGCATCAGGAATGAGTTTGGAGAAAACCAAGCCAGCAGGAGGAAGGCAGGCAGTTGACTCTGTGAAAACGACTCACGGTCATCTGTCACACCTCACATGCAGCTCTGGCCACATAGAACCTGCTGAGCTGCAGTGACAGTGGGGAGAGGAGAGTGTGGGAGGGACAAGCTGAGCCCGGTGGATACTGAGCCCGGGAAGCTATTCTGGTCCTACCGCCTGCTTTTGGAAGCAGAGGCCTTGCCTGGCCTATGGGTGGCTGGAAGGCTGTTGTCAGTCCTTAGGGAAATGTGTGTCTCTTACATGACTCAGAGGAAATGAACTCAGTGTGGTGTGCACTCTCCGAGGCCCAGGAGTGGCCTGCTGTTAAGGGCATGGTGGACCCTGGCCGAGAACCCCTGCTCTGTCCTGTCGGTGCATCTTCACCGGCCTTCCCTGGTTTCCTGCAGCAGCCGACTACCACCCCTTCCACCTGCTGCGGAGGTTGGTATCTGTCCGCGTGGAGGGCAGGCCGCTCACCATGGCACCAGGGCTGCTGTAGACCCCTCAGGACTAAGTTTTGGCTTTGGTAAAGCAAGCTGGGAGTCCAGACCCCACCCTGGCAGGGTAACTCCCAGAACGCACACCGCCACTCAATGGAATAGGGTGGTTTCCTCCTGGGCACTATGGGGCCACACACTGACATCATAAGTAGACCCTATAGACAGTATAGGGCCTTTATGGCCATCTCTTCCCACCAGGAAGGTTAAAACACCCAGAAAACATCACAGAACTCGGAGAACCCCAACTTCTAGGGGATATGTGGGACACCCATGGCCCTCTGTGACTTTCCTGCCGGCTGCAGCCCTCAGTTACCAAGACACAGCCCTGGCCCAGCTCTCCTGGATATTTTCAAATGACCCCAGTTCACAACACAACCCTCACCCCGCCCCCAACACTCAGGAGAAACTGCGGGTTCCTGCAAGAACCCCGCAAGCTGCTCCCTCCTGCAGGCTCCAGCCTCCCACATGGCTAAGCCCGTGTTCACTGGCTGGACGCCCCAGGCCCCTGCCCCGCTGGGAAACAGACCTTCCCCAGGACATCACAGGGTAAGGAAGAGAAACTTTCAAGCATGGGGATGTCAGGCTGTTCAGAAGCAGAGACCCTGCTCCTGGGCACTCCCCTCCAGCTCCAGAGGAGCCCCAGTCCTACCTGGTTCCCAAAGGCCGAGGTTGGCCTGGTGGTGTGGGTCCAGCAGGGCTGTCTTATCACGGGCCTGGCGGGCGGAATGTGGTGGAAACCTTTGCCTGGTACAACTGGCCACTGTTCCACAGCCCAGGAATTTTGCATTGAATAATTTTTAACTTCTGCTCTGAGAAAAAACCAGGTTTGTGTATAGTGTCCATCTACAGAGGAATGCCGGGTGGTTTTCATTTAAAAGTAAAGACCTGGTATCCAGAATAAGCCTGCCCTGGAAAAGAGAAAAAAAGTAACAAAAAAGAACAGAAAAGGGGCTAAGGTTGTGGATCAGTGGTAGAGTACTTCTTAGCATATGTGAGGCACTGGGTTTGGTTCTCAGCACCACATATAAATGAATAAATAAAATAAAGTTTCATTGACAACTAAAATACACACACACACACACGCACAGAAAGAAAGCAGTCCAGGGCTTGCGGACCCTGGTGATTTCCAGCCCTGGCTGGCCCACGACCTGTCCTCTCAAGGACAACACCTGTCCCTGTGGAAAAGCCATGGACGAGCAGGACAACTCCCAGCCCAGAGCAGGTTTGAGTTTCTGGTAGGGTGGAGACATCTTTCCCTACAGGTCTCTGGACACAGTGGCCCCCAACCCAGTGCCCGGTCCTGTGACATCTCTAGAGCTCTGTATTTTAGGAATTGCTGAGCCAGGATCCAACTGCAACCTGCAATCAGCTTCCAGGGTCAGCAACTGGCATGGGGGGGCCCCCTGAGGGGATCAGCTCCGCTCTCCCCCAAGGCTGTGGCCCCAGCTGCAGGTTAATCCCTTCCCCCCAGCCTCAGCCCCAGTAGAAGGCAGCACTGATGCTGACCTCAGGACCTGGGGCTAAACAAAGCAGACACTGTGCTGGGCTCCCAAGGGCCTGCGGTCTCCTGGACAGGGGCGACAGCCCAGCCAGCCCGGCCCCGAGTGACTGTCACCCAGGAAAACCAGACTTTCCCTTCACAGAGACCATGTGCCTCACCAGCTGGGGTTGACATGCTGACAACCACTCCAGTCCCCTTGTCGGGGGTGCCTGGCCACAGGATCACCAGAGCCACTAATACCAAAAAAGAGCAGTGGGGCCAGTCCAGTGGCATTGGTCCCATAGCACGGGGACTTGGGCCCAGGTGGCCAGGGGTCAGGAGGCTGCTGCTCAGCTGGCGTTTAGGGTTATAACCTAATTGTAGGAGTGAACTTCCCTTACAACCCTGGTTTTCCAGCAAGTCTTTTTTTTTGGTACTGGGGATGGAACCCAGGGGCACTCGACCACTGAGCCCCATCCCCAGCCCTAGTTTGTATTTTATTTAAAGACAAGGTCTCACTGAGTTGCATAGCACCTCACTTTTGCTGAGGCTGGCTTTGAACCTGTGATCCTCCTGTCTCCATCTCCTCAGCTGCTGGGATGGCAGGCAAGTACCATCGTGCCCAGCTAAGAAGTCTTTTTTTTTTTTTTTAAAGTCATAAGTAGTTTTTGAAATTTATCAGCTTTTTCTGCATCAACTGCAGTCACCAGATACTTGCTTTTACTCATCAGCCCTTCCTGGCCTTCCTAGGACAGCCTCGGGAACGCACTGAGTGGTTTTTAACATGCATTTGATAGGTTGCAGAGGGGAGCGGTAGCCAGCCCATGGGCCCTTTTCCTGCAGGTGGCTGCAGCAGGAGGGCCCGGCAGGTGGGGTGGTCCCTCCCGGACATCAGGACATCATGAAGCCCTGGGAACTTGAGGGGCTGCTCAGGGGCCGTCTTCAAAGTGACTGCTTTAGCCACTGTTTTGTGGTGTGTGAGTTCTGGATCCTTCTCAGAAAGAGACCAGAGAGCAGAGAGGCCTATTGCAGGAAGCCATGACATGCAGTGGGGAACATATCTTGTCCTTACAGTGGAAACATGGCAGGAACATGCTGACCTTTGACCCATAGGTATTTAAAGACCCATAGCACTAGGCCTTCTGGCACTCACCAGCCTTCCTGGGGAGTCACTCCTGGAAATACCCAGTGCCAAGAGAAGCAAGCACCAAGCCTGTACAGTGAACCTTATTCCAGGGCTGAAACTGTGCGAGGTGCCGGGGAGCCTCTGCTACAGGCCTGAGAGAAGAGAACCTGGAAGTAGCGCCGCAGCTCCCGGGGCCAGCCACAGCCCTCCCTAGGCACGCTGAACCTGCAGAGGGGCTGAGCAGGACCGGCAGCAAGCCCAGGTGGTGCCTGAGCTTTAACCTGGTTGGTTAGAAACAGGCACCTGGCTGGCACAGCGAGGGACGAGTGCCAGGCCTGGAGAGCTGGTGCCAGTAGGGTGACCTGTGTACTGGACAGGAAAAGGAGGGTGGTGGTCTCCAGCAGGGCAGCAGCAGGGACCACAGCCCCAGGCAGGAAGAGGACTGGGGCAGGCAGTGCAGGGGAACCACAGCATGCCCAAGAGCCTCAGCTGCCCCACCCTGGGGGAAGTGAGCACTGGGGCCAGGAACCAGGGCCAGGAGAAGCCTGGCTGTCCAGGACATGTCTGAGGTAGTAGGGCCAGTAGGCCAGGTCAGAGAAGGCTGGAGGGGGCCACGTGTGGAACTAGGGCCCCATCCCCAAGCAGGGGATCCCGCTGCTGGGGGCAGAGGTGGAGGCTGCTCTCTAGACAGGCCTGGCAGCTCTTTTGCATCCAGCTTTCCATCTTGCCAGCTGGGACGGCTTCTCTGCTTGCAGTGACTTTAAACGCCCAGGAGGTGGAAGGGCTGCATCAACTGGAGGCCCTGCAGCTGCAGAGAAGGTCCAGCACCCAGGATGAACCTGCCCATGTTCACAGGGTGCGTGACAGCAGGGGATATGGTGCGTATGTGTGCACAGTGTGTCCCACATGCCCCATCAAACTGCCCACCAACCTGTCCACCTACCTGCCCACCAACTTTCCCGGGTGGCAGCGACCAGGGCCAGGCCATAACCAGTAGAGCCCAAAGGTCCAAGACAGCCAGGTGGGGTGACCCTGCTCAAGGCATCCTCTGCCTGCCAGTGCAGAAGCCCACATTGTGAGGGGGACCCAGATGCAGGGCAGCAGCTGTCCAGGGATAGAGGCCATCCATCCAGGCACCCGCCTCCCTACAGCCTCAGAAGATGGTGCCACCAACAGGCAGGCTGCGAGCCACCATCCCTGCCATGGAGGGACACACTGAGGAGTCAGTCTCCCTGCAGCCTCATTCTGTGCATTGATAGAAGCGAGTACCGTGTCAGAGGCCCCGTGCTCTGCATGCAGGTAGTGCCGGGAGCATCCTCCCACAGTGCCACACCTTGTTCACTGATGGCTTAATGGCCAGGGGGTGTGATGTGATGTGGCCACCACAGGGGAGCAGGGCCAGTGGTCACCTCTGTCTAACAGGTGGCCTTGGTGCTGGGCCCACGTCAGGCCAGGAGCAGCCCCCGGAGGCTGGGGTTGCACTCTTAGGACATGTACAGTTATGGGCTGACCAGCACTCCAGGGCAGCCAGCAGACTCTGCTGCCAGCTGGAGCTGTGAGGGCCCCAGCCCCTGGCCCCAGGGGTCCCCTGGTTTCCCGCCTGCCTTCAGTCTTCCCATGAGCCCCAGACTGACTTCAGGTGACTTGGGGAGCGGCTCCAGGCTGCCAATGGCTCTGGCTTATTGGAAGCCAGCACTTCATGCTGCTCTGGAGAGCCTCACAACTTCCACACAGTGGTGGCCTCCACTGGAAACAGGCCCCAGCCTGGAGCTGCTTCTGCATAGCCTTGGGAAGGACAGGGTCCCATCTGGTGCCGACCCTCCACCCCCCAACTCCGTTAACTCCAGGCCCACCTCAGAGCCTGGGCTTGCCATGGTTCCCAGGGCCGGAGGACAGAGGCTGGACTAGGAATACACCTCCACAGCCCGGCAGGCCCCTTGCCCTGAGGACAGGGAGAGTTCGGATGTGACTGGGCAGTCTCTTTCTAGCCTTGGGTTCTGTGGTTAGGGCCTCTGCAGGAAGCACCCTGACCACTTCTGATCTTCGCGCAAGCAAGGCCCGAGAGAAGGGCTTCCAGGAGACCCCAGGGACGGACATATGACCCACAGCCCTGAGGGGCAGACGTGCCTGCTGGGCCCACGGCATTCAGGGCTCTGAGGTCCCAGTGCTGCACCACGGATGGCCAAAGGGTGGGAGCTGCAGGCCACTGGAGCTTCTGCCTGGCTGGCCAGGAGGCTGCCCCATCTCAGGCCTCATGCAGTAACCGCCCTTGGCATCTTGAGCGTCTTTCTAGACCAGGGCTGCTCGGGCTCGAGTGCTCCGCAGTCGCTCCTTAGAACAGAGACCAGGCTAGCAGGGGCACCAACATCAGGCTCTGTGGGGGCTGGTGGGGGCCAGGCCAGCGGCCAGTGTTCCAGTGTCCTCTCCAGGGGCCTGAAGCCCCCAGCTCCCTTCCTGGGGCTGGCTGGCCCCGGCCGCCCTGCATCCTGGCCTTGTTCTCCCTCCTTCCCACACTCACCCACCCCCGGGGGCCATGGATGCTGCAGGTGGCTCCTGAGCCACAGGGGCTGCGAGCAGCCGCCCATGGCCTTCGTCCCGCCAAGCCCTTATTTGCCAATAAATATTTATCCAGGGTGGGGCTTGGTGCTCAGGGTTAGGTACTGAACAGGTCTAAAGTCAGAGGATCCTATGACAGTGCCACAGAGACCTGGGTAGCTGAGCCATGGGGGAGGGGGGCAGGGGAGAAAGGCACCCCCCTGGTCTCCCTCAGCAGCTTCTCCGACTCACGGAGGCTGGTGCCCCCAACGCTCAGGCACAAAGGCTCCAGAGGCTGAGCGGACCCTCTGAGCGATGGCCAGCATGTGCAGAGCTGAGTTCCCCACGGGAAAGACGGGCTTAGGGAAGCCCCACCAGCAGGTGGAGGATGCAGGGAGAGGATCCTGGAGCAGCAGCCACGCCAGCCGCCCCCCCCCCCC
>NW_026000102.1:8445972-8477706 GCF_001458135.2 Marmota marmota marmota
TGTTCCTGCCCAGGGCTCCTGGGCAGCAGCCTTGACGTCCTCAGCGGGTCTTCTCAGCATGCGACTTGATTTCCAAGCATCAACTCCAGTTTGCACGCACGTGGTTCCTGGCAGGTCCTCACAGAACACCTAGTGTGAAGTCCTGCACCCCACGCTCGCCTGGGGCAGATGAGGGCCAACTCTGTGTGAGGGTCCCCGTCAGTTCACAGAGGAGGACTCGGGAGGGGGACAGCCAGTGCCATCTGGGAAGAGCCCCCTCTACAATATCACTAACAGAACGGGGTCAGCACTGGAGCTGTGGGCTGGAGGGCATCATGGGGGCCCACACCCTGGGGCACCAGTGAGGTTGTAGGACCCCAGGAAACTGTGGTCTGCGGGGGAGGGCTAGCGGTGTGGGCCCTTCCTGGGTGGGGCTTCCGGGAAGGGAGCTGGTAGTGGGTTCAAGGTGGAATCCCGTCCTCATGCCACCACCCAGTGTAGGCCAGGGAAGAGGCTGCCTCAGGCTGTACCCTAGGGCACCCACTGGAAGGGGCCCAGGCTGCTCTCTGCCCCACATCCTCTTTTGGCCTATTCACCACCTGGGGCAGCCACCCACTTGGAGTAAGCGGTCTGGTCCTGCGACAGGCCTGCTGGAGAGGGGTGCCACCTGCAGGCCAGTTCAGGACCATCACCCCTGGAGACCCACATCTGCCCAGTGGCCCCAAAAGCTGACCCATGATCCTAAATCCCTGAAAGTCTCTAGCTGGGGTTCAAAGCCCAGTGAGGCCAAAGAGGAGGGCTGGGCCGGCTGAGGCCCCATAACCCCCGCCAGGTAAGGATGGAGGCGACAGGCAAGGCTCCTACCCCCACAGCGAGGGCAGCTGTGAGGTGGTCTTCACCCTACATGCCCCCCCCCCCATAAAGAAGGCTCCTGGCCAGGTCACCCTGCACCCAAGGCTTTGGGACTCCGGGGTTCCCTGGTTCCACTGCAGAGCAGATGTCATTTGGAGATGACCTGACCCTATTCTAGGCCTGCTGGCCCCACCAGCAGGGTGGACACAGTCCCCTGCAGGGTGCAGTCTGGGCACCAGCAGGAAGATCTGTGGTCATGATCCCCACTTGCTTCCTTCTGCATCCTCCCTCAGGAGGACACAGGACCTGCAGCTTGCAGCCCAGGGACAGTGCCTGACTGGGAGGAGGCAGGCAGTAAACACAGCAATTAAGGCTGCCTTATAATGACAGGATCCAGGGTGTGCAGTACTTGAACCACCCCTCACAGCCTGTTTGGGAAGAGCTGAGGACTTCCACCTGCCCCTCCCTGGCAACTCAGGTTGTAGAGAGGGGCAAGTGTCCCTGTGCCCTGGGGGCACTGAGCTCTCCCAGAGCTTCTGCCCAGCTGGGTGGGCCCTGAGGTCCCAGGATGTAGGAACCGTGTCCTGGAGCCAAGGAGCAGGGGCTGCTGGGAGGAACAACCCTCTGGGAGCAGAGTTCAGATAATTGTGTCCCTGTATGTGCAGGAAGCCGGCAGGCCTGAGCACGCCTGCCCCTGGGGCCCACCCTACACAGGTGACGCAGTGGAGCTCTGCAGCCCTCTCCGAGGAGCCCTAAAGCAATGCAGTGGTGGCGACCTGGTGATGGAATGGCCCTGGAGCTCTCAGGAGCTCTGCCGTGGTCCTTTCTTTCTAGTGCAGGGTCTTATAAACTCTGTCCAGGCTGCCTCATTGCAGGAAAAAGGACAGAAGTCAAAGACCCAAGGAGGTCAAGCCCAGTCCCAGTAACAGCCTCGGGGACCTCAAGAGGTATCTGGGAGTTGTGGGCCTCACCTGCCCCAGGGGTGGCATCCAGCCAGCAGGACACCGCTGAGGCTCGTATGGGCTTATATCTTCTCATCACCTGTGTGCCTCGGGTCCCCACCCCACAACTATCCATGCTCAGGAGGGTCTCCCTCTGCTGCCCCACCGTGACCCTGAAGTGGCACCCCCTTTCTCCACAGAAAAGCCCTCTTCACCATGGCTGACTTAGGACTGTCAGCAAGAGTCCATTGTAGATAAACTTCCTATTTTCCTGTTGCCCTGTTTACCTGGCCACTGGCCGAGAAGATACCAGCACTCCAGGTGCTGGACACCCCTCACTAGGTTTTCACAAACGTATCCAGTATAGTACTTTGTAGAAGTGTGCAAACAAGGCCTCTGGCCTTGAGCTGGGCTTCACAGGGATGTCTACATTTTTAAGATAAGTTACAAATGGGCCCATGGTAACAGCCGGCAGAGGGAGGAAAGAGAGGGGAGAAGAAGCTCCCTCCTTCTCAGGTGTGGTCCTTGAAGGGTTAACTTGCCCAGAACAGTGAGAGAAAAAGCTGCTTTTATGTGAACTTCTGCAGACTCTGAACCTCTGAGCCCCTCCCCTTATACGCTGGGTATGAAACTCTGAGACTCCCTGAACTCGGGGTTCAGGGGATTGATTGATTACAGCAAAGGCTGTACCCTCTGAACCTGGCTGCAGCCAAATAAAACTGTGTCCTGCCGTCTTGGGTGCCTGGACTCGTTTGTCCCTACAATAACCCCACAGCACCTTGTCTTCGCCACCTCGCCCCCACTTCAAGGCTGCTCATCAGTGACTGGTCCCTTTCATGGCTGTGCTATTCCCACGGCAGATGCACCAGCCAGAGTGCTGTGATGGCTTCCAGCTTGGGCTGCCACAGAGCTGCTGTGAGCAGTCTGTGGGCTTGGTATGAAGAAAGAGTTCGTTCCTTAGGAATAAGTGCCAGGGAGTTTGGCCACTGGTTCTGTGGTCAGCGTGTGTTCGGAGAAGCAGCTGCACCAGTTCACACCCAGAGAGGCACGAGCGACCTGCTTCTCTGGTCCAGCTTGGTGGGCCCCTGGGTCTGGGTCTGGCTGCCCGGACTGCAGCTGGCCAGGTCTCACGCCTCCCAGTGTGCCCAGCACTTGCACCTCTGCTGACATGCCACGGCCGGTGGTTCCAGTAGTGACAAGGGCAGTGGTGGGCACACTGCCTCAGATACAATACCCTGGCATGGCCATGGTCTGCACCTGTCCCCACGCCCTGGCAGGGCCCACTTGGCTTTACTGACACAACTCATGAATACCCACCACAGCCATTGCACTGTTAACTTCCTGCCCGGTTCTAGAAAGGTAGAGCGATGTGCACAGGAAACACGGAAGGCAGAATAGAACTCAAAAGTTGGGCATGAGTTTGCTATGGCCTGGCTGCCCAAAGAGACCTCAGGGCACCCCCAGACCTGTGCCTGCCAGCAGGGGCCCTGCCCTCCTCCCTGACAAGCCACTTGGCCCTGGCCTCCAGGCTACTGCTCTGCACAGTGACAGTCTGAGCACTGACTGAGGACACGTGGACAGGAAGTGGGCACACGGCCAGCTCTCCTGCCCAGGCAAGAGGCTCTCCTGAACTACTGCAGCAGCAGAGTCACACAGGACGTGTAACAAAGAGAAGGCTGAAGGAAGGACACAGATGCAAACACGGGGACATTACGAGTCATTCAAGAGGCCCAGCATCTGAGCCACAGCAAGGTGACCTCAGGAAGTGACAAACACAGTCCCAGAATGATAGAAAAGGCACCCAGCCAGGCAGATGACCACAGAGAAGCTTCTGAGTGGGGGTGGCGTGTGAAGGGCTTCAGCAGAGATGAAGGCCATGCACAGGGCCTGGTACCCAGAAGGATCTTCCCAGCCAGGACTCTATCGCCCTCCCCACCTGGAGAGGAGGCACAGAGGCTTCAGATAGTATCCCTGGTGGGCTGGCACCCCTTTCTCTGGAGACTGCTGGGGGTCACCAAGCTGCTCAGTCTGGTCATGCACCCTCCAGAGTGGGGGGAAGCCACAGAACTGGCCAGGGGACACACAGCTGTACCTGGAGGACCACTAAAGCCCCCAGCCCTGAGGAGCATTAAGCAGAGGACACCCAGAGGGGCACAAAGGGTGCATGTGCGCCCAAGACCAAGTGCAGGTGTGAGGAGGCAGCACACGAGCTCCATCTGCAGGGACCGAGTGTGGACCACTGTGCTTTGTCATGAGCATGTCTCATGCTTCTAATAGTACATCCTGGTGCACTTGGCATCTTGGCAGGGGCCTGAGAACAGGCAAGTCTAACACAGTCACACACAGCAGTAAACCAAGACTTAATAGCTAAGTTGGAGACTCAAAAAGAGCCAGTGTGGCCATGGTGTTCCAGCAAATGGAGGTGACCGTTACCCTACCACAAGATGCTTCCCCCAGGGAGCTGGCCTGTGGCTGGGAGGTAATAATAAATGTGGGAGTACACTTCTGCTTCTGGCCAAGATGGGGGTCACAAGGACCAGGGATGCCCTCCTGCCTCAACAGCTGAACCCAGACTAGAGGCAGAGCCACTGCCCTCGAGTATCTGCACAGCTGCTGCAAAATCCCCAGTACAGCCCTCCCGCCACCCACTCATTACCACCAGGTACAGCAAGGCCCCAGGTGCCATGCAGCTGAGGGCCCTGGAGACCAACGGGGCCACAGTTCACAGGACAGAGCAGCAGAGAGGAGAGTGGCACAGAGGGCCCCGGGTTGGCAGGGTCCTCCAGAGCGCAGCACAGCCCAGAGCCCTGGGCATGTGCAGACACCCCACGAGGCAGGGAAGGGCGCAGGCCTGGGGCTCACTCCTGCTAGAAGGTACCATCCCCATGCACAGATGGGAAAATTCCAGAATTTGTAGGAATTGGTAGAAAATGCAGAAGGGCTTTGCCTTGGTGGTTGGGGACAGCCAACCCTAGAAAGCCTGCTTCAGAACACCTATAAAGCCAAGACACCCAGGATGCTCGGCAGTCTCTACTCCCCTTCAGTGTGCCTTAGAACTGCGCTCACACAGCACCAGCGTGGAGGTCACAGTGTCTGACAGCCAGCAGGAAGTGGCCAGAACTCACTCAATAACACCCAGATGCCTGCTCTAAAGAGATGGGACCTGTGTCAGGAACCTCCCCACCCTGTGGTCTGCTGAACGTTTAAGGAAAGGACGGCACACACATCAAGACACCAATTCTCTACCAACTCATGTAGAAAGTCCACGAGGAGAACAGCAGGCCCAACTCATTCCCCACAGGCATCACCACCCTAGCAACAAGTAGACAAGGACATCATGAGAAAGGAAAATCAGAAAAATCTCTCTTGAACATAGACACTAAAATTCTTTTTCTCTTTTCTTTCTTTCTTTTCTTTTAAGTACTGAAGATTGAACCCAGAAGTACTCCACCTCTGAGCTATAAACCTGCTCTTTTTAAATTTTGAGACTGGGTCTCACCAAGCTGCCCAGGCTGGTCTTGAATTTGCCATCCTCCTGCCTCAGCCTCTTGAGGTACTGGGATTACAGGCATGTGCCACTGTACCTGGCTGGATACAAAAATTCTTTTTTTTTTTTTTTTTAAAGAGAGAGAGAGAGAGAGAGAGAGAGAGAACTTTTCAATATTTATTTTTTTAGTTTTCGGCGGACACAACATCCTTGTTTGTACGTGGTGCTGAGGATCGAACCCGGGCCGCACGCCTGCCAGGCGAGCACGCTACTGCTTGAGCCACATCCCCAGCCCCTGGATACAAAAATTCTTAACAAAATAATTATTATTTGGAGTTTCTGAAAAGTATATATAGCAATACATAAAAAGGAAAACACATCCTGGGGCTCTCCCCAGGAATGTGATATTAGCTTCACATTAGAATATTCAACAAATTCACCAGAAAAACAAATGGGAAAAGAAAAAAACATGGTATTTTAACAGATGGTGGGGGGAGTATTTTACAAAATCCAACCTCTTTATTGAATACAAAAACAAAACTCTCAGCCAAAGGATCAGGGCTCCATTTGGATGTATGGGGCATGAGGCACCAACTAGGTGTCCCAGTAGAGGCTGCAGGGGTGCTGGGTATTGGAGACATCAAGGCAGAAGGTAGAGCTGATTTTATGTCCACCTGGACTTGCCTGCCAAATGTCCTGATGTCGCCCTCCCACCCAGACATACACCCTCTGCAAGAACTCATCCAGTGGTGTTGGGGGTTGAACCCAGGGGTGCTCTACCCTGAGGTTGATATTTTCTCTCATAAGTGGAAGCTAGAGCAAAACAGGGAAAGAAGCACGGGATTAGAAATCATAAAGGGAAGATCAACGGAGTAGAAGACAGAGAAGGGGGAGGAGGGAGGGGAAAGGGGAGGGGCCCTGGCATGGTGTTAACAAAACCATATAAATTACACCTACAAACACACCACAGAAAATTCCATCTTTATGCATATCTAGAAAGCATCAATCAATTATGAATAATCAAAAGATCAGAAGGAAGAATTGGGGGGGGGGGGCCTGGGGCTGAGAAAAAGAAACCCACAACCATGAAATGCGGCTTCAGTGTCCACCGGTCTTCAGAAAACAGGACAGGTGCAGGGCCCAAAGAAACTCCTGCAGACAGCAAAAGCCCTGTCACGTAGTCTGGTTTCCCAGGGGCAGGTATGGGTGGAACTCTCCCCACAGTCCATCAATGCCAGTTTCCCCCAACAGTCCCTCTTGACCAGATGGTGCACATGAGCCACCCTGTTCCGAACAGGTTTCACCGTCACCATCAACAGCTGCACTGTTCCGAAACCCACAGTGCTCAGGGAATCCTGTGGTTCTAGCACACTCACCTAAGCACTGGTGGCCAGAAGCACTTATAGCCATTTCCAGGATGATACTTAGAGACAGATGACGTCAACTGCTGCCATACAGGCCCTGAGGAACACCCTGGGAGTCTAAAGAGGACACCAACATGATTTCCCTCTGGTGCCTGATACTCATCCTTAGAAAACATGCTATCACTGTACAACTGGAGCTCTATTTCCACAGAAATCTCTAGATGTTTAAACTTGGGACAAAAGTACTGAGGTGGCCTCCACAAAGGGGACAGCCAACCTCAGGGTTAATGCTGGACAGCCACTGGGCAGAGGTTGGCTTGGAAAGAGGCTGCCGGATTGAGAGAGTTGGGAGGGGCAGGCACCAACCTCCTGTGGCCCCTGAGCCCCAACTGCCTGCAACACCCATCTCTCCACCCCTGGGTCAGGAAAGAGGGCCTGATGGGCAGGCCCTCCTGAGTTTCCCAGGGGCAGTGATCCAAGCATCTGATTAGCATACACATAAATGATCTTTTCAGGGAGAGCTTTTACAAATATTGGCCAAAAATAAACCTGGGGGCCCGCACACACCTTCTTTCTGGAGCAGCTCTGAGGCAGAGTCCGGGACCACACAGCAGAACTCCTATCCTATTGGGAGGCCAGCCCAGGATGCCAGACAGTCCTGCCACCCTAGGACTCCGGTGGACAGGGCTGGCCGTGGGAAGCACCACAACGCCCCCAGGCCTGAGTCTCCAGAACCATTGGGATGAGGTAGAGTCAGGGAAGTGAATACAAGCGAAGTGACAATTCTGACCCTCTGGACCCGCTCCACCAGCTCAGACATCATCTATTCATGCCAGACAGGAGTGCGGGAGAGCGTTGGAGGGCTGGGTCCTTCTGGTCCAGGCCAAGGTCCCCAACCTCTCTAGGGCGAGCACATGCTCGCGCGGCAGCTCCACGCCTGGGCGCGGCCGGCCAGCCAGCCCACCCAGGCCCGCGTCCACCTGCCTCCTCCTTGGACACCCTCCCGGCCTTCGTGTCCTTTCCTGGCACTGCCCGCGGAGACAACCACCCCCCGGGGGGCCGGAGCGCGCTGGACCGCAGCGGCCAAGCCGCCGACGTCTCCACCGTGGCGGGGGTGGGCGACAAAGTGGCCAGGAGCAGACTTCGCGGCAGGGTTCAAGCAAGGCCTGCACGCAGGGCCCTTGCACGCCCCGGAGCTCGGCTTGGTGACCCGCCGGAGCCAGGAAAATATCCTAAGGATGTAGTGCCTCTGCTGGCCGCCTTGGGGTCACGATTTCGAGGGTGCGTCCTTCAGGGGCCGGAGAGCGGTTGGACCCACGAGGCGGCTGCAGGAGGCGTCGGCCTCCCGGAGCACCTCTCCTAGCAACACCCACGACAGCCGTCTCGCGAGGGATCCTAGGGAATGTAGTTCTTCTTTGCCCGCTCGGGACCCAGTCATCCGGACTACATTTCCCATAGCACTCCGCGCGTATTTCCCTAAGTCTCGCGAGAATTCTGGCCGGATCCACCCGGCAAGCGGGCTCTTGCGTGAGCCGCCGGGAGTTGTAGTCTTCTTCCAGAAGCCGCACCCGCCTGCGCCGGGGCGAGGATGGAGGAGAGACTACAAGTCCCAGGTGGCGCGGCGTGGCTGTCCGCGGGGCGGGGGGTACGAAAGAGGAACCCGGGGGCGCGGGGTGAGTGAAGGGCTGGGGCGGGAGGGGGCGGCAGGCCGGACAAAGACCGGGAGGTAGGGGTTGTTGCAGGCCGCCTGAGGCCCAGCGGACTCCCCCAGTGTCCGGCAGTCCGCCGCCGCCTCGCCCGGGAGCCGGGAGGAAGTGCGGTGGGCACGCAGACGGACTCAGGGCCAGAGGGCTGCGAGGAGGCGCCCTGGAGCCGGCAGGGCGCGGGCTCGGAGGAGGCGGGGGCGGCCCTGGGTCCCGGGGCTGCCCAGTAGTGCGGTCAGCGACTCGGGTCTCCAGCTCTGTAGGTCCACTACGCCGAAGCGGCGTTCAGCGTGCAGTTTGGGCCGGGTGTGGACGCGTTTCTTACTGCACGTCGGCAAATGCCCCCGCACCTCTTGGCTGGATTCTGAACTGCAGAGCCCTGCAGATTTGAAGGTGTCAGTCAGACTTGTCCTTGTTGTGGTCGTTTGTCTCTTAGTGTTGTATACAGGGAAGGCAGAAGTGAGAGGGGCTTCTTCGCGTTTTTTTGTTTGTGTTGTTGGTTTTTGTGGTGCTGGGTATTGAACCCTGAGCCTCACACGTGCTGGGCCGTGTGAGCTCTGCTGCTGAGCCCTACCTTCCTCTGGTGAAAACCTGGCAGACAGTGTTTGCTTGAAGGCCCAGCCTGGGCGGTCAAGGCTGGGAAGGAAGTCTCACAGCGCACCTCATTGTCCTGTTTTATTTCTTGCTAAGAGCTACTGATCAGTAGTTTGTGTTGGGCCAGGATTAATGGCTACTTTATTTTTAGTAGCTCGTAGAAGGAAACGAGATCTGGATTTTATTTTCCTGACACATCCTGCTCCCAATATTCTTCCCAAAAGCCAAGTAAGCAAACATCTTGACAGGCAGTCACCTGAGCTATCTGGTCCATAGGTAGCATCCCTGTGTGCCAAAGGCAACTCCGGCCCCCCCCACCCCCTTCCTCCTGGTTGTTCTCCCTGTTAACTTGGGTTTATCAGGTAGCTTGTTTAAAGAACAACCTCTTGCCACCATATCACTGAGGTTTTGGCACCCTTAGTGTGGAGCCACCCTGCATAGGCCCCAGGTCCAGCCCTGCTCTGGTGGCAGCAACACCAGAGGTCTAGAATTCTTTTTTTACAGCCCATCAGATGGCTGGCAGCTCTTGTTCTCTGTCAAAGCACAAGATGGAATTTTAGATCAGGAGGGTAAGTTCACCGGTTCCGAGCTTTCTGTTCTCTAGGGTCCTCTCAATCTCCCTGATCAGCAGATGGAGTGACTCACTAGAGTTGCAGAACCCAGAGAGGGGTCCCGTCATTCTCTGTCCTGGCTGACCTTAGAGGACAAGGGTCAAAACGTTGGCTGCTTTTTCCTTGGCCCTTTTACTTCCTTGACTTTTGTCTCCAAGTTTTTGGTTTTAAACACCCAGCAAGCCTGTTTCACCAGTCAGATGGCCAAAGTTGTGACTTAGTCCGGAGTTCAGTTTCCTTTTTCTCAAAGTGGACCATGATGGAGCAACCAGTACTGTCCCCTAACTCTCCTGCAGTTGGCTGTCAACAAGTTCACCAGCACCATGAATCCTCATCATGGGAATGGGGTTCCTTGGAGAGCCAGGCCTGCCCAAGAAATCTGGAGCAGGGGCTACTCTCAGGTTCCATCTGGGTTGCTAAGTTTGTTGTTGAAAGCTTGGTCTTGAGATTTTCAAAGTAGAAAATGAACTGCATTTAGTTAATTGTTGAAGTGTAATTTACGTCCAGTGAGGGGCACAGGTCTTGTATCCAGTTCCATGGGTTCTGATATACACATCCACCCACTTACTCCATGCTCCTGTCAGATGTAGTACGTGCCCGTCATCCCTTGAGGTTGCCTTTCAAGCCTTTCAGGACCGTGCCTCAGCAAGTGTTTGTGACCTGACCACTTTCTGTAGTGTCATGGAGTCACATCCCACCTACAGCTGTGCCACCCACCACTCAGCCATATGGGTGTATTTCTGGTGTGGCTAAAGAAGTTATGTGCAATTTTGGACCGTTTTTGTGGGCATGTGTTTTTCTTTCTCTTGGGAGGACAGCAGGAGTGCCACTGCCATGGCCAGGTGTGCAGTTCCTCAGCTCTGCATCCCCACCATCCAGGTGCCTGGTGTCTGTCATTCATCTCCCATGGTGTGATGATGGCATGCATTTTCTTCTGTGTATTATGTGCTCAGATGTCTGTTCTGAAGTGTCTCAAGGCTTCACCATGTTTTTTATTACTGAGTTGTGACAGTCTAATCTGTATTCTATAAACAGGGCTTTTATTAGGTAGTATTTGTCTTGCAAATATTAACACCCCACACTCTTTTTTTTTTTTTTTTTGGTTACAGGGGATTGAACCCAGAGGTTCTTTACCACTGAGCTATGTTCCAATCATTTTTAAGATTTTGAGGGGCTTCACTAAATTGCCTTGGCCTCCAGAGTCCCATTCTTTGAACTGCCTATTCATGTTATCAATAGTGTAATTTACATTTTTTTATTTTGGAACAGATTTAGACTCTTATTTTGGGACAGATGCACTTGCCCCGAGATAACGGCTCACCTGACCTTGTTCGAACTTGCCCTGAGATAACGACGGGCTCACCTGACCTTGGTGCCCTTGTAAGTTATGGGGCTACAGTGGCATCACTGTGCATGTCCCCAGCTTTGCCCCTCCAGGGCCCAATGCAGGACCCCACATTGTGTTTGGCTGCTGTGTCTTCCCCAGGCTGTGGCTGTGTCTCACTCTCTGGTGAATTCTTAGGATCTGAAGAGGCTTGGTGGAGTGTTTGTAGAACATCCTGTTTGGGTTCCTCAGGTGGACTGACATGAGGGACTGTCACGTCACTCATGGCAGACTGAAGGAGCACCAGGGGTGATCAGGTGAGGTGCTGATCCCATCACACCCCTTTAGGGCATCTCTGACGTCCACAGAATACCCCTGGCCTGGTTGAGATGGTGTTTGTAGGTGTCTGCTGCAGAGTTGCTCCTTTCCCCTGTCCCTGCTGTCTTACAGTGAGTCTCTGTCCAGCCCATGCTGGGGATGCTATCTGGGATTCCTCTGTAAAGAGTGTCTCTTTTGTGGTGTGTTTGGCCATCAGTCATGCACTTTCACCAGCGTGGACGTGCCCTGCACTGGCCATGGTTTATGCACTGTTGCCAGCCTGGACACACCCTGCACTGGCTGTGGTTCATGCACTGTTGCCNTTTTTTTTTTTTTTTTTTTTTGGTACCAGGGGTTGACCCTGAGGGGTCCTTAACCATTGAGCCACATCCCCAGCCTGTTTTTGTTTTTTATTTTGAGACAGGGCCTCACTAAGTTGCTGAGCCTTTCTAATGTTTATGGCTTTTCTTTTCTTTCTTTCTTTTTTCTTTTTTTACTACATTGGCTAAAACCATAGAACAGTGATAAATAATGTAATGACCATATTAAAAAGGAGAAAAAACACATGATCACTCCAGTAAATGTTGAAAAAGCATTTAATAACATTTAAACCCCTTTCATGATGAAGGAAAAACCTCTTAGCAAACTAGGAGGAGAAGGGAGCTTTGTCTGTGTGATAAAAGGCATCTGTGGAAAACCTACACTAGATGTTGTATTTAGCAGTGAAAAACATGAAGTACTTTATTCCTAAAATCAAGCAGCTAGCATTGCGCCTGGAGCCCTTACCTTGGCAGTAAGGTCAGAGGTAAAAACCAAGTTGGTTTCATCAGAGCATAGAGGACAAGTAAAACTGCATTTGCAAGTGATGTGGTTATGTAGAGATCCTAAGAAATATTTTTTTTTAAAAAAAGCTGAGTATAGTAAGTAAAATCACGAAGATCTTGGAAATAAAAGTTTATATGCAGAAATTAACTGTTCTGTTATGTATTAACAGCAAACCATTAGAAAATGAAATCAGAAATTCTTTTCTGTTTATAATCATACCAAGAAATAAAGTATTTAGTAGTAAGTCTAACTAAAGATATGCAAAACCTCTTCACTGAGGACACAGAGCACTGGCTGTGGGAAACTGAAGTGACCTAGCATGGGGGAGAGCGTGTTTGAAGTGGAGGACTTGACATTGTTGGAAGACCAGTCCTCCCTGCAGAACTCATGCAAGCCTTTTCTGTGAACTGACAAGCTGATTCTCAAACGAGGATATGCATGTGACCTAGAACGGCCCACACTGTTGTCAAAAGCGGGTTCTTGTGGCCTGACCTCTAGCTGTGTGTACGCAGCTTCAGCCACGCAGTGTCCTGCAGCTGAGGGGCTGTGCAGTGATGCTGAAGAGGACAGCAGTTGCCCAGCACAGAGACAAGTACAGCAAGGCTGGGATGGCGGTTAGAACAGGTTTACTGCAAGGCCAGGGAAAGACTGAGGGGCACCCTAGACAGGGGTGGGCAGTGGTGAGGGAGAGGAGGCCCAGCCTCCGTGGGTGGAGTGCCACTTAGCCACTGAAAGGCACAGATGTGCAGATCAACAAGGCACTTCCAGAGGCCCTGTGCCATGTGGCATAGCCAGACACAAGCTATACATGCTAAGTGACCCCTTTGTAAGAAGTTCTAGAATACAGCTCAGTGCAGTGGCATATGCCTTTAATCTCAGCGGCTTGGGACACTGAGGCAGGAGGACGGCGAGTTCAAAGCCAGCCTCAGCCACTTAGCCAGGCAGTAAGCAATTCAGTAAGATCCTGTCTCTAAATAAAATACAAAAAAGGGCTAGGGATGTGGTTCAGTGTTAACCACCCCTGAGTTAAATCCCTGGGACCAAAAAAACAAAGAAATTTTAGAAAGCAGATTTGTGGGTTTTAGAAAGCAGTGGGTGTCCGGGCCAGGGCTGGCAGGAGAAAGGGTTGCAGAGGGCTGCACTGCAGGTGCCCTGATGATGTGCAGTCTCACAGATACGTGGTGTGCATAGCTTTCCAGAACCCCCAGGTTGTGTGTTGTAAGTGGACGAAGTCTGTTGTGTGCCAATTGAACCTCAATAAAATTGACTAAGCAGTGCCAGTGTGACTGGAGTCTTGGACTTTTGGTTCCTTTTGTGACTTGACCTGGCCCTGGTTACCTTTCCCAGAAAGTGAGAAGGGACCCTGACACCAGTTTTCCCCAGGGCCTGGGGAGATCTACTGAGCACATGTTAAATGGACAAAAAGAAAGGATGAGACTTGACCACATCCTGTAGGTGAGGGGCTCCATCTAAGAGGACTAGCCGTGAAGGAGGACTTCAGGAAGTGTGCACTTTTAGTGGGGTGGATCGCTGGCACTCTTCCAGAAAAGGCAAGCGCTGCTGTAGGCAGGAGGGCACTGGACCTGGCTTCATAGAAAACTATCCTGCAGGACTGGACACTGTCTGGACCACACCGTGTGGTTACTTTGCCAACAGACCTGGATGAATCTGGCATAAAGCAAATTACAGGACAGATGTGGGCCCCTCCCTGTCAGGGGACCAGAGCTTGTGCCTTCAGTCTTTGCCTTCCTGGGCTGTGTGGACCCCATAGTCCTCTCCCCAGGATCCCCAAGGGGGAACTTGCCCACTACCCTGGGCCAGTCAGAGAGCACCGTTCCTTATTCCCCAGCCTCAAACTGGAACATCTCTGCATTCTTCCTGAGGACCTGCCTGGAAAGGAAGTGGGGACTGCTGCTGTGGAAGAGTGTCCTCGGTGCCAAGGTGTCCTACAGTGTGCTGCTCCCACCCCGCAGCTGTGTTTAAGTGCAGAGTTTCCTGGAGGTAACTAACATGAAAATATGTATCCAGCAGTGTCTGGGACATTACGCCATGAGAATCACCCTGTGAGTTAAGTGAAATTTGTTGAAAGTAATACAAATGGGGGGCTGGGGCTGTAGCCCAGTGGTAGAGCGTCTGCCTTGCACATGTGAGGCACTGGGTTCCATCCTCAGCACCACATAAAAATAAATAAAGATATTATGTCCATCTACAACTAAAAAAAAAAAGTAGTACAGATGATATCACTTCAAGGTTGTGTGGTGGGTGCTGCTAATGCTCTCTCTTATGTTACAAATGTGAGGTGAAGCCAGGCCTGCTGACCTGGGATCCCAACAACTGGGGAGGCTGAGGCAGGGGAGATCCCAAGTTCCAGGCCAGCCTCAGCAATTAAATGAGACCCTGTCTCAAAAAAAAAAAAAAAAAGGACTGGGGATACAGCCCAGTGGTAAAGCACCCAAGTTCAGTCCCCAGTACCAAAAAACAATAAACACGTTGTGACTACTAAGCCACATTATGGTCAGGTGTCAGGAGTTAGGGTGAAGAAGTCTCCTTGCACTGTGTCTGCTCCCTGGGTCCCTCCGCCCAGGACTAGAACTTTTTGAACTCTAGCATTATTCTGGACCTATGTCTGCCTGCCCTAGGGACCTAGCCACCCATGGGGAAAAAGTCTGGGTGACAATGCCCAAGACTCCAACAGAACCTTGAGAGGTGTCATCTGGTCTTGGGAGACCAGAGATGCAGTGCCCTCGTTTGCAAACGCCAACCCAGTGAACCTGTTGGAGAGAGATCAGGATGCCCCTCTGACCAACTCTGGACTCACCTTGCTGGGAAAGTGGGAAAGTGGTCTTTACAGTGACCAGCAGCAGGCCTCACCTAATGGTCTTGATTCACAGGCCTTGGACCCTGGGCCTGCAGAGCTCAACGGTCAGGCCGATGAACTCCACGCCCTCTGGCCAGGCTTTCTACTGAGCACCTGGGTGAGGAGCTGATGTCTGCAGCTCTCATCCTGGAGGGGCAGGTAAGGGTGTCCTGGACCGCACCCACAGACCTCACAAGGCAGGGACCTGTGCGCATGCCCCTGCTTGCCACAGCCCATCAAGCCTGCCAGGTCCTCCCCAGCTCTGGGCACTCTCCCTGGCATTGCAGCCCCTTCCCTTTCTCACGCTGCACCCCCCACTTCAGAGCTGCTCCTTTTGCAGCCCCGCCCCTTCCAACTATGGCTCCACCTCCCTGACATGTTCCCTTCTTTTCCTGCTTGTGTCCCTGGCACTGCCCTCCTCTCTCGCAGGCCCCGCTGTCCTCCTGCTCCTGGCATGGCACTGCAACGCTTCACGCTCCTGGCTGGCCTTCTGGTGGGAGTTGCCAGCAAGTCCACAGAAAGCGAGGTTGGTGTTCCTGTCACATGTCCAGGTGGCCATTCTCCAGGGAGGCAGTGGGCCCTTCCCCTTTAACCTTAGGAGTCTTGGCACTCAGCCCTAGGGATGATGGAGTTCCCTGCTGGGGTCCAAGGGGCTTGTATCTTGAAGAGGGCAGCAGACATGCCCCCATATGGTGGCTGTTTGGTTCTACCTTCTAGAAGACTGCCAGACCTACTTGTTTCTGTAGAGTGCACAGGGTCTCTGCAGATGCAGCCTGGAGCTGCCTGCCCACTTGCTACTTGTTCAGGAGAGCAACAGTGGGGTATCATGGCTCTGCCAAGCTGGTGACACTCCAGTATGCTGAGCTTTGGTGTCCAGAAGAGCTGAGCCAGGGCCAGGTGGCAAGAGGGTGGGGCATCCCTCACTGACCGGGCCAAGGCTAGTGTGAGGGGGCAGCCACTGGGCCTCGGCCCCTCCTATGTGGCCTTGATACTGCCCTGTGTCACTCACACTCCTCAGATGCCCCTCACTATTCACCAAACTAAAGTCACAGGAAACAATGGCCCAGCAGTGACAGTAGATCACACCTGGGGACACCCCTGCCTCAAGGTCTGTCAGCTGCCCTGCTGTCAGTGAAGGCCAGCGCTCAGCATGTGTACTGTACATGGGTTCAAGGGTTGGGCCTGAGTTCATTTCCCCTGAACGGCTGACCTGGCCTGGGCACTTTGTCTGAGACCAAGCTGCAAAATCAAGGGGCCTAGATGGAATTGCAGAGGGCATCAGTGAAGTGCCCATCCCTGTGGGGGTATGTTGGTCGTGCCAAGCCTTGGCAAGGCCCTGGCCAGCCTCCCAGTATTCATCGTGGTCCAGAAGAGTGTCCTTTTTCTCAAGACCGTGTCATTAGAACTGGTACTACAGTTCCTGGAGTGACTGATATCAATGATTCACTGACAGGAGTGTCTGCCCTGTTTCTCCCTGTGGCCCACAAGGTGAGAGGTTGAGGCTGGAGCAGCTCTGCCCCGACCAGGGAGACCCTGTGGAGAAGGGGCCTTGGCCACCTCAACTTCCCTAGTGAGGTCTTAAGGGCAGGGAGAGGAGACCCCATGAATGTACGCCCACAGCCTGGGACATCTCCCCAGGTGGGGCTGGACACCTTCCTACCCCCGTAGGTGAGGAAGTGTTCTTTTCCTCAGCCGTGTGACTGAGGCACCTGCGACAAGGGACAGACGTAGGAGAGAAAGCCTTTGAATGTGAGTTTTACATTACATGGGAGCCTTCATAAGGACACGGTGTCCCAGAGGAGTGGCGATGCTGAGTGATTGTGCGCAGGCCTGAGGAAGAGGGATGGTCCTGACCAAGTGTGCTGGATGGAGAGTGTGATCTGATGGCCATGAACCAGGATCTGTCCAGGCGGGTTGGTCAAGATTCTTCTCGGTATCTTTCTCTCCTTGGGCATGGGCAAGGCCCTCTCCCTTGGGGTCTCCTGGTCTGCCTGAGGGACAGAGGGCAGAGGAGGTCAGAGAAACCTGCTTTTGCTCTTTCTCAGATGCACAGAATTCTGAGTCCTATCACCTCCAGGCCACAGTGCAGATCAGGCTCCCAGGGCCTCTCCTGCCTGGCCTTTGGGAGTGAGGAGGCTGCTGTGGAACCTGTCTGGTGGGTCTGGGCCCCAGGCAGTTCATGTGGTCATCCAGTGTTCAATGGCCACACGCCCTGCACAGCTCAGACAGTGCTATCCTCACCTTGGAGGGGCGTCCAGGGCCACGGGGGAGAATGGAACAGTGACTCTTGAGATATGTCTGGTCAGTCGTCCAGTCTCCACCCTGCTGCATGGGATCTCCCTGGGTCACTCTGTACTACACTGAAGTTTTCCCTGGAGACTGCCCAGAGTGGGGCTCTTGCAGGGGCAGGCATGTGTCCTCACCTGCTTCTAGGCCAAGGGGGAAGGCGGGAGCCTGTTGCTGACTAGAAGAGGCAGAGCCATGAACGCTCACAGTGGACTGACAGTGTTGCCCTTGCAGAGCCTGCTATTGTTACCCCTCCAGGCCCAGCAGCCTGAGTGCTGTGTGGACGTGATGGACGCCAACACCACATGCCCAAGCACAGGCCTGTGTGGCCCAGGTGAGCCACTTTGTCATAAGCAGTCCCCTGAACAGCTATCAAGCCACCAGCCCATGGTAGGCATGTGTCCCTGCCTGCCCCTCTTCAGTGGTGAGGACAAGAAGGGTTTAGCCCCAGGACAGCTCATGTCCAGTGCTAGCTTCCAACACCCACTATCAATATTTATGGACTCTATGTCTCTGGCCTCAGTGCTGTGCTGAATGTTGGAAAGAAGTACAGGAATAATACCCAGTCGCTACCCTTACAGGAAGCTGGAAGACAGCTGCTCACATGCTGTTGGCCAGTAGGAGCTAGGCCACTCCAGCACCTGGGCAGGGAGAGGGTGGGACTTCAGGTAGTGAGAGTCTGATAAGGAAATTTGGCTTGATCCTGCAGGGAGACCCTGGGCGGGGGGGGGGGGGGACAGTACAAGGATGCAGTAGTTACAGATGAGGGTTGTATCTGCCCTGAGTGGGTCCCAGTGAGTGTGGAGTGCCTGAGGCAGCTACACGCATGCCCTGAAGGAAGTGGTCCTGGGGGAGCCGTGGTCCGTGAGCCTGGGTGGCAGGAGGTGGAGGCCAGGCCTCCAGTTCTCCAGAGCATGAGGCCACCACACTGTTAATCTCAGATTCCCATCACCAGCCTCTGGACTGTCTCTTAACGTGTTCAGCAAAGGATGCGGCCTCCTCAGCACCAGGCCTCCACAGGAATCTGGGGCCAGAGTGACGTGCTTCCTGTGGTGTTTGTTTCTTTCTCTGGAGTTAGAGCCTTTTGTTCCACCCAAACTTCCAGTGTCCGTGTTTTTGAGTGATGGTTGATTTATAAACTCAAAAGATACAGAAATGCTCCAGGATACAGTGGACTGGCCTGGATTCTGCCTCTGCTGAGAGCCGCCTGCCTTCTGTGTAGGCTGCTATAGACGCTGGAACGCGGACGGGAGCACCAGCTGCATCCGGTGCAGGAACGGGACGGTGCTGACCTATAACAGCTCTGAGTGCAGAAGCCGTATGTCTCCCAGATTGCTGCCCCCATACTCCTCCCAGGTCCTGGACTTCTCACAGGGGTCCACATCTCCAATTTTGGGGAAACTGGAGTGGCTGCCCTTGTCCCCACAGAACCACGATCCATCAGCAAATAGCCCCTAGGAGCCCTTTCTTCCTGAGTCCTGTGTCCATGAGGAGCAGCTGTGGGGCGAGGACTCTCTAGTGTCTGGTCTGAGGTTCAGGCAGGGTTGGGGTCTTGCTGGGGTCCTGTGCCTGGCCCTGGCCTCCCCTCTGTTCTGCTCCCCACAGTTGCTGCCTGGGGTGCGCAGTTCCCCATGAACAGAAGCACAGGGCTGCCTGGACGGCCACATTTTGGTAAGTCTTAATTCACCTGGCCAGAGCCAGGCCTGGGGTAGAGGCTCCTTAGAGCCATTGCAGCACAGACCCTGACAGGGTACTGATGGGCCACGATCAGACTTCAGACCCAGCCATGCGCTCTGTGACAGGGACCCTGACCATGAAGTAGGGATTTCTGAGAATCCAGTGGCTCATGAGGCTGAGGTCTGAGGGCTGAGTGTGGCAGGTACTGGGTGTGCCCTGGTGTGGGGGGGTGCCATATCCTCCATGGTCTCAGAAGGGCTGTTGGTGGAAGCCTTCACTGCCGCACCTTCTGTCTGGTCCTTGCCTCATCCCATGGCTGCCATGGCCCCTGTGACCTCAGGCCCCAGCAGGAGTCTGCCCATCCCAGTGGTGTTTCCAGGGCATAGGCTTCTAAGACGGCAGGCATATGGGCCACACAGAAATGCCTGCCACAGCACTGTCCTCGGGATGTTCCCTGTCTCTAGGTAGTCACTTCTCCCTGGCCTGCAGTCTACTTGAGTTGAGGGCCTGGTCAGGCCGGGGGTGGGAGTGTGGCTAGGAGTGGCTGGGGAGGGTGGGACCAGGTGAGAGGGAAGATCCGGACAAGGCAGGAGCTGGGAGAGGGGCCAGCACCCAGGGGGAGGGCACCATAGTCAGGGAGTGAACCCAGCTCCAGAGCAAGGTTGCCTCCTTTGCTTGAGGTGACTGAGTTGCTGTGGGGAACATCATCCCAGCCACTCATCTAGCAGCCCTGGGCTGGACCTGGGTCCGAGATCTTAGGCTCAGAGTTCTGTTCTGAGAGGCTCAGCTCTTCCCAGGAATTTGAGCCTGGCCTTTTCCTCCCCAGAAAATATGTTTGAGCTCCAAGGTGGCCTCAGGCCCAGCACTGGCCTGGACTGCAGAAGCCAGCAGCACAGAGCAGTGTCCCCTAGGGAAGGGCCAGCTCTGACAGCTCATGGCCTCCTATAGCACAGGGCTAGTTGGATGGCAAGGCCATGGGTCTGGCAAGGGCACCTGTGCCTCAGGGTGAAAAAGTGGCTTCCCCAGGCACCTAAAGCATCTCCTCTATCCCATGGTCACAGATTGTCCACAGTCCTTGGCCCTGAGCCATCCTGTCCTGACACTGAGCAGGTACAGATGGGCAAGGAGCAGCTGCCAGCACCCGAGAGGTAGAGTGTGGCAGAAGCACCTGCTGCAGGTTGGAGCTCTGACCCTGCACAGTCTCAGGGGGAGCCTAGGGTCTGAACTTCTGGAGCATGGAATTCATGAAGGCTTCTTTCCCTTTTACCTTCCCCCTCCCTCTCCCCAGGAAGCCTGGGCCTATGTCCAGGTGTGCTGGCCCCTTGCTCCCTGTGAGGGCTCAGGTGTGTTCAGGAATGGTGGCCTGGGTTGGGCGTGGACCCCGGGCCCCTGGCATGCCGCAGTTGAGACTGGCCACTAGAGTGGCTGATTTGCCTGTAGGGGGTTCCCACGTGGCAGCTTCCCTCTTCCTGGGGACGTTCTTCGTCAGCGCAGCTCTCATCCTCTGTGTGGCTGGGTTCTTCTACCTCAAGCGCTCCAGTAAGCTCCCCAGGGTCTTCTACAGGAGAGACAAAGGTACTGCACCCCTCCTCCTCCCACTCAGGGGCCTAGGTGCTGCCCAAAGGGACAGAGCAAGTGCCAGGACCCCTCTCTGCCTACCCGGCACCAACACTTTGGGTGCCTTCTGGGGGCTACTATAGCTTCAGGTCCTGAGAGTCCAAGGCTGGGCTTCTGCTGCTGGTAGGAGTCTTGGGGTCTCCAGTCAAGATAGGTGCCTTGGGGTCAGCTCCCAGAAATGCCCACCCAGCATTTCTGCCTTCCAGGCCATCCCTAGAGCAGAGTCGACCCTGGGTGTGGCCATCTCAGGTGGCCCAGGGAACCCCAGTGGAGGCACCCATGCCCTTATGAATAACTTGGGGCTGATGGCCACTGCCTCACTTGCAGCACCTCTGGGAACCCAGAGGATGGAGGGGTCTCTGTCCCCCACACTGGGTTCTTTGAGCCAGAGAAACCACCTGAGGAGCATGGCTTGTATGCTCTGGGAAAGTGGGAGGGAGGTTTCTGGGAGGTGGCTCTTCCTGGGATGCTTGAGTGGCTTGCCCCAGGTGCAGGCCATGAATGTGGCAAAGCTGAGACTCAGCTGAGGGCACTGCTGGGCAGAAGTGTGGAAGTGGTACCAGACCCAACCTGGATCCTGGGAAGAGCCTCTGCCTGCCTGTGGACCTCACTGGATGCAGGCAGCTGCTTGGCTCCAGGGTGATGTGCTGTTTTCTTCTGCAGCCCCAGGCCTGCAGCCTGGCGAAGTCGTAAGTAATCTACACCCTCCCGGCTGAGCGTCCTGGGCTCCGTGTCCCATGCTGAGCACCCAAGATCTCACTCTGCCTCTCTCTCCTTTCAAGGCTGCAATGATCCCCCCACCACAGTCCTCAGGTAAAGGCAGGTTATGTCACCCGGGGGTTCTTGTCTCTGGGCCAGTTTCCAAATGCCAGACCCAGGGACCTCTACGGGTTTGTCCCTAGACACACATGCCCACCTCTTGGGTCCCAAGGAGACCACTACTTGAAGGAGGGACAGGCGCTTGACAGGCACCCCTGGTGCCCATCAGCCTACATGGCTGTGTGCTGTCCCTTCCTCTTCAGGTATTGAGACTGAGAGAGGAGAACCCAACACAGGGCCAGACCTTCCCCTCACTTCCTCCAGCCCGGCTCAAGTCCATCTCTGCTTGAAGGGTACAGGGAGCAGGTCAGCCCCTGGGTCTTGCCCCACCAGGCACCCCCACCCAGGTGTGACCCACTATAAGAGGAGACTGTGAAGCTAAGTCCCTGACCACAGTCACAGCTGTGAGCCCAGAGCAGAATCACCCAGCCTCCCTCCCCAGGCCATGCTCTTCCCACTGTGCAGAGGTCTGGGCGGGGACAGGCAGCGTGTTCCTCTCCTCTGGGGCAGAGCAGTTCCTAACCAAGGCCCAGCCTACCTGTTCCAGGCAGCACTTGGCTCAGGTCTGAAGCAGCCTCATCCACAGCATCTGCAAGAGCACAGGGGCCCCAGGTGGCTGGGGCCTCATGGCAGAGTACACCCCAGGTGGCTCAGACAGCAGGAGCTCTCTGACAGCTCTCAAGGTTGGAAGTTAGAAACCAAGGAGTGGGAGAGGGGGACACTGGCTCCCAGGTCTGTGGGACCCTCCTGCCTTCTCAGCTCCTAGGCAATTAGGTGTCCCTGGGCTGTGGCTGCACCCCCTCTGTCTCTGCTCCCTCATGTCTTTTCTTTCTGCCTCCCTCTGAGGAGGACACTGGGCATGGCATTTAGGGCCCACCTGGTTGAGGCAGGAGGGTCTCATCTGAGATCTAAATCACATCTTCCCAGACTTTTTTCCCAAATGAGGTCACACTGGCAGGCTCTGGGGCTTAGGACATGGTCCTAGAAATGCATAATGCCTGCACTTTAGTCTTAAGGGACAGCCGGGCCCTGATCCAGGCCCAGATGTGTGGGTGCAGGGTCCCAGGGTTTAATGGGAAACAGCCAGGCTAGGCTCCCGGGGGCATCTGGCAGGAGGAACTGTCTCTTGACAAGTGGGAGCTCTAGGGGCAGGAGCGCCTGGTCTCTTCCTTGGTCAGAGTCGACAGGCCCCTGTGGTGCCCCACACCTCCAGCTACATCCTCAGCCGTCCTCGAGCCTCTGTCCCTGGCTCTGACACAGCTCATCTCTGACCCCATTTCAGTGCGAAAACCAAGATATGTCAGGCGCGAGCGGCCTCTGGACCGGGCCATGGACCCTTCTGCCTTCTCCACAGCAGAGGCCCGAGTCAGCAACGTCTGACCTGGAAGCTGATCAAGACTGCACTACCTGCAGCTTGGAGGCTGGAGGAGTCCTCAATGAGCCCCCCACACAAAGGGCTTGTCACCTGGGGCTTGGGACAGGCCAGACCTGGCTCCCAGTGAGTGACAGGCTGAATGGGAACCAGCCACTGGTTCTTGAAAGTCCTTTTGCTCCATCCACACTGCTTGGTTTGACCAACAGGAGCGGGCAGATGTCAGACTGGGGGCTCAGGCCACAGCCAGACCCACATAGCCAGAACTGTTAGCAGACGGCAGGGGTCACTAGGCTGCTTTGCACCTTGAGAAACCAGGGGAGGCTCTACCCTCTGGAGTCCATGGTAGCAGGACCCCTCCAGTACCCCCAGCCCAGTGGCCCCCCACAGACCCTCTAAGAGGAGTGAAGCTGAGGCCTGGCCGGCAGGCAGGACGTGGCTGTGAACCAGCTGCCTAAGTCTGAGGCCTCCAGGTCGTCTTGCTCCTGTGGTGGCTGGGAGGCCACAGCCACACCCTCAGGAGCTACAGAACTGAGTTCCCTGAGCCACTGCTGTCCCAATCCCAGTCCTTGCACCCCAGGCATGACACACTGGCCAGCAGACACCCAGGCTGGGCACCCACAGTGTCCACACATGGGTCTTCCACATCCGAATCCCCAGGTTTTCGGGCCCGTGGAAGGCATGCTGGCCAGCGGCCCTTGCCCGGTGGTCCTGTCCCAGCCATCCCAGGCCACCAGACACTGCCTGCACATGGCTAGCTTGGCTGGGGCCACCAGCCCAGGCTTCCTGTAGAGGAGGCTCGATGGTGGCCGCCTCCTACGTGCTGGGCTCAGCACTTAGTGGTCTGTCACCGTCCTCAGGTGTCCTGCCTCATTTCCATTGAGCCTGGCCCACTTCTTGGGGACGTGGCTGTGCTCTTGGCACTGTGATTCTGTGTGCAGCTCATCATCCGCGAGTGGTGGACTTGATCTCCGAGGCTGGCCAGCCACTGGCCCAGCAACAGGGGTGGGGTCCCAATCTGAAGTCAAGTCGAGTAAACTATTCAGAGCTGCTCCTTCCCTGCCTTCTCAGGGTCCTAAGGGTCATCTGTTCTTTTAAATATGTGTGGCTGCCACCCCCTTCCAGGCCGGTACCACCCACCCGACTGCCATATGCAGGGGACAGAGAGACAGCAGGATCCAGGAGTGCTACTACCTAGTTCCTAGTCAGGGGCCTCAAATCGGGGACTGCCTGGCTCCTGCCAAGGGCCCACCCCTGAATTCACCCCTTCAGCTCTCAGGGTGTCCCCCAAAAGACAGCTTGCTGCAAATCCCCTTGTTGGAGAGGGCCACCCGAGGTTCCTGGGACCCAAGATGGGAAGATGTGGGCATCTCTTCTGGCTGTGGTGGAGAAGAGCCAGGCCTGGCAGGGGCATGCAGACAGGGCCATGGAGACCTGGCAGGGATTGCCAGGCCTCATTCACACCCCTAGAAACCCTCAGGATGAGGCTACAAATAGCAGTTTATGGGCTTGACTCACCCTTGGGGAAACCCCCGTGTCCTGGCCACTTGAGCCCAGGGCAGCCGTCCCTCCTCAAGCCCACAGGTGGACAGTTCTTTGGGAGGCTGGTGGGCATGGAGGCATGGGCTGATGGGCCGCAGAACTGGCCAAGGAGGGCAAGCTGGAGCAAGGCAGTTACTGGCCCTCCCCTGGGCACTGAGAGTCTGCCCAGAGGAGGGCAGAGCACCTAACGCTTGGAATGCCCCGAGTCCTGGCCCTGCCCCAGCCCCTCTGCCCAGACTATGGACTGGGGGTTGTGCCTTCAGATACCTGCTGCCGCCCAGCCTCAGAAAGGCCCAGCCTGAGGTCTGTCAACCTGAGAAGTGCTTGGGAACAAGGCCCCCAGTAGGCCTACCCCCCATCACCTGGTTCTGGGAACAAAGGACCCCGCCCTGGAGACAGAACATGAGGAGCAGCGAGAACCACAGGACGGAGTCTGACCACCCGGGACCTCCCCAGGGCCATGCCACCCTGAGGTACCTGCAGCAGCACAGGTGCTTTGGCCAGACTGAGGGACCCCCAACGTGCTTTTTAAAAATGTGTTTTAGTTGTAGGTGGACACAATACCTTTATTTTTATGTGGTGCTGCGGATCAAACCTGGTGCCTCTCACGGGCTGGGCACTGAGGCACAACCCCAGCCCCACCAACATGATTTCTGATGGCAGGTAGGAAGGGACATTTTGTGGCAGACAGAGAAGGCCCCCTCCCTCTCTGGTCATCCTGAGCAACCTCGGCCCAGGCCCTTCTCACTCATGCTGACCTGGGACCTCTCCCTCACCTCCACCCATGGCCAAAATTGGAAACAGAGGTCACTACAGCCCCCCGGCACATTCTTCCCTAGAGCCCAGCCCCCCACCCTTCATTCCCTGCTCATTCAGTATTCCCTGGACAGCACTGCGGGAGGTGCCCAAGCTGACCAGGGAAGGATCAGCTGAGCAAGGACTCAGGTGGACCTGAGAGTGATGTCGGGGGGTGGGGGCACAGTGAGATGGGGGCTGCCTGGGCTCTGAGCCTCAGTGGAGGCTGTATCAGTCAGGCTCAGCACATGGGGGTTCTGAGCAGGGGCTATCAAGAGATCTTTGGGGACTGCAGTTTCACTGCTGAGTACAAAAGGGACAATGCTGTCCAGGCTGCCTCCTTTCCAGAGGTTGGGGACCAGGCCTGGTGCCAGCCCCAGCAGGTGGGGCAAAGGGCAGACCCAAGTGTGCCTTCCACCCCAGAGCCTGCCTTCCCCTTCCAGCTTCTGCCTGCATCCGTACCTGGGCCTGCGTGAAAGCCTCCCAGCCTGGAGCCCGCAGAGCCACGGTGACGGGCAGACAGCCTCAGGTGCAGCAACTCGGGGACGGTGGGCAGTCAGCAGAACGACCAGCACCAGGCCCACCCGGGCCTGGAGTGCCTCTCCACTCTGGCCCCAAGTACAGCATTGTCGGAAATGGGAGACCAGCTTCCCCCAGGGCCCTGGAAGTGGAAGAGCCGTGAACCATGAGCTTCAGGGTGCTCCTTCCAGGCCATGCCCTCCTGGACTCACCTGCACAAGGACAGCTCCTGTATCTGCCACCCACATTAGCTGGGGAGGGATGAGTGAGGGCCTTGCCCAGGGAGCCCCCAGGGTGAGGGGTAGGGGGAGAGGAGACAGGAGAGAGTGAGGCAGACCCTGTGTGCACACACGCACCCATACACTTCATGCATGCACAATGCTCACTCGGCCATTGTTAGGGTGCTGGTGCACATGCCCCATTCGCTCGCTTGCCTACTCATGACGTGGTAACAGGTGTGCCCCACCCACTGCCCTGGACACAGTCTGCCAAGTCCCCTCACTGCTGGGTGGGACTCCCCCCAGGCCCAGGTGGGGGAAGGCAGGGATTCTGGCCCCACCTCTGCAGCCAGGCCTGGTGCATTCCTTGGGCCTCTATGTCACACTCGCCTCTGGGTACTGACTGTCCCCTGAGGAGCCGGGTGACCTCACAGTGGCAATATTCACAGGAGCCTGGGGAGGAGGTTTCAGGGCAGCCAGGAGTCTACTTCCTGGAGGGCTTGTGATGCTGAGTCACTTGGCTCGCAGAACTGGCTCCAGGGGCTGATCACAGCACCCCAGGAGCCCCTGACCCTGCTCAGGGAGCCAGTCCCTCTCTAGTCACTACCTCCTTCTGGTCCCCACCCCTCTCTAGGACCCCAACTGCTCTCTGTTCCCCTACTTCCTATCTGGGCCCTCTCTCTCTGGCCCCCATCTCCTTTCCTGGCCCTGAGGTTTCTCTCCACTCCAGGAGCAGACAGGGACACTTAGGTCTCTTCCCGAGGTCAGGTTCCCCTCTGGTAAGGCATCACCCCCCAGCTCTCCCTCAGGCCCTGGGAGTCTTGTCCTTGAGCACCAGGATTTTGGGGAGCAACACTGCAGGGGCTTCTGATGCCCAGTCCACTGAGGTGGTCAGTGGTGCCTGCAGGCGGGTGGGCCCCCAAGGAGCAGGGGCATCCCTTGCCCTAGAATGGTCCCTCTCACATTGTGCCCTTTCCACAGGCCTGTGTGTGGGCTCCAACCGCAGAACCTGGGTTCTTGCTAGCAGTAGGGCCCACGTCCCCAGTTCGGCATCACTGGTGAATTGACCACTGTGCTTAGGCAGAAGGCAGGGAAACCTCGGGACATGGGAGGAGAGGCTAACCATGACAGAAAGGGTGGAGAGGGGCCCACGTCCATTGGAGGGATCCAGGTTGGTCATCTGGAGTGGAGTGGGCAGTACACCTCCGCTCACAATGGGCGCTCAGGTGAGCTGGCGAGGGGGTTGTCTGTGCCACTGGCTACCTGCTTGGCCCATCCGGCTTTGGTGTAGTCCCCTCACCCTCCCTCCACTCTAGCCTCAGCCCTAGGTGAACACTGACACCAGCCCGGGCCTTTTCCCTGTGGTTGACTAGAGCCCCATGCTGACTGGCCAGAGCCAGGAAAGCTGCTGCGATCCTCTGCTGGACCCGGGTCTCCCTCAGCCCCTGGTCCCTGCCCCACGGTACACAGTGCGGGAGCGGGGGAGGCTTCTTGCCCACAAGCTGCTGTGACCACCCAGATCACAAATGTCCTTGCTCTGATTTCATCCTCAAAGTTGCTGCTCAGGCCCTGCCTAGCCTTGACCTCTCACCTCACTTCCTGGACCCCAACAGAGGGAGGCTGGGCTGGAGTGGGGCCCTGGGCAGAGGCAGAAGAGTGCTAGGCGTGAGAATCCTGAGGATAGTCACAGGTGGATGGGTGGGAGGGGGTGGAGCTTCTGGGGAGGCAGGTAGCAGTGCAGGTGACAAGCTGGGCTATAACTGTGAGGTGTTTGTGGGTTCCCCTGCTTTGGGCCCACCCAGGAGCCATGGGCAGCCGGAACTAGAACAGAGTGGACAGACCTGCTTCTGCACCCACCCAAGTCCAGACCCCCATGCTGCAGAGGCCTGGGCTGACCCCAGACGCAGAACCTCTGATCCCCATGCGGCCATGCCTGTCCTGCTAGGTAAAGAGGATGGCCAGCCAATCCTGAAGCCCAAGCCACACCCCCAGCCACCCTGGAGGTATAAAGGCGCCTGCCCACAGCTCATGCCTTGAGAACTCACACCTGTCCCAGACAGCCCACACCAGGACAGGCATACGCATCCTCTACTCCTGACAGCCAAGGTACACTTGCCAGTACCTCAGGACAGCTGCTGGCCACTGGCCCCAGGAGAGACACCTGCCAGGTGGAGCAGAGGCCAAGCCAGGACTGGAGGAGAGGGAGCAAACAGTATTGGAGCTGGGGAGCCCAGAGGCTCAGAACCCCTCTGTGGTCGGTGGAGAGGATCATGCCCAGGAGCTACTGACCCCCCGCTGCCAGGTAAGGCTGCTCAGCCTGTCCTCACCCTTCACCTGAATAGGCCCAGGGCGGAGCACCTCTGTGAGGGTGAGGCCTGGTGCCAAGGAGCAAGTTCTGTGGGAGAAAGGTGGGGGAGGGCAGTCCCGAGGTCCTCCCAGGCTCGGCCAGGGCCACAGCTATCCCTGAGATGTGGTGACATCACATGCCAGGAGCCTGGGGCCCTCGTGACATCACGGTGATGTCAGGTGACTCACAGGATCACAGTGACAATTTAGCAATGCCTGCACCTTCCAGCTGCCCCCAGGACTGGCCAGTAAGCCTAGATCAGGGCCAGGAAGGCAAGGGGCCACCTCTAGTGAGGCCTCCTGGCTCCATGGTCCTGGGACCAGAGCCTTTGAGATGAAAGGCATCGTCACTTGTCTGTCCTCTAGGCAGGACCCTGTGGCTGGGGAGGGGCAGCAGGCAGGGCAGGGCAGGTGTCTGGTCAGCGGGGTCTTCTGAGCCCATCAGGGAAGTAGAAATGGCCATGGAAGAGAAGGCCCTGGACCCTTCAACATCCTGCTTCCTCTTCAAGGGGCAGCCATGACCTGACATTCAAGGGCACAGAGAGGATGGCTGAAGCCTGCTTCACCCTAGCCGGGGGGGGCATTTCCAATCCCTGGTCATGGGCACAAGACCCTGGTCACCAGCCAGACAAGTGGGCCCCAAAGTGTCCAGGGTGCAGCTGGGAAAGCCCTTCCTTGGAATTTCACGCAGGCCTTCCCAGTCTTCCCACCATCACATGGCTCCGCTGCCCTCAGACTCAGAGACCCCCACCCACTCTACTTGGCCACTTACAACTCCCGCACGTGCCGACCAACCCAGGCGCCCACTGCATGTAGTTTCACATCACTTCAGCCGCCTACAGGCAGCCCACAAGCCCAGGGCCCCCATCCTGCAGGCTCCGGGTTGAGTCAACCTGGTTGAGCTACCCACCCTCAAGCTGCCTTTCCCACAGGGCCCGTACCCCCAAAGATGGGATGTTGCAGGAGCCATCACAGACCACTGCCATCATAAGTAGAGGCAGGGGGCAGAAGGTGTCCACTGGGCCATGAGATGCACCCCAGCACCCTCTGGGCCATCTAGGCCTGGGGCCCGCTGGACACCCAGCCCTGGGACAAGTAGGGGAGGGTAGGTGATAACTGGGGTGAAAGAGCTCCAGGGGCACAGAAACTTTAGAGGTCCCCACAAGTGGACAGTGTGTTCCCTGGAATCTGGGGGCTGATGCTGGACAAGACTGACCTCATAGGATGGGCAGGAGACACTCACAGCAGCCTCTGCTCCACAGCCCAGCACCATGTCAACAGGCCAGCAGGTATGGCACACGGTGGTAGCACCCCACTGCCGGAGCAGCCCCACAGTCTCGACACCCAGGTCACCCGGCACCCCTGGTTCAGAGAAGGTGGCCTCCCCGCTGGAGTGCTCCATCTGCTTCTCAGGTTATGACAACATCTTCAAGACACCAAAGGAACTGTCCTGCACCCATGTCTTCTGCCTGGAGTGCCTGGCCCGGCTAGCGGCCGCCCAGCCCACGGGCTCCGGCAGTGAGGCTGTGCCTTGCCCATTCTGCCGGAAGCCCACAGCTGTGCCAGCTGCTGGGGCCCCTGCCCTGCGTACCAGCCGCCAGCTGCAGGCCAAGATGCCCGCACACCTGCAACGAGAGGAGCCAGTGTGGCTAGAGGGCACCAAGCTGTGCTGCCGCCCACTGCCTGCCACACCTGGCCGTGAGGCACCCAGCTTTGTGTGTGTGGATGTGGGCCTGAGCAAGCCTGCTGAACCTACCCCACCTGTGCCTCTCCCAGACCTGGCCCCACGCCGGAGCCGCCTGGCCCGCTGCTGGGCAGGCTGCAGGGACTGGCGGCGCTTGGCATTGGTCTCTGTCCTGCTGCTGGTGCTGTTCTGCATGGTGCTCTGGCCCGTGCAGTGCGCGCTCAAGACTGGGAACCTGCGCTGCCTCCCCCGGCCACCTACCGCCTCCAGCACTGCTGCCACTGCCTTCTCCCTTGAGCCCCTGGCTAGCAACTAGGGTCACCAGCCTATGGCCAGGCCTCCGATCCGCTGGGGTCAGGAGCACAGCGGCTACTGGAAATTTATCCCCTAGGACCCCACTGAGGGTCCTCATGAGATGGACAAAGGGTGCCCAAGGTCTCTAAGATTGATTGGCTCCGACAGGCCCTAGACGCTATCCCTTCCCCTGTCACACAGGTGGTGGAAGGGACCCAGGAGGTGCTGGCCTCCTCCACACACTGCAATGCATGGAGGGCTTAGTGTCTTTGAGGCCATTTCACCAGGGCCTTCCCAGGGCTCTCTCTAGGCAGGGCTGGCCCCTTCTGTGGAGGGATCAGAGAGCAGAGGCAGGCCAGGCCCTCTGCCCAGGCCACTGCAGAAACTGCCCAGATGCCCTTCTATGCTTGCAAATAGTACATTTTAAAATAAAATGTTTTTATATCCATGTTTGGTAAAACGTTCTCACTCTGTGTCCCCGCCGCCACTCAGTCCCCACCCCTCCAGAAAGCCCCCTGTTCCACCAGCCTAGCCTCTGTCCAGGTTCCCCACTGGATCATGGGTGGGACCAAGGACTAGGGGGCCAGCTCCAGTACCATGAGGTTCCCCTAGGGAAACAGGGACAGTCCCAGGGCACCCCAGCAGGTTGGAGCCTCAGCCTGGCCCAGCACCCAGTGGCTCTAAGGGGGCTTCTCTTTCCCCATCTCCCACCATGGCCATCCCTGCCTACCCCCAGGAAGTTGTGGACCCCCAGCCCCACCAGGAGAGCTGTTTAGGGAACCACAGGACCCAAGACCCCTGTGGAAACCAAGGCCCCAGGGTCCCTGAAGCAGAGGTGGTGACAAGCAGTGGTGGCCTGATGATCTAGACCTTGGGTCCCTCTGGTAGACCCTCAGCCCTCCTGAGCTAGCCCACCTGCTGGAGCAAGTGCATGCAGCTTTGTGGGCTGGGCATCCTGCCCACCCCACCCCACCCCACCCAGGTTCTGCCATGGCCCCAGGAATCCTGTACCACAAGGTAAGTGAGACCAGGAAGGCCCAGACCTGCCCGGAGGCCCAGATCCTTCCTGCTCCTACCAGCAGGGCCTCTGACGGGGCAGAGAGAGAGCAGAGAGAGAGACCCTGTAGAATCTGGGTCCAGTCCTGGGGACCATATACACCCCTGGCCCGGGACTAGGGGGGCCAGGGATCAGCCTAAAAACAGAACTGAAACCAGCTTTACTAGAGATGCCCTGATGCCACAGGTAGCTGTGAGACACAGGCCGGGGTGTCACACCCTGTCACACACAGTCACGCATATGCAGAGTCACCTCACCACCAGCAGGGCCAGGCACGTGAGTCTGCACACATGGTCACATGAGCATCTCTACAGGCTCTCATTCCACAGGCCTTATTGCACAGGCATGGTGGTGAGGAGGCCAGGCCTGCTGCCCTGAGATGGGCAGGGCACACAGGTCAGCAGGATACTAATACCGATGGTTGCAGTCATGTCAGGCATGGACTGTCCCTGTTGCTCACTTCACACACAGGCCAACATGGAGTGCCTGGACTTGAGGCACATTCAGGTTCACATGTGGTCACTGTCAGCTCTGCAGTCCTCACAAGGCCAAGGACACTGGATCTCAAGACTCTTCTCCTATCAGTCGGGTCCAGGTCTGGCACGCAAGTCTGAGAGGTGGACTCCAGCCACACACCCCCCCCCCCCCCCAAC
>NW_026000102.1:8477726-8508126 GCF_001458135.2 Marmota marmota marmota
GAGAGAGAGAGAGAGAGAGAGAATTTCAATATTTATTTTTCAGTTTTTGGCGGACACAACATCTTTGTTTGTATGTGGTGCTGAGGATCGAACCCGGGTCACACGCATGCCAGGCGAGCGCGCTACCCCTTGAGCCACATCCCCAGCCCCGACCAGGGGACCTCTTAATGAATGCAAGGAGCGAAGCCCTGGTCCAGAGGTCCAGTCTCCTATTGCTCCCTGCCGTCCCACCCCTGGTAGCACCTGCAAGGCACCACTATGAGCCCTGCGCCTGGCAGGGTTCACCTCATCCAGGTCAAGTACTGAAAGTGCTTCATTGTGCGCGGTGGCTCCTCCTGGGTGGGGCAGGTCTGGTTTGGAGAATGTGAGCCGCAGCTCCCAGGTAGGGCCACCAGGGTGAGAGGGTCCTGTTAGGACCCCTCGGTGGGAGGGGCAAAGGGGGTGAGCTGGGAGAAGGTGGAGGGGCTGGAGACAGGCCAAGGCCAAGCAGGAGGGGAGGAAGGAAAGGAAAATGGGGGTGGAACAGAAAGGGAAGGAAAGAAGGAGCATGGCAGGGCAGGAGTGGGGACAGGGAGTTTTGTTTAGGCAGAGCCAGCCTCCTGCCTGAGGAATTCGCAGGACCCTCCCACAAAGAGGTGGTTGGTCAGATCAGAGCCCTGTGCTGCTGGGAAGGGGGAAGGATCTGTGCCTGGGGCAGGAATAGGCACCAATGGCACCCAGAGAAGACAGCTGCTGACAGGAGCCAGGCAGAGACCTGGGGAGGCAGATGTGAGCATGAGCCACCCGGAGCCAGGGCCAGGCCCTCTGTGAGCAGAGCCCAGTCTGTGAACCAGGTTCAGGAGAACAGAAGCCACCAAAACCAGTGGGTTTCTCAGCTCAGGACCTCCTCTCCCTCAGCATGGACCTGGGGACACCCTGGCCCTCTGACCTAGAGCCACACACATTCCACTGCCCACCACACTCACCTGGTCTGGCCGCCCCACTTGTAGCTTCGGTGCATAGTAGCCCTGTGGCACACACATATATGGCCTGACTCTTGGTGGCCCTGAAGCTCTGGCTAGTACCAGAAACACTTGTTCTGAAGGAGGTCAGCCTGTGCCGCCTCGCCTTGCAAGCACACGCATATAGGTGAAGTCATGGGCTCTTTTTCCTCCCTCCGCCCCAGTGCCCCACAGCTTTTTGTCCCGGAGGAGGAGGTGCTTCCTTGACCAGTTAAGAGGCAAGCCTGGACCTCACAGTACAGGTAGGACTCCGGGCTCCTATCCGTTCTTGCTCCACCTGTCTGATGGTCATGACAGTGACATGTGTGTCCTCTTGGTACATCATGCCCCAGAAGGCAGCTGCTGTGGTCTGCAGGGAGCCCTGTGTAGCAATGTACACTTTGCCCACTCCCAAGTCTGATTTCTCCTCTGGGTCACTCTGAAAGGGGGTGAATGTCAAAATTAAAGCTGAGAGGACAGATCTAAGTTTATGCAAGTGTGCAAAAGAGCCTAGGTAGTTCCTGGTTCCTCACACTTAAGGCCAGGGGAGGGCTTAGGAGTCACACTCAGTCCAGCTTGCTCTGAAGACCCTGCTGGCTGGCTTTCAGCCTTGCCAGGGTCCACACTTTGCTCTCCACCCCTTGGACCTGGCTCTCTGGGACCTCCCAGAATGGTCTCTGGTGCCTAAGATGGAGCCCGGATGACTGGAGGGGCAGATACAGGTCAGGATCTCCTGTGCGATCCAGGCAGGACTTGAGGGCAGGATGTCATGCACACCTACCTGCTCCCTCACACAGCCACCTGATGCAGTTAGCATTGACGTAGTCGGCTCCAGGCAGGCTGGTGTCCACGTCATGCAGGGTGACATGGGTGGTATCAACTGGGAAGGGAAAGAGGCCATTCAGGTCTCCTGGAGAGCTGGGAAGCTCAGAGGCACCACCCTGTCTCCTTGCCCACTGACCTGTGATGAGCAGAGGTGGTGAAGTCTGGGGCCTTGTGTGTGAGAGGGAGCCAAATCCGGTGGTGGGCACTCCCTGCCTCCCCCAGGACCCCTGCCAGGTGGTCTCCATATGCCCATGACAGTGAAGCACTGGCCTCACGGGAAAGGATGTTCTTGCAGAGGTTATCGGGCTTGTTCTCTGGCCTCTGTCCCTTCTTCCAGGGTTATAGGAGCCAGCATTCCTGCTGTGGCAACACCTGGGAGAATGGAGGCTTCAGCTGTGGCCCTGTCCCTCTGCAGAAGCCCTCAATGCCACCACCCCGCCCCAGCCCTGGAGGATGGAGTCAGAGGTAGGCAGCAGGAAGGGAGCACCTCAGACTCCTCGCAGAGGCCCTGCTTGTCTTCCCACGGGCATCTGCAGCCTGGGTGAGCTTCTGCACGCGACTCTTGGCTCTGATTCTTGTGGCCTTGTGGGGCTTCCAGGCAGAGGCCCGAGCTGAGGTTAGCAGAGCCCCCAGCACCCTTCACCAAGGTGGCCACCATGCCCTGACCAGGCCTAGGACCCTCATTCTGGAGAGGACACTGGGGCCATGTGCCAGGGGCCTTGCCTATTCCTCCCTTCTCTTGGTCCTTCAGATTCCCAGGGCAAGCCTGCAGGAAGTCTTACCCCTTGCCCCTTTCGTGGAAGGGTCAGTGCTGGCATCCCTTGGGCCCCCGGGCTCATGCCGCAGCCTACCTGCTTGAGCTGCGTGACGGCCCCGACTTCTCCTCCAAGGGGTTGGAGACGCCTTCCTGTGGTGTCCCACCAGGCCTCTCAGGATGTAGAACTGCTCCCTACCTCCCGCCATACTTCCCATCAGTTTGTAGGGTGGCAGTGAGGGGCCTGGCTGTGAAGCCCGCCCTTCCCAGAGTCACAGCCCTCTCATGCCGCCTCCCGCTTGGAAGCAGACCAGAACGTCGGTGATGCGTGGCTGCGGTCGGTGCCCGGTGCCTCCTGTGGCTCCTGAGTCAGCCCTGTGAGCACAGACTGCCCAGGGTCGCTCTGATTCTCCTGTACCAGGAAGCTGCCCGGATGCCCCTTCTCCATCAGCGGCTTCTCAGCCTCCTTGCCAGACAGGTGCCTGTGGTACCACCTGGCCCAGGGTGAAGCTCAGATGAGGTTGGAGGCCCTAGCCTGGGAGAGACACTTCAGAAACAGATATGGAGACAGAGACAGACAACATCAGACCTCGGGCCCAACCCTCTGACCCTCTCTTCCCCCAGGAGTGCTAAAAGACGAGACAGCTGTGTTGAGCAGCGTGCGGGGTGGCCACCAGGTGGCAACCTGGTCCTCAGCCACAAGAAGCAGAGTGGCCTCCCAGACCAGCCCACCAGGTCCCTGGCACAACCAGCTTCCTGTAGTGGGGAAACAGACTGCAGGAGCTGGCTCACCCCAGTCACTAGCCAGGAGGGTAGTGGTGGCATCAGGGCCCAGTCCCCTGCTCTCTCACCCCTGCACTTGTGCTTTGGACTTGGGGGACACGGGCCTCATAGCACACGGGGGCAGGGCTGCCGACACTCTCAGTTTGGCGGCCAGTGCCCCCCCCCCCCGGGTGACTGAAGAGTAGGTGAGAGGCGGTACCCAGCCGACTCACACACTTGCATACACATACAGGTGCCATCAGCCCGGGCTCATCACTCTGACGTGGGGTCCTGGCAGCCCAGTGGGCCCTGCTGTGATCATGAAGCAGCCTCCTACACAGTCCCCAGGAGCTGGCCCCCAGAGGGCAGGCAGTGGGACCAGCTTTGCCTGACCTCCCTGAGCCACCCCAACAGAGGCATAGCAGCTGTTGTCCCTGAGCTACTGCCCACTACCCTCTGGGAGCATCCTAAGGTGTTCAGAACCCTGGCCTGGCCTGGCCCACCCTCCTGCAGACAGCGTGAAGCCCCCTGGGCTGCTCTTGCTGGGCCTGCCTGGGAAGCTCCTGCGGGGCCCTGGGACAGAAGCAGCCTCTCGGCCTCCGCCCCACTGGTGCTGGGGTGAAACCACCCGGAATGGGGACAGTAAGTTGGAGACTGCAGACCAGTCCTGCCCCAGCCCCGGCATCGTCTCTGCAGCTAGCACCCACAGTTGCCAAGGGGGCCTCCCCACGCTCAAAGCTGGCGATGGGCCATGATGAGGAAGGAGGCGGGGGGCCAGGTGGGCGGCGGAGGCCCTTCCAGCGCGTCCACAGGACAGCCATCAGAAGCACCCTTCTACATGACCCAGCTTCTCAGGGTGCAGCTGGGGCCTGCCACAAGCATGAGCCCTTGTTCAGACCCCCGAGAGCCACCCCACTAGCCCCTTGGTCTTGGAAGACTTCAGCTTCCTGGCTGCGGGAAGGAAGGCTTTGCCCAGCTCTGGGGTGTGCCGCCCCAGCTGACAGAGGCCGGCAGCTGCTGTGCCCTTCTGGCTTGTGTACTTCCTGTTCAGCCCCCATCACAGGCACCACACTGAGTAGCCTGCTGAATGTCTCCTACTCAAAAATCAAGTTCCATAAGTGCCACTCTGTGTGCTGCCGTCTTCCAGGGCTGAAAACAGTGCCTGGGATCAGAAAATAATCACATTTGAATCAAGAAGTAAATGACCTGGGCTGGGGATATGGCTCAAGCGGTAGCGCGCTCGCCTGGCATGCGCCAGGTGCTGGGTTCGATCCTCAACACCACATAAAAATAAAATAAAGTTATTTTGTCCACCTAAACGACTAAAAAAAATAAATATTTGAAAAAAAAAGAAGTGAATTACCATCAACATTCATAGCAGCACAACTCACAATAGGTAAATTATGACATTGACCCAGATGCCTGTCAATAGATAATGGATGAAGAAACTGTGGGCTGGGATTGTGGCTCAGCGGTAGAGTGCTCACCAAGCATGTGCGAGGCCCTGGGTTCAATCCTCAGCACCACATAAAAGTAAATAAATAAAGGTATTGTGTCCAACTACAACTAAAAAATAAATCTTCAAAAAAGGAAATGTGATACGTGATGATACACACACACACACAATGGAGTTCTACTCAACCATAAAAAAAGAATACAAGTATGGCATTTGCCAGTAAATCGATGGAAATGGAGAATATTACACAAAGTGAAATTGGCAAAACTCAGAAACCCAAAGGTCAAATGTTTTCTCTCCTTTGTGGAAGCTAGAGTAAAACAAAGGAGAGGATAAGATAAAGAACCAAATACAAATTAATGTAAGTGAAGGAAGTCTAGCAGAGCAGAGGAGGGAGAGGGCAGGGAGGACAGGAGGAAAAGGGGGATCAGGAACTGGAATCGAATTCCGTGCGTGTAGGAGTTTGTTGATATAAACCCAACTACCACGGGTAACCTTAAAGCTCTACTAAAAGAAGAAGTGAATGACTAAGAATGGCAGGTGGTGGATGGCAGAGGGCTGTCAGTGGATGGGTGGATGGGTGGATGGGTGGGTGGGAAGCCCAGCAGCTGGCAGGAGCCATTGAGAAAGCCAGAGGCCACCAGTTCACTGACTACAGGGCACAGCAGGACAGAGGCAAGTGCTGGGAGGGAGGAGCCGCAGCAGGCCCAGACATGGGCAGGCCTCCTGTCAGAGCCTGTGCTGCTGTCCACTGAACATGAGCCTCCAAGTAAGTGCAGGCAGGGAGGCTCTTCCGCAGACCCTCTGCGTCCCTCCAGATGTGCTTGGGCTTGCCTCCCGCTCCCCAACCTCACTGAGACCTCCTTCCAGGCTCCTCCCCACCCCTGGCCCCAGGTCCTGCTCTTCCTCGGGAGTCCATGCTTCTCTCCCACCTCCGGGGGCCTGGCCATGGTGCTTTGCTCCTCATGTGGGGTGGGGTCCCACTGAGTCCACCTGCCACTCACCCTCCAGCCCTAGCCCTGCATGGAGCTGCAAGCTCACAGACACCTCAGCATCTCCATTTGTAAAGATAGCAGCATCTTCCGAAATATTTGCAGGATTTGTCTCCCATTCTCCATCTTCCCTCTCAGCAAAGCAGCCACTGTGCACCCACTGCCTGGGCCTCAACCCCGGCAGCGATCCATCAGCACTCTCTGGTCACACCTTTGCAGCATGCGCAGAGTCCTCCCTTCTCCCCACCCCTGGCCCCATGGCAGATGGCTGTGTTCTCAGAACTTCCAGCTGGACCTGCCTACTGCTGCTCATCGGCCTTTCGGCTGTTGGGAAGCACCAAGAGTCCTGCAAATCAGTCCCCCAGCCAGCAGGTGCGCCCCATGGATACAGGCATCCACACTGCCTGAGAGGCCCACCCCAATGCCATTGTGCCCCCATGACCGCCCCTCTGTACGTCACTGGAGCTTGTGGCATGTGTGAGGAACAAGTGTCCCCCTGTCCACTTCAGTGTTGACCTGCCGCCCTGTGGATTCTGCCCAGGCGTGAACCCATCGGCAGCTCTGTTCTGAACCTGATGGCTCCCCCAGAGCATACACTTCAGTTCAGAGGGACCAAGAGCTCAAGGGGCTGCTCCAGGGTGGTCCAGCAGTACACTCCGGTGCCACCTTCCCTGTGGGGAAGAAGGGGTTTCTGGGCTTGGTGCCTGAGCTCCCTCCCACGCTGGCAGACCTTGGGCAGTTCCCACTAAGGGGGCCAGTGGGTTGGAACCAAGGAGGGCTTTCTGCAGGAGGAGGTGCTACATGGTGACCCCTGGGGCCCGTCTAGGACAGCAGGCAAGGCCACAGGAAAAAGGCAGGCAAAGGTTCCATGTCCCTGCATAGTACTGACACTGCAGAGGAAGAGGGACGGAACCCAGAGGTGCCTTCCCGCCCCTACCTGGGCTGCCCACAGTGCTGACCCACATCCTGAACCCAGGTGCTGTCCAACAGCCCCAGATGGGCAATAGCAGAGCTGGGGGCAAGGGCAGTGCCAAGGTCCAGCTTCAAAGCCACAGGGGTGAAGGGCCCCGTTTGTCCTTTTGGGGACTCTTAATCATACTTTTAATCCCCTGTCCTCCCACCAGGCTGCCAAGAGTCTATCAGGTAGAAACCTCCAGTGGGGGGCTCCCTAGCTGCAGCGGCTCCCACCAGTCTGAGGCAGGGTCTGATGGTGGAGTGGGGTACCCAGTAGGCCAGTGGGCATCTGCATCTGGCCGAGGCTGGTAGGAAGAGGGAGGGAAGAAGGGAGGCCACAGAAAAATCCAACCAGGATCTGTCCTGACTATACAGGACCAAGTGGACTGAGATGTGCTTCCTCTCCAACTCGGGGTCGGGGGAGGGGGTGCGGGGTACAGTAGGCTTGTCCCCATGGGGTGCAGATCCTCCCAGGTTCTAGCATGGGCACAGAACCAGTCCTGTCCCCATCCTGCCTCGCTATGCTGAGTGGGAGGGGGGCGTGAGTGGTGCCTGTTGACCCACAAACTATGGTGAGAGGGCAGGGGGAGGGCTTGGCTCTACAATTTGGTGGGGCCTGCCAGGCCTGATAGGGTTGTGGGCAGGGGCCCAGGACCAGAGGAGGAAGAGTCATCACAGGTGAGGTAGGGAGGGGAGCAGGTGAGCAGAGCCCAATCTGGGGCCTTCCCAGACCAACCTGGGTTACCCGCATATGACACAGACATGGCCCTCTCTGAGATCAGGACTGTATTCAGAGGACAAGTAAGAATGAGGTCAAGGGGACCCAGGGGCCATTCCAACCAGTTTCTGAGATGGACCATACACATGTAGCTCTGTTTCTTGGTATTCAACTGGACCTTATACCTGGGAATCACGAGGCTGTTGGCTTGCGAGTTCTGTGATCCAATTCACTTCCACAGTTCCTCAGCCTCTGAGGGCCCAAGACTGTGCCAGGCCTGTCCTCTCTGCAACCCATACCTCACTCTCTACCCAGAGATCCCAGGGCCCTGATCTGAGGATGGCTGCTCAGTGCCACTGGGGACCTCTCCCGTGAACTCCAGCCTAACCAAGCACCAGAGATGGGCACTCTGGGTGATATGCCAGATGCCAGGACATAGGGCTATGTGGATCATGCTGTTGCTGGTCCCTACCCCTGCCCACATGCAAGCTAGAATTTGCACTTACATGGGGTGCACAGGAGCAGGGGTCCCACAGCAAGAGCAGGAAGTGCTGGCCTGTGGCCTGATCCAGTTCTCATGCAGGTTTAGCCCTGAGCCTCAATTCAGACCTCCCAGCAGGCCAGGGAATCCTGCTCCAAAGAACTGGGCTCCCTGGGGGGCTGGAGGGGAGAGGCCTGTTGAGGGAGGGCTGGTTCTGCAGACAGCCCAAGTGTGTACAGGCTGATGATGGTCATGGGGTCTCTACCCCCAGACCTCCAGGCCTGCCTTCAGTGCCCTCTAACAGGCTGCATCTCTGGTGGCAAAAGGGAGCAGGAGCAGGGCCTGCCACACTAAGCAGGAGGAGGTGCCACTGTCCTTCCACCGCCACCCCCCACACCTGGGCTACCTGCAGGGCACCTTCCCTAGGGTGGGGAGCAGCTGATCCCCATCCAGGCCCAGCCTCTGCAGTTAGTGAAGAGCGTCCCTCCCACCTCTCTGGGGAGGCTAGGTGTCAGAACCTCGGGCCTGGAGGCAACGGGCTGGAAGCCCAGGGAAGTCCTGGGTCGCAAGAATCCCGCGCCCACTGGTGAGAGGTGGTGGGAGCTGGAGCGCGTCTCTTGGCACCGACGTATCCGGACGCACGCAGGCCAGGCTCATCTTTGCGAGGTCACGTCAGCACCAGAGCCGCTCTCCGAACTCGGCAGCTGTGCCCTCGGGCTAACCAGCCCCGAAGAGGCCCCACCCCTGCCGGCTTCATTGAAATGCAAACCCCTGCCCCTGCAACCGCCCCCTCGGCCTTGGAGCCTGGGAACTCCGGATAAAGGTGCTAAAGTTTCCCGGGGTATCCGCACTTCAGAGCGAAGGGATGCGCACGGGATTCCGGGTTCCAAAGGTTAGGGCCTATCACGGCCCCACGGCCCTAGTGGCCTATGGCCTTGCCACTCAGTCTACACGATTACCAAGGGATCAGCCCTAGGCTGGAAGCTGCTCCTTCTAAGAATCTCCTGTGCTCGCTCCGAGTAGGGGCGGCGAAGCCAGAGGAGGGAGGAGTAGTACCCCCCTCCCCCACTGCAGCCCCGGAAATCCGGGCAGAGGTGGGAGGTGGACACCCGGTCATCCCCTTCCTTGCTGCAGTCTCTTCACTTCCTTGTCACAGGGGCACCCGAGCTGTGGGTCAAGCCTGCTGGTGTCCTGGGGTTCACAGCCACTGCTCTTCTGGGGTCATGCAGACTTTCTAGAATGGTCCACTGTGGCCAGGAACCATCTCCCCTGGGGTCTTTGACTTCAACCTTTGCTCCTGCATCCGGATGCACTGTCGCCCCAGAGAGCAGGGTCAGTGCTGTCCTGACTTCCTCTCTGACTCACCCCTGATCCCAGAAGGGCATGTCGCCCTCTCCCTCTCCTTGTCTTCCCTTCTGGGTCCTCACCTTCCCTTCCTGCTTCCGCTGTGGTCCTCCCCTCCACCTTGGCTCACCCTGCAGCAGGCCATGTAAATGCTGGAGTCCAGGAGGGGCCTGAGCTCCCCAAGCCAGGGGTCCTGGCCAGGTGCTGCCAACCAGGGCCTGTCTTTCCTAGCCTAAATGACCCAAACCCCATCCAGCTGGGCCACAGGTCGCTCCCACGCACCCTGTGTCCCAGGGCAGGCCTTCTCATGAAGCCTGAATATTTCGTGCCTAAAGTCCTCCCCAAGCCCCAACAGCTTCACCCTCAATGGCTTCTCTGACCTGGCCCTGGCCTCTGGCTGTTCCTATGCTTCCTTTCTGCCCCAAGAACCTCTGTCCAGACTCAGGACACTTACATGTGCCACTCCTGGTGCAGATGTGCCTTGCAATCCCTGTGCTTGGGTAAGGGTTGATATCTTTAGCTGGTCAGGTGCTCCCAACCCTCCCTGAAGCCTAAACTAGGGCAGCCCCCACCAGCACCACTGCCTCTTGCAACCCCCAGCACCTGCCTCCCCCAACCCAGCATCTGACTTGCCTGGTGTGCAGCAGCCAACACTCCTTAAGGAACAAATTAGTGAGGGGGTAGGAAGTGAAGGCCCGAGGACTCCCTGGGTCTGAGGTTGACGGTCTTTTTGTTGGGAGGGGGTGCTCATTAATACAAAATCAAACAGGTGCACTTATTATCTTCAATTAAAGTCATGAGTTTGAGGGAGGGGGTCACCTATGTGACCACACAGCCCCCCTTCGTCTCCCTTTCCTTTCTAAGCTCAGAGTTCTGCCAGGGATGGAGCTGCGTCTGCAGAAGCTCCTACATAGACAGCACCCTGTATACCACCCTCCAGAAACCCCTGGTCTGGGCCACCTGTCAGTGTCTCCCGGAAGTGCTAATGGGTGGCCCTGCACACTGGAGCCAGTTCAGCAACTGCCTGCCCCCCAACTCACCACACAAGACCCTCCTACACCCACTCGCCCTGGTTCTGGTCTCCACAAGCGTGACTGCCCCCAGTGCAGTCGGCAGGCCCCCTGAGCCCACTGCACATCCTGGAGGGATGAAGGGAGGCTGGTGTGTAAGTGCAGATGGGCATGGGCTTAGTCCACAGCCCTCCCAGAACTCCACCTCACACCCCCAGGCCACCTGGACTAGTCTCTGTGACCCCACCCAGCCCACACCTGGGGGGCCACCTTGTCCCCACACTGCACAGCACTGTGCTCATCCACACACTGGGCTCCTCACCAAAAAGAGCCTGGAGCCCCAGCTCTCAGTGCAAGGCCACCCAAGGGAGCTGGAAGCCTGTGTCCCCACCATGAAGCCCAGCAGGGTGCCGCCAGGCTGTAGGGCTGGCAGTTGGGGAGGACAGACATGGCCCTTCTTTTAAAGTTTCCAAACTTTATTTCACGGTGCTTGACAAGACACATACTGGAGTTAGTAAGGACACACCAGGGCAGTTTCCTGCACCCCCCACCCCCAGCAGAGGCTGGCCAGGCTGCCAACTCCACCACCGTTGTCTGGTCTTACTCCCAAGAGGACTGGGAAGGGCATCCAGGCAGGGAGTGGGGGGTGGACGTTGCAGTTTAAGGCATTTCTGACTCTGTGGCCACCTCTGCCACCCCTGCACCTACACTTTGGTCTTGCTCAGACACTGGCTAGACCCCAGTCACTTTCAGATAATCACTTCTCATACTGGCCCTGATGAGGATGCTTAAATGCTCTGGAGTCAGGACAGGAAAGATAACAGTTCTTCTGCTTTGGGCACCAAATAAAACCAGTGGTCCAAGAACATGTTTGGTGGCCAGGCCTGGACATCCATCACTCTAGCGGAGGATACAGGCAACAGAGGTCAACCACATCATGCACAGTGGCCCATTCCCTCTTAGGGGCTGCTCCCAGGGCCTGGAGTGTGTGTGTGGGGGCCAGGTCCATGGCAGAATATGACATCAATGGTAACGTCATTTCTAAGTCACAGTCTTGGCACAGGAGTCCTGGGGTCCAGGCTGGCCTGGGGCAAGGCTACCCACAGCACAAAGGAAGAAACAGCAGCTTAAGTAAGGACCAAGAAGGGTCCCATGGGGGTGCTCTGTGGAAGGGCCCCCTCAAGCCTTGGCAACCCCCTCCTGCTCTGGGACAATAGGCTTCATCAAATGCAGCCAGGGTGAGGTCGGGGAGCAGGGTCTGCCAGTGGACCAGGTACAGGAGGGAAGGGAGGGGGCGGACACACGGGGACACACAGTGCAAAGGGCTGGTGTGGTGCCCTGAGGCAAAGGGGCACGTCCTGAAGCTGCCACACCACCCCTGGGAGCCTCTTGATACCAGTCTGTCTCTGCAGCACAGCTGCCTGGACGGAAGGGAGGACAGGCCAGCAGTCCCTCTGGCCAACACACAGGCAAGAAAATCATATCAAAAAGCAACAGTTTACAAAAATAGAAAATAATTACAGTAGGGTGGGCAGATGGGGGTGCTCCGCCGGTGTTCGTTTAGGAGGCTGGGCAGGGCCGCAGCTCTGGCTTGGAGAGGGCATCCTCCAGCAGGTGCAGTGGACGCTGGCCTACCACCACATCCCGGAGGCAGCCCACAAAACCTGTTCCATAGGCCTTTGGCAGGGCCTGGCCCACAGGCAGCTTCTGCAGGCCCCCTACAGGACAGAGAGCAGGAGATCAGACAGCTGTGGCTAGGTGATGCTGATGGGCAGAGGGCCACCACGGCCCAGGGAACAGGTGGGTAGTAGGCATGCCCACCCAGAGGACCCTGTCCTCTGGCCTTGTGCCTGGGGCCAAGATGGGAGAGGACGCAGAGGGACAGATGGAGTCTGTCCCTTAGATACACTGAGGCCCTTGGATGACCCCTGGCCTGACCTCTCTCGAGCACTCACCGAGCCAAAGAGCTCCATCTGTGTCCAGTTGTGTGGCACCCAGTGGGGAGGAACCAGTCACAGGGGCCTCATTGCCCACCTGAAGGGAACCTTCTCTCTGCTCCCTGAGGGTGCAGGTGGGGCAAGATTATCAGGGGTCCCTCCCCACCTCCTCCAGATCAGAGCCCCCCCTCCATGCCTTACAGCTGCTACAGGCTGGGCCCACACCAGGGTCACCCTGGAGCCCAGGATGGTGGCAGTAATAAGCCTCCTGCCACAACCGCTTCTCCTGCATCTTCTTGTCCTTCCTTCCTCTCCTCCCCACGACAGTGACCCTGGGTCAGGCAGTTGGTGACAAGGAGTGGCTGGGAAAGTGCAGGCACTGCCTGCTATTCTTAGGGGGGCCCACTGACCTGTGAGCCCTGACTCGCAACCAGCGGTTGGTGTTGACCCTCACAGTGGAGCGCAGCACCACGGGCTGAGAGCCCAGGTCATAGGCCAGCTGAAGGTGTCCATCCACAATGGCTAGCGCCATGTAGTCTGCACGCTCGGTGGCCTTGCCACTCCACAGCACCAGCCCCTGCGTAGCTGCAGTGCGCAAGCTCAGCTCAAAGTGGTTGGTCTGCAGTGCTTTCTCGCTGGAGGGTGAAGGGGTGGGTCAGGCCTCCAGGAAGGCAGCAGGGTGGATGGGGAAGGCAGGAGGGCAGAGCCTGGACTTCACAGGCCGTGGGGGCTGGGGGCTGGGTGACGGAAACACCAGCGGTGGGCGGAGGAGAGACAGACAGATGGAGGGACTGGCCGAGGTGATCAGAGATCGAGGATGACAGGCAGGCACACCGTGGGGTGACAGCCACTCTGCCCCTCAGGCACTGCCACATGCTCACCTGTTTAGGGCCCCAGAGTCCGGAGTTTCGGGGCTTAGAAACAGGGAGAGAGGGAAGCAGTGAGCCAGGGACAGACAGGCCAAGCACGGGCCCAAGTCCCATTTCTAGCACTGGGAAAAGCAAGCATGCACCTGGACACGCGTGGCCCTGGGCCCCACTGACGACCCACCAGAGAGCCATAGAAGTGACATGTGTGCAACACGCGTGTGCAGACACAGCTGGTGGCACGGCCCAAGCTCGTGCAGAGTTCAAGGAATGAGACGTGAATGGCAGATGGAAGCAGAGGGCTCATCTGCCTGGGGGTGGCCCTGATGCCCCAGCACACATGCATGTGCACAGAACACGGACACACAAGCAGAGACACGCTCATACACACGTGAACTCACACACGACCCACACAAACACGCCTTACATCTCTGCACACAGACACAGGCACACACAGGAACACCTTTACTCACACATACAGATATGTCTAAGTGTGTGCACGCACAGACAGGCACAGGCACAAGCACACACTCACGCCGGCCTGGGGTAGGGTGGTGGCTGCAGGGTGGATGAGGCACGTGTCCTGGGAGGGGGTACCATTTCCCGGGGAAGAAGCTGAGCCTCACACAGCACTAAAGGCCCTAACCCCCACCTCCATCCAGGAGGGACATTCTGCCCTTCGAGGGGCTCAGGACTGTGCTGTGGCAGGGTCAGGGAGGCACAGATGGGCACGGATGAGTGGAAGGTGCAGGTGGGGGCCGAGGGGCTACTTACGCTGGGATCTCATTGGTCAGTTCGCTTGGAAACAAAGAGACAGAGAGGTGAGAAGGCAGGAGGGGGAGGAGGGGTGGACACTGGGGCTTCCCGCCTGGTCAGAGCATGGTGTCCTGCCTTGTGTGGTGTGTACAGACAGGACCAGACAGACAGCGGAGGGTGCACGATGTGTCGGCTCCTGGGCGATGCATTACCTCTCGGTCACAGCATTGAGGTACTCGACGTAGGTCCTCCCATCGAAGGCCAGTGCCTCAAGGTCCCCTGCTGACTTCTCAACCAGCCCTGGGAGACAGGCAGCGTGAGGTGGGCTGCAGGTGCAGGCCTGCAGCCCTGGCCCAGCCACAGGTGCTCACCCTTCTCGCAGTGTAGCCCCGAGAAGCCCGTGGGGCACAGGCATGTGTAGGTGGCTTCCTTTGGGAGACACAAGGCGCCATGGAGGCAGGGGTGGCCTGAGGCCTGGGTACAAGGGTGGTCTGCAAAGGATGAGACGTCCACCGCCTGCACCACGTGCTCCTGGGCCAACAGCTGGCGGCCTCCCAAGGAGACCTGCAGGGCACAGGATGAGAGCCTGTGTCTCAGCAGCTGCGCCCTCCCTGCCCTGCAGTCAGCCCGGGGCAGCCCCTCCTCCCCCCGCCGTGGAGAGCCCTGGCAGGAGGGCCCCACCCCATGCCTCGCACCAGCTGAATGGCACCGTCGAAGCCAGAGGATGCTGCAGCTGCCCGGGCAAGCTTGCTGAAGTCGGGGGCACCCCCGATGTAGAGTGGTTCCTTCAAATTGAGCATGGTATGCGGCACCTGCAGAAGGCGCTGGATGAGGGTGTGCAGGGCCTACCCACTAGGCAGGGGCAGGTCTGAGTCCCAGACCAGGGTGCCCAACTGCCTGACACCCACACCCCAGCCCCTAGCTAACTAGCAGGCAGCATTAACCACACAGAGATGGTGGACAGGGGCCTTAATGGGGAGGAGCTACTCTAGGGTGGTGTCAGACAATGAGCAGTATGAGCAGCAGACAGTACCTTGCGGGATTTCTGACATCCGGAGAGCATGGGGGTGCAGAGTAAGAGCCAGAGAGCAGGGCAGAGAGGAGACAGACCAGGCACAGGACAGACGAGAGAAAAGAGTTTTGTAAGAACTGGCATGGGGGCTGCCAAGCCCCCAGGAGGAGGAGGAGGAGGAGGAGGAGGAGGAGGAGGAGGCGTGGGAGCAGGGCAGGGTGGGGGGACACTTGGGCCCTCCTCACACCTCAGACACTCACCGGGGACTCTCCCAGCACGCGGGGCCCATCACCCACACGCAGGGCACCCTTACGGCCATTTCTCTCCACCAAGACCCTAATCCAAGAGCCCAGGGCTATGGGTTCCTTGCTCCTGTGAGGAAGAGGCTGAGTGAGCAGGCTGTGGGCTCTGCCTATCCATTGAGTGACAATGTCAGGAGCCCCAACCTTACCCCTGTCCAGGCCCAGGCCTCCAGGCCCTCCCTGTGGGCAGCCCAGGACAGAGCCCACAGCCCTCATGCTTGCCCACCTGATGACTGCTGCCCCTTTGCCCAGGTCATAGCGGAATTCCAGGTGCTGGTCATGCAGAGCCAGTGACACGAAGTCCCCTTTGCCATCTGTCTTTTGCCCATTGTACAGGAGCAAACCACTGGGTCCTCGGGCCAAGAACACCACCTCGAGGGCCATCTTCTCCCTGGGTCACGTGGGTCAGGGTGTCTCACTGCCCCTTCCCTACAGGCTGCCTCCCCTCCTCTGCCTCACCTACCCTACTGACCCCAGGTCTCTTTCGAAGGTGTGCAAGCCTCTCAGCTCCAGGTAGGAAAAGCCATGGAAGTCCGCCAGGAAGGGCTGGGCACGACCATCCATCTCAGACACTGCAGAGGGAGGACAGGGCTCACTCAGGCTGTGGACCCCACTGTCCGGCCTAACTCGACTGAAACCCACAGGACCCAAATCCCAACTCTTCCTGGACCCGCAGATCGGGCCACAATTCAAACTGAACATTTGACCCTGACTTCTTGTCCCCTCCTGACAGCCTGGTGCCCCTACCTGTCTGGCAGAGAGTGCCTCTACGTCCCGCGGGGCACTCGCACTCGGCCCCACCCTTGGGCAGCACGCGGCAGGGGGCTGCACCGTGGCAGGGGTTTGGCTGGCAGGGGCTCTTCTCCTCCGCACAGGTTGGGCCTGGAGGGAGACGGAGCTGAGTCCAAGAAGGCAGGCCCCCTGACACCTGGTTCCTAGCCCTCACCCGATCCCCACCTGCCCTCACCAAAGCGGCCAGGTGGACACTGGCAGTGAAACATGTCGTCTCCCAGGGCCTGGCATGGTGCCCCACCATGGCAGGGGCTGGGCACGCAGGGGTGCTCTCCACACTCTCCCACCCCGGAGCTGCGGGACACAAGCCCCTGCCAGGGGCCCAGCTCCAGGCGCTGATTGTTGACATCCAGCAGGCGGATGCAGCCCTTCAGGCCCACGCCCACGGAGGTCCGCTCATGGGCCCTGCCACCAGGAAGGGGTCAGAGTAAGCTCAGCAGAGGCCTCCTTCTCGCGGCCAGAGTCACAGGGGTACAGTTAGGGCCAGAAGTCAGAGCTGCTCCATCCCATCACCCTGGAGACCAAGCGGCCAGCCCCACAAAGAGGACCAACCAAAGGGTGGGGCCGAGGTTAAGGGTCAGGACTGGAGGTAAGGGTCAGCCCAGGCCCTCCTCACTCTGGGCCCAAAGGTCAGCCACCCAGACGGGACAGGGAAGGGCCAGGAGCCCCAGCTGAGCTCAGGGTCCTAGCCACACCCACACCATCCTTCTGATCCCATTTGCTATCCAATGGAGGTTGCTCTGGTGGAGTCCCAGGTCAAGATCAAGGTCAGAGACCCAGTTTGAGGCACGCTCCACCCTCTTGCTCACACATCAGCCTGGTCCTCTGGGACTCCGCCCACAAAGAGGTCGGTATCTAGGTTGAGGCCATCTGTGCCACTGGGGCTCTCGCCCAGAACTGGGGTCTCGCCATCCACAGACAGCGTGCCTTGGCGCCAATGCCGTGACAGTTCTAGGCGGTGCCACCGGCCTGGTTCCACAGGTACTGAGCTGGTCAGTATGGCTGGTCCAGAACCTGTGTCAAACCTGGAGACCCAAGCAGGTGCTTAGAGCACTGGCCCGGCTCCATCCACAGTCTGGTCAGGAACCACCCACAAATTCCTCCCTGGAAGGCCCTGGCCCCCGCCCACCCGCCAGACATGCAGGAGGCCCGGCACCTGAGCTGAACGCGCCCACCCAGCAGCGCCAGTGCCAGGAAGTCCTTGCCACGTGCGTTGCCATTGTATAGCAGCAGTCCCTGAGGCTCCAGGGATCGGAATTCCAGCGCCAGGCGCAGCGTGTGATAGGCACGGAGGGTGGGGAAGGCCAGAAAGGAGGCACCCCCAAAGGCAGGAACAGAGACAGAGGGGCGTAGCACTGCAGGGGATAGGGAGGGTGAGCTGGAAGAGTACCCAAGACCCAGCCCCTACCACCTCCTGCCGGTGGCTTATCTCTGCCCTCCCTCCTTGCCCCCATCAGCCCTCCCTGTCCTTCCAGAGAGGTGGACAAAAGCGCCTACCGTCCTCACAGAAGGTGCCTCCCCTGCCTGCCAGGCAGCTGCAGGTGAAGCCCCGGCCAGAGTCCTGGTCCTGGCAGGTCCCCCCATGCAGGCAGGGCTGGGAATCACAGGACCTTGGGTGCTGCTTGGGACTGGGGAGCAAAGGCCAGTGTCCAGCCACATGGCCGGGAGCTGTGGTGGGGGGCCGGTGTGTGTGTGGGGGGGCCGTGGTCCTTCCAGCGGGCCTGCTGGTGTGACTGGGGTGGACCCGAGGGGTCGCGGAGGAAGGTGGCTGGCCCACAGTGGTAGCTCTGGCTGTGGCCACTGCAGTGGTGGCTCCTGTGGTGGCTCCCATGAAGAATGCAGGAAACCAGTCTGTGGGGCAGGGAGTGGTCAGGGTCTGCCAGGAGCAGGGGGCGGGGCGGTGGAGCATGGGGACAGACAAGGAGGCCTGGCCTGCTGCTCACCAAAGTCCGTGAACCGCACGTGCTCTTGCAGAGGCCTCCTCACCACCAGGGCCCGGCGCCGGGAGGCCTGGATCTGCCGAAGCAGGGCCCGGCCCACATCAGGTGGCCTGAAGGCTGTGGCTGGGGAAGAGGGGGTACTGAGCACGGCCTGGCCCTGTGCAGCCCCTACCCATCACCTCCTGGGAGAGACTGAGCGCGGGGGTCTCACTGGGGTCAAAGTGCACATCCACAGTGGCACGGACTGATCTGCCAGGCCCCAGGTCCCGCAGGTGGACACTCCGGAAGTCCTTTTTGACGTCTGAGTTCCGGAAAAGGTCGTCCAGCTGTGGGCAGGGAGTGAGTGAGGATACTGGGCACCGCCCAACCCACTGAAAGCAGTTCCCCTGACTGTGGGGTTCCTGCCCTGGCCTCCTCTGGGTCTGACCTGGGAGGACGCCCCCACTTACCGTGCTCTCGATGCTCCTGGCTGTCTCCCCAAACAGCTCTGACTTGGGGTCGGCCATTTCGGGTGTGTAGAACAGCTCTTGCCCCTCGACCCCCTCCAGCTCCAGCACGCCCTGGTACGCCTTGGTGGCTGTGGGAGAAGGGGCGGTGAGGCCCTGCCTGGCACCCGCCTGGTGCAGGCCCCTGGAGCAAGCCACGTAGGGTTCAGGGGCAGGTGGATGTTAGTCAGATGGTCATGAGGTTAGTGGGGACCCCAGGGCAGGGCTGGCGTCAGTTACCAGGCAGACTCCTCAGAGCGATTGCCCCAGGCTTGCTTGCAAGGAGAGAGACGGGTTAGGTACACGGTCCTAGGCACGCACATGTGTTAGGGCTGAGACCTCACGTGTGCACACGGGTGCCGGATCCCCAAGATCTCATACACATTGGAGACCAAAGACCATAAAACCTGGACCCACCTGCTGCCAGTGGGTAGGAGCAGCACTCACGGCTGCCCAGGCTGCTCCTCGAGCTCCACCTGCCCTGCCACCCACTCACCAGGACAGTTGGAGCCCTCTGCGTCCAGTGAAGGTGTCTTGCCATCCGAACAGCAGCCCAAAGGTGAGTTGTAGCAGGAGGCTCTCTCAATGGGTGGTCCATGTGTCACCACGCTGCTGTCCATGGAGAGTTCCAGTCCTAGGGATGCGCAGTCTGAGTCCAGCCACAGGTGGGAACCTCTCTGGGCCCTGCCCCAACAAGCCCCTGCTCACTCCCCAGGCCTGTCCCATGTCCCTGAGCCCCTGCTCACTCCCCAGGCCTGTCCCACACCCCAGAGCCCCTGCTCACCCCAGGCCCACCCCACATCCCCAAGCCNAACCCCCCCCACTGGCCTCCTGGTCCCCACTTAGTTCCTCATCGCCACTCCCATCAGTGCTGCCAGATTCTCCAAAGGCAGACGCGGAGAGACTGGCTGCAGCGGAGGTTTCTGTGGGGGGCATGGTCAGCGCGGGCCGAGCTGTGGTCTTGGGGATGCTGGCTGTGGTCCGAGGTCGTAAGGTGGGTGGAGGGGTGGGCCGGCTCTGGGGGGTACTGCTGGGAGCCAGGGGGAGGGCACTGGGTGGAGGCAGCAGAGGCTCGCTTGGCAAGTGCCCCGGGGCTGTCGTGGCCCTGGATGTTGGGTGAGCGCCAGGAACAGCAGCCTCTGCAAGGAGAGGGAAGCTGGGGCTGGAGTCGGGGCAGGGCAAGGCCCTCCTGTCAGTGCTGGGTGGTGGCTCCCAGACCCTACCCTGGCACGGGCCGAGGCTCTGGGTGAAGATGTCCAAGCCCTGGCGGCAGGCGATGGTCTTCAGTTGGCACTCGCTGCCGTAGGTGATGCCATCTGATCCACAGACCTGAGGCGCAAGGCAGGGGCACTCAGGCGGTGCCCCCACCCACTGCCCTTCACACTCTCCACCCTCACCTTGCTCACCTTGGTGGCACTGGCCTCTGGGCAGGTGAGGGCTGGGCAGACGCAGTGGGCAGAACCTGCCTCTTCCACACAGGAAGCGCCAAACTCACAGTGCATCTCCGCACAGGTCACCGGTGCCAAAGGATCTGGGGTGGACACAGAAACCCCACCAGCTCAGGCTGTCCCTCTGTACAGCAAACCCCAGGCCAGCCCAGATCTTGTCCTCACCTGCCTCACAGCCGGTGGGGCCCAGGGTGTGGCCATCAGGACACTGCCCACACTTGGGACCAGCGACGCCTGGCTTACAGGAACACAGCCCAGTCATCTGCTCACAGTCATCCCGCACGGCACCCCGGGGGTCACAGCTGCAGGCTGCGGGGAGGGAAGCCTGAGTCTGTACCTAGACAGTCTTCTCCACCTGCTGCAGAGCCTGCCGGGTGCAGCTCAGGCCAGGGCCTGAGCACAGTGATGGGGGTGGACAGGCAGGAGTAATTGACTGGCAGCCAGCCCTGGGGCCCTGTCACTCACGAGTACAGCCGCTCCGGCTGTCAGTGACAATGCCACGGAAGTTCCAGAAACCAGGCTCACATCGGTCGCACTTGAGGCCGCCCACACCTGGCCGGCAAGAGCACTGGCCTGTGGCTGGGTCACAGGTGCCTCCGTAGGAGCCGTGCGGGTTGCACTGGCAAGTGCCTGCAAGGGAAGGGGGGAGGGACAGGGTCAGCACAGTCACACAGCTGTGCCAGGCTAGGGGTGAGGGTACTCAGGTACTCACTGGGGCAACCGGCCAGGCCCACACCCCGGGCAGCAGTGACATTATCCTGGCAGCATCCATAGGGGGTCTGGGCACAGTGAGCAGGGGCTGCAGGCAGCAGTGGGGCCAAGGTGAGGCCTGCAGAGAGGGGTGTGGGGTCAGACTTGAGGCAGTGCTGTATGCCCACCCCTCTGCCTCAACCTCCTCCACACCACCACTCAGCCTGACACCATGCCCCTCAGGTCTGGAATCTGAGGCTGAGGCCCTAGGTGAGGCCACCATAATCATACAAGGACATGCAAGTGCCAAATGTAGGACCCAGCACACAGGAAACATACAGGGCCACATACACACAGAATACCCAAAGTCACGGACACAGCCTTGTGTGTACACAGAGCTATGGACATACAGATAAGTGTAAAGGCAGCACACACACACGAAGACGGACACGCACTCACATTCCTCCAAACCACGCACATTTACATACAACTGCACAGACACAGCTGTGAACATGCATGAGCATACCGTGAGCACTCGTGTGTGACACGTGACATTTACAGACCACTGTCAGTCCCTGCCCAGAAGAGCAAAAGGGCCCGGAAGGTGCCCTGTGGTTTCCTGCTGCCTCCTGCATAGAAGCCTGGCCTGACCTGCAGTAGGTACTTGGCATACACTTGCTTTCATGAGGCAGGATCTCACTGCATGGCTCAGGCTGGGCTCAAACTCACAATCCTCCTGCCCACCCTCCCCAGTGTGGTGCATACTTTGACAGATGGGCTTGTGTCCACAGTGCACGTATCAGTGCTTTATACTCAGAAGAACACACAAGACCACAAGCATACCACAGCACACATGGATGCCCACGTGCCCACACCAGTGCAGGCACACACCTTTGAATACGCACACACAGAAGCGCAGAGGCTGCTGCACAAGCCCACGAGAATGTGCCCTGGCCCACTCACCACGGCAGGGTCCCTGAGCTGCGACGTACAACTCTCCTTGAGACTCGCACCTGGCCCTCTTCAGGTCACACTCACTGCCATAGGTGACCCCATCTGAGCCGCACACCTGGAGGGGTGGGGTCAGCGTGGGCAGCCTTGGCCCCTTCCTCACTGCCCCCCTATAACTGGGGGAGGTGGGGGCTCACCGGGCTCCTGAGAACACCCTGGCAGCTGAAATCGCAGACGCATGGTCCATCCTCTGAGTCCTCATCCCACACCCCGCCACGCTGCCGACAGAGTTCCTGCTCACACTCGCTGTCCTCCCCAGAGCCGGAGCCTCCTGAGCCACACTCAGCTGTGGGGAAGGAGAGCAGTTCACCTGCAGGTTCTCCCCTGAGGCTGGTGCCCCACAGCCCAGGCAGCTGCCCAAGCCTACCCTGCTCACAGGGCCCTGCCCGGGCTTCCTCAAGCTGTATCTGCTGCTGGCAGGCAGCCTCCTGTAGCTCACACGCACTGCGGTAGGTGACACCATCGCTGCCACACACGGGGCCAGGCGGGGGGCGCTCACAACGAGGACACACACACTGCCCAGCTGAGCACACAGCCCCAAAGGCACACACTGTGTCTCCACAGGTCTCTGAAACATACGGAGCCAGCAGGGGTCAGCAGCTGACCCAGCCGGAGAGTGGTGGGACCCTAGCCCGCTGGCCCCCATGGCCCCACTCACGACAGTGTCCAGCTGATGCCACATGCAGGCTTATCTGGTGTGTGCAGGCGTGGACATGCAGCTCACACTCGCTGGCATACGTGTGCCCATCAGAACCGCACACGGGCTGGGCTGAGGCCACGCACTCAGAGGGGCACACACAGCGCCCGGTCTCGGCCTCGCACAGGGCTCCAAAACGGCACTGCCCGCATCGGTCTGGGGAGGGGGCTCTGTCACCACTGTGTCAGGAAGGCCATCCCCCCCCAGACCTGCTTGTCCACTACTGACCACAGGGTCCTCTGCGGGCCACCCGGATATCCCGCCCAAGGGCACAGGCCATGGCCTCCAGCTCGCAGGTGCTGCCATAGGTGACGCCGTCACTGCCGCACACGGGGTCATAGGCGCCTGCACACGCCTGCTGGCACTCGCACGCAGCCTCCCCGTTCTTCACGGCGCATGTCGCCCCGAATGCGCACTGCACCCCACGGCACGGGGACGGAGCCTGGTCTGGGAAGGACAGGGCACTCAGCCCACCTGCTACCCGCCCCCCCATACTGGGCAAAGCCCCCAGCCCCACGCAGCAGGCCCTCTCCCAGGGTGGGGTGGTCAAGGAAGAGCTAGATGTGCAGGACATAGCAAAGAAAGGGACAGACACACGACAGAGGCAGATGGGGACACAGGAGCCTCCTGACTGCCCACAGCAGGCCACTGACCCCGACCACCAGCAGCCCTGGGACACCCATGCACGTGGGGGCTCTCTCCAGGCTAAGAGGAGTCTGCACCCCAGAGTCACACCCAGGGCTGCACGGGGAGGAGGTGTCTGTCCACTTGCTCTGAGAACCACAAGGCCAGGCAGTAGCGAGCCACCCCCCCCAGCCGCACCAGGGGCAGACCTCGGGCTGTGGGCTCCTGGTGGGCAGGCGCGGCACCTCATCCTGCCAGCAGGTCAGGCTGGAAGACACAAGAGGAGGAGCCGAGAGGGAAGGACCGAGGAGAAGACAGACGCAGAAAGACAGACCAGAAAGATGGACAGAGGACTGACCCAGATGGACACAGGGTCACTGCAGCCCTGGTTCCCATGGGACATGCTGGCCATTTCCCAGCTGCCTCCACCCTCCAATGGCCCCTTAAAATCAACTGAGATCCTGCCTCTGAAGGGGCTGGTGACAGTTATGTCCCAAGAGTGAGGGACCCCACCGCTGTATCCACTTCCTGCCCACCCAAGCAATCTATACCCTCAGGCAGAACAGAGATGGATGGGCAGACAGACTAGAGGACCTGCAGCCTGGACTTGCATGGCCAAGTGCAGGCCCATCTCTGACCGCCTCCCCAAGTATCCGGGCACCCTCTTGCAGCCTCTACCCTCCACACCCTGCACCCTCCCAGGGGACCCACCCTGGCCCAAGACCCTGGGAGGTGGGTGCCAAGGAATGAAGATGGCATGTGATGGTGGGCAAGGACTGATGGCGGGGACCACAGGGTGCTCACCACACGGGCCCTGGTGCCTGGGAGGGATGGCTCGCTGCTGCCGGCACTCAGCCTGCTGGCGCCAACAGTCGTTGTCATACGTGTGCCCATCCTGGGCACACACCGGTCTGTAGGCCCCATCACAGGTGACACGGTCGCAGGAGCAGCGGGGTCGGCCACGGCGGGACAGGCAGATGGCACCGAACTGGCAGGTCCCGGAGCACTGGTCTGGGGGTGGGCAAGGAGCTCAGAGAGGCCAGAACCACACCAGCACCTCCACAGCAGGGACCCCACGGACACGGAGGCAGGGGACACACTGTGTGCAGGGGAAGCAGCCCACCTCGAGGCTGGCACTGGCCAGAGCGCACTTTCTGGAGGAGCAGACCGCGGACAGCCCCTGAGCGGCCCATGACGCAGTCATTTGCATAGGTGACCCCATCATCCCCACACACAGGCAAATGCCGGGGAGGGCAGCTCTCTGGGCGCAGGAGCATCTCTGGACGGTGAGTGCGCGGGTTCACACGGCAGACGCGGCTCGGGTCAGCATGGGCTCCCTGGCAGGGGTCTGGGGGCGGACAGGCAGGAGTCAGGGTTATTGCCTGCACGCCCAAGGAGAGGAGCCCCACGTGGGGCCGGCACTCACCACAGGGGCCGTCGAACTTCCTAAAGATGTTCTCCTGGCGTGCGCATGCCCGGCGCAGCAGCTGGCATTCACCGGGGTAGTCCCTACCGTCACTGCCACACACGGTGCCCTCCGGGGCCCCGCGGCAGGTCGTGGGACACAGGCAGGAGGCGGTCTGCCCATCGGCGGAGGGTGCACAGGTGCTGCCGAAGCTGCAGGTCACATTGGAGCAGGGGTCCCGGGAACCTTGCGGATGGCAGGGTGGGGTCACCCTGGCTGTCTGTCCACCTCCAACACCTGGCCCACCCCCCCACGCTGGGCACACTCCCTTACCACAGGGTCCGCGGCGGAGCAGGCGGATTCGCCGCTGCAGGCGGCACTGTGCACGCTGCAGCTCGCACTCGTTGCTGTAGGTGGAGGCATCTGAGCCACACACTGGCGCCACGACAGCAGGACAGGCGCTCTTCTTGCACACGCAGGAGGCCCGGCCTGGATCCTCTGCACTGGGCTCACAGACCGCGCCAAAGCCACACAGCATTCCCCTGCAAACTGAGGTCGGGCACAGGAAGGGGTTGTTGAAGCCAGGTCTCAGGGCTGGGCACTGCTGCAGCCCTCACAGGCACATCCACACCCGGGTGTGCAAGCATGTTCAAGCCCACGCATGGCCACAAGTGTCACGGACGCTCTGTTGTGCATGTTCACAGGGCCTGGCCCCCTGGATGGCTCCCCTGCCAACCCAGGGACCTTTCCTCATTGGAGAACATTCTCTATACCCTCTACCAGGAGAGAGGGGCCTCCTGTCCCCATAACAGGACAAGCCACCCACTCCCATCCCACCTCAGCAGATTCCCCAACACACAACAGGAGAGGACCCCAGGCCAAGTCCGAAGCAAGCAGTCGAGGCCCCACTCTGCCCAAAGCACCTCTCCCACATCAGCCCCAGAGTCCATCTTGTTACCCCCACGCAGGCCAGGCTCATCCCAACTCAGGCCATAAGTTTCTGGGGCCTCATCTGGGAGCTGCCTGGGTGTTCCCCATGCCTGATCCCGGCCTCTTCCCAGCTCCTAGCCTTCTCCCACAGCCCCTCCCAGGGCAGCTGCTCTGCACAGCTGGGCCTGCCATCTGAGTCTGCCATTTCAGCCCTTAGTTCTGCAGACAGCAGGGTGCAGCACACGCCCCATCATCATTAGGCCTCCACTGCGTCCCACCGTGTGGGCACAGGGAAAGGCTGGCCCTCTGTCACAGTGTACAAACGAAGAGACCAGAGTCGTTAGGGATAGCCCCAAGTAGCCACCCTGAGGCCAGCACTGGGACTGGGGATAGTTGGCTCCTTAGGTCAGGGTACCCCTGGGGGAGGCGGGTCCATTAGGGGTTGCAGCTGCCTGGATCTAATAAATGTTTTAATCTGGCTCAATTATCATTAATAAGTCATGGTGTCAGGGCTCCCATCAACTCCCGCAGGTCGAGGAAATGTAGCAGAAAACCCTCCCCATCTCCTAGGAGAGGTGCATAGCCCAGGGGCTAGAGCCAGCTGTTGCCACTCCAAGAGCCCACCCCAGGCTTCCACCTGCCTGACCCAACCCTGGAGAGCTGAAAAAACAGAGGCCGCAGCCTGCCTTCCCTGCCCCCACCCATGTTCCCATTCCCCCACCTCACTATGCCTCAGTGTCCCTTTCTGTGAATGGGACAATAGGACCTGCTTCCAAATGACTGCAAAGCTCAAGAGGCACTGGGCACAAGCACCAAGTGGAGGATGAGCTCCACCTACGATAATGGATGGTCACCACCACTGGCCTCCTCTCTGTCCTGGCTCTATCTGGCTCAATCTATGTCTGGCCAGTGTCCCCCTCTTCATGCCAGGCTGTAAGCTCCCTCCATTTCCCCTTCTCTCTCCTAGTGGCACATCCCTCTCGAATGCAGCCCTTTCTTGCCCAGGCTCCTTGTGACTCCCAAGCCAAGTCCAATAGGCCCGTGCTAATGCCCAGTGGTGCTCTTGGGCTTCAGCTGGACCTGCTGATCAAGGTCTCCAGGGTTGAACCCCAGGGTCAAGGGCCCAGTCACCTCCCTGCCCCTGGGCTCCTTAGCTTCTGCTATCTGTGCCCTGGGCTTTCCCTCTCTCTGCACCAGGTCACCTGACCCACCAGCTCTCTCCCAAGGTCCTGACCCCACAGCGGGGAAGAGCTGTTCTTGGGGAGCAGCACTCTCCTCCCCACCACAACCTGGTTCTCACTCCACAGTCCACCAATGTTTCCACTATAAAGCCACAGTTAAGAGCACACAATGCTGGTCCCTACTTCGGTCCCCTGCCAGGACAAAGTAACTTCTCTTTTTCCTTGGTTTAAGGTACCGGGGATGGAACCCAGAGATACTCAGGCATTTTCACATTTCTTATTTTTGAGACAGCCTTGGTGAGCTGCCCAGGCTAGCCTTGAACTTGTGACCCTACCAAACTCCCCATAGCAGCTGGATCACATGTGTGACCACCAGCTGGTCAGAGCAAAGTAACTTCTCAAGTTAATTCAGGAATCCCCACTTTCAGGATGGGCCCCACTTTGTCCCATGCTTAGGCTGGGAGAGGGGCTGCTCCCTGGTCCCCTGTTGGTACCTATAGCATGACTGCCCCTTTATGTGTCTCCCTGGCCCATGGGACCAGGAGATCGGGAGGGCTGAAGATAAGTTTCTTGATTGAACTTTCTTGAGTCATAAACACAGAGACGACCCACCCCCCCCCCACAGGCCCACCAGCAAGCACACACACAGGCACACCTGCGCACAGGTGCAGGCAGAGCCTGCCACAGCAGCCAGGCCCTCCTAGGCATAGTCCTTCACACACATAATGCCCCTCCTCAAGCCCACTCAGCAGAAGAGGAAACTGAGGGCAGAGGTCTCCTAAAAGTCACTACTAAGGAATGGAAGAGCTGGACTCAAGACACACCTGCTGCCCATGACCCCTCATAAATTCAGGTGACATGGTTCCCTAGTGGGTCACCTCTGGGGGCCCCACCAGGCATGCCCTGCTCAGTCCCCAGTGGAAGGCTCTCCCTGGCCACTGAGCGTCCCACCGGAGCAATCTCTTGCTGCAGTGCGGAGGTGGAAGGGCTTTTTATAGCCACAGATGCCGCTGATATATTTAAATCTCCTCCTGGTCTAGGGTGGGTTGGGGGATGGAACCAACGCCCAGAGCCCTGCTTGTGGCCACATGTGTGTCCTGATGGCTAGGGTGTGCACAGGGACTCAAGTGGGCAGCTGCAGGGAGGGTGGGTTAAATCGAGGGACTCAGGAGAGAGGCTGTAGACACCCAGTGCTCAGCCCCGGCCCAGTGCAGATTGGCTTCCTCCTTAGTCACCCCACTGGAGGACATGGGCCCCTTCCTGGAAGATGTGGGACCTGTCTGGGTCACAGCCTCCTGCCCCAGGCCAGAAGGGGGACAGTGGTCTGAGACCAATGGGATGTACCCACACCCACTTACCCCATCAGCCACGGGTCCCCACAATACGTGCAAATACCAAGGGTCACATACCATGAAGGGGTGCTGCATTGCTCTGACCCCAAGGCTCCTGTGTCTCAGGAGAAGGACTGTAATCCCCCAGAAAGAGGCCCCTCAGAGGCCACAGACTCCCCTCCCACAGCCCAGGTGGGGCTCAGACCTCTGAGGGGCCTTCAGGTCTGGTGGGAGCAGCGTGAGGAGGGGCATTGTTGTCAGAGACATGGGTTGCACAGCAGAGCCCAGGGCCAGGATGTGTGTCCCCACAGCCACCATCACCCATTCCTACTGCCCCACCCTAAATGCTGCCCAGCCCAGGGACCCTGGTACATTTGAAAATACGCCTGTGATACCAGCTACTCGGGAGGCTGAGGCAGGAGGATTGCAAGTTCAAAGCCAGTCTCAGAAATTTAGTGAGACCCTGTCTCAAAATAAAAAGTAAAAAGAGTGTGGGGCAAGGGCTGGGACTCAGTGGTAGGGCCTTGGGTTTGATCCCCAGCATCACAAGGGAAAAAAAAAAAAAAAAGAAAGCCGTCAATAACCCTGCAGCTTCCAGGAATAAAGAACAGTTGGTCACAGGTGACCCCTGCCCAGATGGCCACTGAAGGACAGCAGAGCCCCTTCATCCTGCACCCATGAATCCAGCTCCTGCTTCTGGGTGCCCCATGATTCAGTAAGCAGCCCTGACTAATGCAACCCAGGGGTGCATCCTGAGAAGAAGGCCCAGGGCCATGCCCCCACCCCAGGCCACCCAGGGCTCTCTCAGGTTTTCCTCCCCACCCATGTCCTGCCTAGACATGTGACTCTGTGATACTGGACAGACAGCTGCCTGACAGAGAACCCAGTGATGGGGCAGGACGGAGAGCAGACCTGGGAGCTCCCAGCTGCCTGCTGAGGATGCAGGGAGGGTGAACAGACCATGGCCACCCCTTGGTCCTGTCCTCTGCAGCACTAGAGCCTTCTCTTCCCCTCCGACATTAACCTAATTACAGAGGCCCATGCTCCAGCAGCCTGGTGGGAGGACATCCCAACCCATAGGGATGTCAAGAAGGGCAGCCCACCCCTCCATCACTTGCATCCTCCCAGAGACAGACGCACGCCTTTCTGATTCCTCAGGCCATGCTGAGACACTCCCCACCCCCCAGCCCAGTTTCCCCTCTGCACTTCTGACTTTCTCAACCCCTGCCTGGCCCCAGCCCTTCCTGAAAAGGGAGAAGGGAGGACAAAGGAGAGGAATCCCCCCCCACAACCAGCCTACTCCACTGCCCACCCCCACCCTGCCCACACCACCTGCCAGCATCTCACTTCTTATGGTTCCTCCCAGTCTTGAGGCCCAGGGAAACCAGAGCCCTGCCTGAGCACTGCCAGGAGCTGAGACCCCGGGCTTACACTCAGTGGATGCCCCAGGAGGAACCCAGGCTGCCTTGCCCAGCCTCCCCTCTCCAGACACCTGGCACCCCTGGTATACACACCCGAGAATGAACCCACCCTAGGAGTGCTCTGCCCACTTGCTACCCCAAGCTGTGCCTTCCACCCAGGCTGCCCCACTCACCGTCAGGAGGTGTGGGAGGTGCTGGTGTGAAGTGGGTCCCAGGTTTGTCTGGAATAAAACAAATCTCCAAGTTAGGGCCCTCTGAGCAAGGCCTTCCAGAGACCACCACGCCCACTCTGCCCTTCCCCCATAGGCTGGCTCAGAGACTCTGGAGAAGAGGGCAGGGGCCCTTACTTTCCTCTGCCCTTCTAGCTGCATGGTCAGGGCTTGACACCCATCACCTGCCAAGTGGGTCCCCAGTAAAGTCACCTGATTTACCAAATAAGTCCAACCCCCCCATTCCTAGTGCAACTGCCCCTTTCTTACTCCCACAGGAAGTTGTTTCTGCCCCATCAAGATGGGGGTCAGCTGGCCAGGAGCCCAAGGACAGGTCTCAAGGGGTCCAGAGCAATCCATTCCATCCCCAGACGAATGTGTGACCCATTCAAGCTAGTTGTGGCCCTTGGCCTGGCTGTGACCCTGCCTGCCCTGTACCCTTGCCAGCAGGGAAGCAGGACTTGGCCAGCAGAAGCTGGGCCACTTGGGCCCCGCCCAGCCGCCACGTACAGTTGTTGAGGAAGAGCAGCACCGCGAAGCCCAGCGTAGAGGTGGCCAGCAGGATCAGACAGACGTTGCAGGGGATCATGAAGTACCGCACCACCAGCGAGGCGCCAGGCTGCTGCCGGGGGGGCCGCTCCAGCGGCAACGGAGGCATGGCCTGGGGCTTGGCCTCTCTCTTGGGGAGTGGGGGTCCTCACGGAGCGCCCTTAGGCCTCTTCGGGGCTACTGCCCCCATTCTAGGTCCCCTGGGGCAGTGGACAGCTGCTGCGCTCTCAAAGTTCAGCCCCATTCACAGCCTGGGGCACGCCCGGTCCTCCCCGGCCCTCCAGGCTCATAACGGGATGTGCGCAGAATAATCCAGGAGCAGAAATCCCAAATGTGGGCTCAGAAGCAGGCGAAGGAGGATGGAAGAAGGCCAGGGCCACCCCTGCCGCCGCAACCCTTCCGCCCGCCAGCCGGCGCTGTCCGCCGAGCGGGAGCCGGAGCCGGAGAGACGGAGGCCGGCGGGACCGCGGGCGCGGGCGTGCTGCTCGCGCCTGGCAGAGGCGGGAGCGGCGATGGCGAGCAGCGGGTGGCTTTAGCG
>NW_026000102.1:8509089-8520265 GCF_001458135.2 Marmota marmota marmota
CCCGCCTCCAGCAACAGCGGCTGCCCTCACCCTCGCGAGGCTGGGGCGGTGAGTGAGGGGCCAGGGGCGCCGCGGAAGGAGGGCGGGGAGCAGAGACAAAGGAAGATGCCTCGGGGGACCCCGGCGTCCGCGGGGAGTCGCAGTTCAGAGCAGAGGATGGGCGGATGAGGGCCGACGCGAGTCACAAAAGAGATGGAGGGGCAGCGCTGATGTGGGGGTTAGGGCATCCACAGGGGCAGGATGGTGCTAAAAAGGGGACCGGGGCCCTAGGGAGGGGTTGGCCAGGGGCAGGAGGTAGGGGCTGAGGCCAGGGGAGGGGCCAAAGGAGAGGCTGAAAAAGAACTGAGGCGGGCCAGGTGCTGGCGTGGTGGCTGGAGAGGAGGCTGGTGCTGGCCCGCGGATGGGGAGCGAGAAAGATAAGAACCGGAACCTCACTGGGGCAAGGGTGATAGGAGCTGGGGCTGAGTCGCAGGCAGAGGCTGGGCTGGTGCCCGGCGGGGCGGGGCAGTAAGGTTTAACATACCTACCTATAGGGGGCTTGGCCCTGCACATGCGACCCGGTTCTAGGGTTCTGGGATTCGTCTGTGTGTGCCTGCAAATATGTCTGTTCTGATGTCTCCACCCTGATGTGTGTGGGCAAGGGTCCCCAGGTAGGGTGCAAGGTGGAAGGAGGGTTGGTGTAAAGTGACGTGTCCAGAATTTGCTTTGCCCACTTCTCCCCTAGGAATTGGCAGCAAACACCTCAAATCATCAGTGCAACCTTAACTCCCTTCAGTGCAAAGAGAAAAAAATGCAAATGAGCCCCAAGCAAATAAGCCGTATGCAAAAAGCAGTTGTGGTCCCACGGGCCTAGAGCGCCCCCCAGCGGCCTCCCTTGGAATTCCGAGCCGGAGAGGAGGGCAGCCAGTCTGGAATCCCCGATCCAGAGTAGGGCATCTACACACGGGCCCCGACTTCTGCTCCCTCCAAACTTGGGGGCACCATGGGTTGGAGAGGTCCCATAGCCTGGATCCCCACGCCATCCTGACTAGCCACATGGGTCCTCCTGAGGCCAAGGTGACCACCTCCATGGCTAACACCTTCACTATCCTGGACAGGTCTCTGAGCACCCATGCCCCACCCTTCACTGGTCCTGCTCACACCCCACCACACAAGCTTCCATGAGTGCCATGTCCTTTCAGCACTAGCGTTCTCCTCCTCTAGGCCAGGCTGTGCACCCTGCCAGAACCTGGTGCTCACTCCCCCTAGCACCACCTAGGCATACCCACATGCTCGGCTGTCAGCTCTATATGCCCTCAGTAGGTCTTCCTTCCAGCCCCACTTCTGCTGCCACAGTTACCAGTGCCACCTCGTGGTCACTGGAGCTCATGTCAGTCCACCTGGGGAAGAAAGCACTGACCACACCCACCTCCCCGTAGTCCCTGGTCTGTCTGTGGGGCTTTTTCTGCCCAGTCCTTGAATGAGTCCTTCCCAGGCCCAGAAATGGCCCCCACCCCCACATGGCCTCCATCCCACAGGTAGCCTGCTGGAGCCCCCAACCTGCCGACTGCCTCCTGGCACTCGCACTCCACCCTGTCCACCCTGTCCCTCTGCTCCTACTCCTTCCACTGCCACATCACCCCTGCCCATCACCTGTGTTAGGGACCTTCCCATCTCTTGTGGCCCTGAAACCCATTGTTCTAATGAAACTTGGCAAGAAGTCCCAGTCCCTGGCCACCTTCACTTCTCCTCTGGGGAGCTCCTGCCCCAAACACCTCTGGACCCCTGACACTGTCCATGACACACTAGAAAGTGTCCAGGCGGTGCTGGCAACTTCCTGCCCAGGGCAGGGTCTGACTCCTAGAGCCAGAAAGCCGATGGGAGACTGGGTGTGGGGCACCCAGAGTGGCCCATGCAGGCTTTCCCATTGCCTCTCACTGCTGGGCTGCAGAGAGCCTCCCGAAAAGTGCCAGGGGCCAAGCCTCAGGAAACACTGAGAATGTTCTAGGTATGCTCTGCAGGAAGCAGCCAGGAATAGGGTAGAGGGGCTGGGGGCAGGGGTGTCTGAGTGGTAGTGGGAGCCCCTGGCAAAGTCTGGCTCCCCCAGAGACCCTGGGATCTGATACTGAAGGAGTGCCAACAGGCTGGCCTGGATGCTCACGTGGGAGCCCGAAATGGCCCAAGCCAACACTGGGAATGGGGCTTAGGGTCCTTTGGTATCAGCCAATAGGAAAGGGAACAAGGTTGGCAGCCCAGCCCCACTAAGCCCCTGTCAGTGTCTTCACCCCCAGCAGGGGCGGGATGTCTTGAGAGACAAAGAGCCATTGAGGCTCCCGGCCCGAGGGGGAGGGGAGCTCAGGCTACTAAAGCTATTTTGGGATCTTCAGACAAAATCATTCAGCCTGGAGCAGCCCACGCAGGCCCATGCCCTGGGAATGAACAGGATACTGAGCCAGGAAACAGCCCCCCGCAGCAACAGCAATCCCACACACTGGCATTCCTCTGGGGCGTGCAGGAACTCCCACCCTCCAAGTCTGCAGCATCGGGGTCACACGCCCCCACCGGCCTGCACACACTAACACCCGCCCCATACAGGCTGTGTGCACACTTAAGATCTGGCTGGGAACTTCCAGGTACTTCTATGGGCCTGGAAAGGGTAGAAAGTCCAGCCCATAGGCAACCGGCTGGCCCATTCTCATGCAGATGATCCCCCTTCCACTCTGGAGGGGGTGGGGCTCCCTTGGAAAGGATGGGATGGGGTGGGGTGGGATGGCTGGGAGCCCAAGGGACCTAACTGCGGGGCTGTCAGACGGTAGCATGCCGCACATAGGCACACACTGTCTCCATTACAGGGGCCTCCCCCTTGCCATCTGCAGACGCACCTGCACCGTCTGACCTCAGACGGAGGGCGAGGCCTTCTGCTTCTTTGCCCAGAGGTGCCCTGCTCAGAGGGGAGCCTCTATCTGTCGGCCTGGCTCCCCACCACACCACTTGCAGCCTCGTCATGCAGTTTCAAGCTGTGCCACATCCTCCCTGTCCCTCTCAGAAGACATTGGGAGCTTCACAGCAGGATGTCCCTGCTGGGCCTAGGCCAGCCACCAAGGGCTGGCCTTCTGTGGTTCCTCTTGCCAACTTCAGGTGAGGCCAGGAGGTGTCTGGGTCAAGCCTGTGCCCTTTACCTGTCCCCAAACAGGTATTCACCACCCTGAACAGCCTGCTCTTCAGGGTGGTGAGTAAGTGAAAATTAAGGGACAGAGGCACAGAAGGCTAGCACACAGAGTAGCGACACTCCAGAAGCCTGCAGTTCTTGACCCCACCCCTTACTTCTCAGCTGGCCCCACCCTATCACAAAGGAGCCCTAACCAGCCAGTCTGCGTCCCTGGCAGGGCTCAGTGTCCCAGGCACAGCCTCAGGGAGGCTATGTTGTAGCAGTTTCTAACAGCCCAGACAGTAGTGTGGCCTCTGGGGTGACATCTGCACACAGCCCAGGGACAGAAAGAGGGCTTTCCCACAGATTCAGAGGAAGAGCCCCAGACAGAGGCAACTGCCAAGGCCCAGGATGGGAACGAGCTCAAGAAGCTGCACGAGAGCAGGAGGCCAGTGTGGTGAAGCCTGGGGAACAGGGACAGAGGGAGGGCAACAGGCACTGGCCGACAGCTTCTCAGGGCAGATCTGCCACAACCACCAGGGGGTGCCAGGTGAGCAAGTTCTATAGAATATGCCCTTCCTCTCCCGGCAGCTCCAAACCCACTCAGCCAGGCCCTGTCCATCTTCAGGAGGAAAGAGACGGTGTGGAGACAGGTGGAACCCAGATGTGGGTCAATGCCTCTGAGAGTCCAGCTGTCCTGAGCTGGGCAAGAGGCACCAGACACAGGGGAGGTGGGCATAATAGGGCTGCTACCACTCCATGGCCAAGGGCTGAGTTTTAGGGAGCTTCCTGGAGGTGCTGGCCAGCTGGGCACTGGGATGTCCAGGGAAGGGGGAGGTACAAAGGACCAAAGGTGCAGGAAGGAGAGGGCAGAGGCAGACCCTAGAGGGGAGAGCTTTGGTGGAGGCTGTCAGGGAGGAGCTTCCTCATGAAGGAGTGCAGGATCAGCAGAGGAGGTCGGTCAGGTGAAAAGGAGGAGGGTCAGCTTGTTCTCCCAGCCAGGGGGTCCTGGAAGCATGGCTGGCTTTCTGTCCTCTCTCCTCCCCATGCTGATGGCACCTTTCTCCCACCCTCTTCCAAGGCACAGGGTACAGTTTCTGCTTTCCCTGAGTATCAGTGCTCACTCTCCCCAGAATGCACTGGGACCTGACATCTGTGAGCATGATGCCCCACAGGCCAGGCTGCTTCTCCAAGGGCCCAGCGTGTGTGGCCAAGGGGAGGGCAGGGAGGGTTCAGTTAGGCCAACCTCAGGCCTAACTGCCCTGCACCCTGTCTGGCTGTGTGGGGAGGGGAAGTGTCTGCATCAGCCTCAGGGTCAGGCAGGCCCTGAGGGACTATCCTCACTGCAGCCCCACCAAGCCTGCCCTTCATCTCACCGCCTCAGCTACTCCCACGGGCAGAGCCCACAGGAGCAGGTGCTGGGCTCCTGGCAGGCACAAGGCCCAGCTGGACAGGGCAAGGGGACAGACTGGACAATAAGCAGCAGGCAGAGGTGATACATGTGCATGAAGGCAGAGGCCTCTCAGACACAGGCAGAGGGCGCCCACTGCCAAGACTTGAGCGTCCTCCTCCCAGGCTGAGCCCAGGGACACTAGCTTCTCAGGTGCAGATCTGGGAGGGAGTCCGACCCTGGGCCTCTGGAGATGGGTTCCACCTATCTCCACTGTGATAGAGCATCAGGAACCACCACTGCCAGCCAGGCCCATAGAAAGTACAGAACGACTGCACACAGCTGGGCCCCAGGCACACACAAGCACAGCTGGTGAGCAGCTCTGCTCCCTCTCCCAAGGAGTGGGGGGGTGTGCAGGGAAGCCTGGGAGAGGCCATCTCCCCTTTCCCAGGTCCAGCTGTTAGCAGCCCCTGCAGGGGGCCTTCCTCAGAGGAAGTTCTCAGGATCTGAACTGGAGGGAGGGGGCCCTTCACTGGGGAGGGTCCCTCTCCACTGGAGGCTTCCAGGAGACCTTCCCCAGCCTGGGGCCCAGCAGCAGAACATACAGGGGGCAGAGGCCTCTTCCCAGAGGTAACTATCCCTGGGAGGGTCAAGTCTGCTAGACAAGGCTACCATGGTGACTGCAGCAACCCCCAGCCCAGCAAGGCCTCAAAGCTGGGGAGCCCCAGAGGGAAGAGCTGACAGAGGCAGGAGGGCAGCTCCCACCCCATCCAGCCCCCCCCCCCAGCTCTGCTGTGAACAGCTGGCCTGGGTCCCACAGTGGAGACAGTGGAAGCTGCCCCCCACCCCCTGCAGCAGCCACAGCAGTTTCCCACCCCCTGTCGTGATGGGGGTAGGCTTTGATCTTCTAGGTGTGGGGGATCAGCCCTTCTGAAAGGAGCAGAACAGCCAGGTGGGAAGAGGCAGGGAGCCGGCAGGAGCAGCCTTCGGCTGGCCCCCTGGCCCTTCAGTGTGGGAACAGCCCCATTTTGACCTCCAGTCTCCCCACCTCAGCCTCTGGGGCTGGGAAGTTGGCCTCTGTCCTGAGTAGGTGGCCTCTAACCTTGAATGCAGCCCCCTGTGAAGTTTCCCACCCACAGGGGTGCTGTGAAGGTGCAGGCAGGCCCCAACAGAAGGGACTCCCTCTAGCACCCACTGGGGCAGCCCAGGAGAGGGAGGGAGGCTGGCTTCAAAGCAGACTTTTCCATTTCCAGTGGGGGGTGGGGGGGACGGAAGGGGGGCTCTTCTCTGGGTGGGGATTAGGGGAATGGGGTGGGTCTGGAAAAAGCCAAGAGCTGTTTCCAGCCCTGCCCTCCTTTGCCTGTGTAAGGTAGATCACCCCACAGAATCCAGGGCATTCCCCACCCATCCCAGAACTGCCCCAGAAACCCAGGGAAGCCAAAGACAAGACAGACCCACTCAGGTGCACCAGCAGCACCAGCACCCGGGTGGGAAGGAGACAGCCCCTCCCCCAGCCACACAGCCAGGTTGCCTGTGGCAGGCCGCCTCCGGTGCCAGCAGCCTCCAGCCTGGACCTGCCTGGGGGAGGGGCCTTGAGGGCACTAGGTGTGGCCAAGGGGTAGGCTGAGAACCTGGAGTCTAGAAGAGGGAAGCAGGGACAGGGAGAAGCTACCTCCCATCTGCAGAGGAATGTGGGAAAGCTGGGGGGTGGGTACAGAGATGGAGTACACAGCAGAGGGCGTCCTCGGCAGTCCAGAAGCCTCCCCACAGCCCAAGAGATCAAGAGATCGGAGAAAGGAACCTGGCCTGGGGGGTCAGGATGCCCCCACCCACTGCCCTGGGACTTGTCCTCCTGAGGGCCCTGGACAGTTGGCCTGGCAGGAAGGGCTTGACCAGAACACTGCTGGCTAGGCCAGACCTGGGAGCCTGGCTGCCAGGACCCCCAGCTTCAGGGCTGGGCAGAGCCGAGCTGGGCAGGTGCCAGGCTCACTCCAACCCTGGCCCCCTGCCCTGTCCCTGTGCCAGGCCCCGGCAGGGGCAGACAACACTTCCTTTCTCTGCTACTGGCTTGGAGTGGGGAGGGAAGGGCCTCAGGCTGCCCTGCCAGCCCCCAGTCAGGCCTGTGTCCCTCTTGGGGGCTTTGAGGCTTTGGGAAGCACCAGGGTGGCCTTCCTGAGGTGGAGAGGGAGGTGACGGGAGTGTGGGACAATGTCCAGACTGGCACAAGGTGGCAGAGGGCTGCCCTGAGCAGGCTCCCAAATGGCAGCGGGCATGGGAGAGAGGCTAAGCCAGGCCACTTTCCCCAGCAAAGCAGGGGGTGGGGTTGCCTTCTGGAAGGAGCAGGAGGGGCCCCCAAAGGTGGTACAGGGGGAGGGGCACATACCTGTCTCAGTTATGCCAGGAATGTGGCTCCCCAGGCCAAGGAGGGAGGAGGAGACTTCCTAGGGGGCCGGAGCTGGGGGAGGGGCTGACTGGACAGGGCCAGGAAGCTCCAGCTGGCCCAGGGGAGAAACTGAGGAAAGAAGTCTCTAGAAGGGGGAAAGGTGTATGTCCCTGCAGCAGGACCCCTCAGGGCAGTGTGCTAGGGGGCTGGGGGGGGGGGGAGGGGCATGTTCCCAGACTGAATTCCCACACAGAGGGCCCTGTAGGTCTTGGGTGACCACTGAAGACCAGATCACCTGTGCCCTGTTGGGGTGGGGCAGTGTGCGGAAGGGTCGACTAGGTTGTAGCCTTGTCTGTCCACCATCACTAGGACTGGGGAGGGGGCTGATGTGCTCATCTTCAGAACAGAAGACGGACCCAGCTTGGGAGGACTGGGCAAGAGATGTCCCTTCAGCCTGGTCCCTCAGGCCTGGGGGGGCCTGGAAAAGGCAGAGCCCTGTCTCACCCTGCGTCACTGATGCACGTCCCTGTCCTAGCAGCCACGGAACCCTGGTCTGCTTCCAAAGTAGAGATTCCTGTCACTCAACCCTGCTCAAGGTCTCTGGGCTCCCCAAAACCTTACCGCGGAACCCAGATTCCTCATTCTGCCCCTCTTCCTGGGGCTCCCCTGTGTCCCCTTGGCCTGCCTGGAAGCCCACCTGGCTTTCAGGTCCTAACTGCTCCCCGAGCCACATGGGCTCACAACAGGTCAAGCCACACCACCTGGGGCCTCCTTGGGAACTCTCCTCCCCAGCTGTCCCTCTGCTCAGCCCGGTCATTCCTGACACCAGGGCAAAGTAGGCTTCAGAAGCTGAACCTGTTGGGCCCAGGACACCCTTCCTCTGTGTGACCTCTGACTCCTTATCAGGCCTCAGTTACTGAGTCACAGACCCTCAGGAGGGACCCACCCCTCATCGAGTTAATGATTTTCCCTCTTGATCTTTCAGGGATGAGCATGGACAGCACCCAGACCCTCCTTTTCCAGGCCTTCCTCCGTCCTACTCATCCCTCCAGGCCTCCATGCCATGCCCAGCCCACAGCTTCCAGGGCAGGACCAGGACTGGTCTTTGCCCAGTGGGATGGCCTGGCTAGACTCCCAGGGCTAAGCCTTTGCTGAGCAGGGACCCATCCAGGGGACCTGGAGGTAGCCCAGGAGCAGCTGACCACAGCTGGGGGACAGACCACAAGGCTGCCCATTCTGGGCTATGTCCCTCCTCCTTCACAGTGCCCCCAGCAAGACAACACAGGGGGCGTGGGGAAGGGTCCCAGAGATCCCCCTCAGGAGCTGCATCAAAGCAGAAAGGCAGACAATAGTTAGGAGACTTCCCCACTGGCCAACAGAGCACCTCAAATAAGTGGAAGTCATGACCCCTGCCACTGCCCTGAGGAGGAAGTTTCTCTCCGTCCCCCACCCCACATCCCATTCCAGATAGCCATAAGGGAACAGACAGGAAGTGGAGGCGACAAACTCTTACATTCTCCCACCACATTCCCTGGCCTCTCATGTGACAGGTCACTTCCCAGAGGCACTAACCTGTCTAGTCCCCAGAAGCACTCATCCCACACAGCAGCTCTTCCCAGAAACCGTGGGCCTCTGGACACACAGGATAGGCCCCCAACCTCCAACCCCTAAGCCTGGCCACCAGGGCTTTGCTCAAATGTGTGCACCCAGTCTAGGCAGACATGGGGCTTCTGCCAGAGCATGACAGCTGGTGTCCGTCCATTCACCTGGTCCCAGCTCCTCCCCTGGGAAAGAGCCCTCCAAGGGGGAAGGGGCGAGGAAGCAGAGGAAGCCAGTCCCTTTGTAGGGCTTGCTTCTGTTCCTTGGGCTCTGATGGCTGGATGACTGGAAATGCGGCCAGGGAGCAGCAAAGTAGGAATGAGGTGGGAACACAGCCAGACAGCAAGACAGTATGTGTTCCAGCTGCAAGTAAACCCCTCTTCACTCTCCCTGGGCCCAACGCTCTGCCACTCACCTCCAAGCCCACCTTTCACACATACCTGGCAGCCCTCTGCCCACCCCACTGGATCCCTGCACGCACCCCCCCACGCACCTTCTACACAAAACTCCACCTCCTCCAGGTTGCGAAGGGTGATCCGCATGAGGCTAGAGTTGAGCATCAGCTCATTCTTATGGGCTGGCCACAGGTAGGGGGGTGCTGGGTTCACAAAGAAGATCCTGGTGTCCCCGGTAGACACCTGGTTGTCACAGATGAGGGGGTCTCCGAAGCCACCAATGACTACCTTGTTGCCACCATCCAGAAGGCTCTCCTGGGACACCACATCTTTGCCCTTCAAGTACCGCCAGACTCGAACCTGGGTAGACACAGGGGCAGGTGTTAATGGTCCTCTTCCTCCTGGGGGAAGGATACCAGACAATGGCCTGGGCCCTTCCGGCTCCGACCTCAGCTGCTCAGGTCGAATGCCCACAGTAGACACCGGGCCTGGGCAGAGATCTCTGGACTGCCCCTGGGCAGAGGCTGCAGGTAAATATACACAGTGCTGGGGTGGTGCTGCCCCCCTATGTCACGTGAGGACATGGGACCTCTTCATGTGATAAGATGTCTCATGAACACAGGCCCACCCCAGGAATTAGCTCCTATTCCAGGTCTAACCAAGATCAGCACCCCAACTCCAAAATGTCCACCTCAGCTCAAGCTGGATTTGGGGAGGGGCCCACCTGGTCTGGAGTGCCTGCCTCCTCCACCCTTCCTTTTCAACCCCCCCTGCCTACCACCACTTGCTCACACTCTGGGCAAAGCCAGGACTGGGACACAGGGATGGAGCGGGGTTTGGGGGCAAGCGGCCAGCCAGGATCTTCACACCCCTGTGGGTGGGCTGACACCTTCCTTCCAGGAAATGAAGGCCCCCTCCTCCAGTTCCAGCGTCAGGGCAGCCAAGGTAGCCATGAGCCACAAAGTCAAGTTCGGGCAGCTTTAGGCAGCCCCACCCTACACCTCTCCTCCTGGGACCCTGAGGGCATCTACTCTGACACTATGGCAGGAGGGACAGCTACAGCCCCCACCCAAGGCAGCCCACATAACAGGTCCACAGATCCTTTTACTCCCTGCGAATGGAGTTCTGGGAAGAGGCCCCTTCTTCAAGAGCTGTTGGGGGCCAGGGCTCTTGGAATGGGAGTGAAAGACAATGGGACGCCTTTCCACCTGCCAGCTCAGAACTGCAGAGTCTGCAGGGACCCCTCCATCAGCTGGTCCAGCCTCATCTAACCTCCACACATCCAGCAGGCTCCAGAGGAGGGAACCCAGGCAGGAGAGGGCCTGTTGGCTTTGAGCGCCTCCCCCCACCCCAGCCACACCCAGGAGCAGGGGAGGAAGTCGGGAAAATCCTGCAGGGGCTTGGCAAAGTGCCCAGCGGTGAGGGGAGGGGCTCGGTGGGGGGGGGGACCCCAGCTGTAGCCCGCACAGACCACTCTGAAACCAGCCGCAACCCTCCCCAGCTCCATGGAACAAGAATGATCCATTTCTGGTCCAGTGAGGTAGTCTGGGGGGCCGGAGGGAGGACCAACCTTGGGTCCCCAGGGCCCTCCCTGGAAGATTGTGGAGGAAACCCCCCATACCTCCTCCAGGAGCTCCCAGATCCAGCTGAAGGAAAAGTGGGACCAGATTCCCCTCCCTCTGGCCAGGGAAGCTCCAGCATTCCCGGGAGCGGGATAGAGCACCTGCCCCTGCTCCCCTTCCCCCACTGGGCCCAGGCACGCGAGGTTCAGCAGCGGCCCCGCCCACTCCCTGCCCCAGCCCCCCACAACCGTGGCCGCAGCACCCCTCAGCAGTCTCCCTACGATAGGAAATTAGGCTGTGCCCCTCTTCCTCCCGGCACCCCCTTTAGCACTGGTATATCCGCCTCTGGGAAGGGGGAAACAGCACTGATCACAGGTAGAGCTCCCGTGCACACCCCAGGCAAAGAGCGTCACCTCCCCGACCCTACCCCTTTTCTTTGGCTGGTGGGGAGGGGGCGCGGCAGCCCCCACCCTCCCTGGGGGGAGGTGCACTTGTTTTCGATAAGGGAAAGGGCTTTGGGCGGAGGGGAAGCCAACACCCGGTTGCCCGGCCTGGGCACCACGGGCGGTACCGCAGCAACACCGCAGGAACTTTCCCTGTCGCTCCAGAGTTTTCCGGGACCAGGCGCCCCACCCGGAGGCTTGGCGGTCGCCAAGGGAGCGCGAGCGGGGGCTGCGGAGCGTCCGGGATCATTCCCACGGCCTGGGATAGGGGTCCCAG
>NW_026000102.1:8521035-8527682 GCF_001458135.2 Marmota marmota marmota
GGGCGCCCCCTGCTGTCCATCGGCTGGTGGTCCCGTCTGGGCGCCAGACACACCCCCTCGCCGCTCCAGGCCGCTCTCTCCAGCTTATCCTGGGTAGGTGAGGCTCAGAGAGTCCAAGCTAGAGCCCGGCCGAGCTGAAGATGGAGGGAAAGGACACCGTTCTGTCCTCTTGGAACTGGATCTGCCGTGTGCGAGGCACAGGTTTCTGAGCCAGAGGCATTGAGTGGTGGGTGGTAGACACTCCCCCAGAGGAGGACCCCAGCCCACTTTGGCCCTGGTGGGGGATTCCGGGAGAAAGTGACTCCAAGGATCTGTACTTACACTTGCTTTGTTGCAGCATGGCAAAAGGGGGACCTGGGCGGTCTTAGATCTGCATCCCAGGCACCCAAAAGTGGTCTTCTGGGCCTCCAGCCAGATCATCCTGAGGCATTTGAAAGTTAAAGTCCAAGTGCCCCCAAGGTAGTGGTCCAGGGACCAGAGAGGTGCACATTCTTCCCACCGTACCCGGATCCTAGGTGCCCGGCCTGGCTCCTGTGGAACTCACTGGGTAGATTGGTACAGGAGAAAAAGACTGAAAGAAGCATTTCCAGAAGAAGGCAGTGAATTGGCCCATCCGGGAAGGTCTGGGACATGCTCTCCTGGTGGACAGGGTGCACCACCAATTCCCGGCCTGCTGCACTTGGCCTCTTCATTAGGCTCTGGAGGATACACATGCCCCCTTCATCTGTCCCCACCTTACTGCAGGCAGGACAAAGCAGGTGGGCAGGTTGCAGCCCCCAGTGCTGTGCAAGAGGCTCCCATGCCCTCCCACCCACAGGTCTAAGGACCCACCCTCACTGCTTCCAGGGCTTTGGGAGGGGCTGATCCCAGGGAGCCACACACTGTGGCCTGTGGAACCTGGCCTGGCCTGACCTGTTCCTCCCTAATTCTGCCCACCCAAATGTGAAAGTGGAGCCATTGTGAGTCTGTGGCTCAGCCTGGCCAGGCAGCCCCAGCAAATGTGTCTCTTTATCATTCTTTAGATATGACCCTTTGACCCCAAGAGGTGTGGAAGTATGTCTCCCTTCAATTTCTGGGAGAAGAGTCACGGTGGAGACCACTAGGCTCTGTGACACCTGGTCCCTTGACTTGTAGCCCGGGCCTGTCGCCCAGGCCTGGTTCTCTCTCAAACCTCGTCCCTCCTAATTCATCAGCAGAGAGAGGGGGAGATCAGGCAGACAGACAGAAGGCAGTTTGTCCTTTACATCATCTTTATTCCTAGCACTTGATTCTGGTTGGGGCTCCTCTCTTCTTCTAGGCCCCACCCCCGCGCAGGCGCAGGTTCAGAAATACAGTACTCTGAGGGGTGAGTCCATACTCCCCCAGCAGCTGCGAATCTTCCATGGGCCTCCCCTCGAAGCTCAGCCAGAACAGATCTTCCTGGATGTGCTCCTGCTGGCAAACCTGCCCCTTGAGCTCCGCCACCTTCTGCGTCAGCCTGATGCTGTAGGGTCTGGTGCGGCCCTTGTCGTTCCTCACCAGGATGCTCAGGGGGCTGTCACAGTTCTGCACCATCAGCAGGACTGTGCTGCCAGAGGCCAAGCCCTGGCTGATGAGAGGGACCCTGTCCTGCAGCACGGAGCCACTGGGCAGGGCCAAGTGCTGCTGGAAGGCAGGCACGCCAGTCTTCTGGAAAATCTGCTGCTTCAGTTCCGACAGCATCGCGGAGTCACTCAGGGACACCTGGTGCTCCTCGCCCCCCAGCATCTTCACCTTCAGGTTCCAGCCCTGCGGGCATCACAGAGGTTGGGCTCCCACGCTGGCCACAGATCCTGGGTGCTGTTCTCTGCTGGCTGCCTCCTCCACCCACTAGGCGCAGGAAGGCCAGTCTCCCACAGCCTCCACGTTCCTCCCATCACCCTCTGTGTCCCCCTGTGGGCCCATCCCCTCTCCTCACACTTGGGAACCCGGCCAAGCTCAGGGCTTGGCAGTGGGTGCTCTGCTGCTGGGAGACCCCAGCAAGGGGAGGGAGGAAAGTGGGCTGGAGTAGCCCAGCTGACCCACTGTGCCATCTGCCTCACCATGGCCGTAGTCTCCAGTGCTTGGTCCACCTCAAGTGCTCAGGAGTTGGCTTCCTCTCCCTCTAGCTGCTCCACGGTCCATTTATGAGTCTAAGCTACACACGTCAGAGGGCGGTGCCTCCCACAGCCCACACCAGTGGCTGGTAGCCTTCAGTTTCGGTTTCCTTTTCCCAGCGCGTGCCCCAGCGTGAGTGAAGAAACAAGACAGAATGACAGAATGACAGGGAGATACTCTGGAGGGCCTGGCTCTCAACGGGACCTGAGGGCCAGGACCCTGTCCCTGCCTCCCAAGGCTCCACCAGGATGTGCATTCAGAAGCTCGTAAATGTCCAGCACTCAGTCTGCCTACAAGATGCACAAGAGTCATAGTAACATGAACTAATGACTGATAACTTTCACTTTCCATTTACCAGTTTACAAATTAGTTAGCTTGGAAATTTTCACCATGATTAATCTGGAAAAAAATCATAAGATAGGGAAAATCCAAATTACCCAGAGATAACCATTGGTTTAGGACAATATTTGTTCAGATTATTTCTTAGTGAAAGAAATGTATCTTGGGGCTGGGGATGTGGCTCACGCGGTAGCACGCTCACCTGGCGTGCGTGCGGCCCGGGTTCGATCCTCAGCACCACATACAAACAAAGAGGTTGTGTCCGCCAAAAACTGAAAAGTGAATATTAAAAATTAAAAAAAAGAAATGTATCTTATTTTGTACAAAAATAAATTCACGGACACTATCAAAAAAGTTAAAAGACAAAAAAAAAAGAAAAGAAAAGAAAAGAAAGTTAAAAGACAACCCATAGTCTGGGATGAAATGTTTCAAATCATTTATCTAAGAGTCCACTATCCAGGATATATAAAGAGCTCTTACAGCTGGGTGTAGTGGTACACAGCTATAATCCCAGTGGCTTGGGAGGCTGAGGCAGGAGGATCACGAGTTCAAAACCCATCTCAGCAATTTAGCCAGGCACTAAGCAACTCAACGAGACCCTGTCTCTAAATAAAATATTAAAAAGGGCTGGGTGGGCATAGTGGCACAGGCCTGTAATCCCAGTGGCTTGGGAGGCTGAGGCAGGAGGACTGCGAGTTCAAAGGTAGCCTCACCAAAAGCAAAGCCCTAAGCAACTCAGTGAGAATTTGTCTCTCTATAAACTGCAAAATGGAGCTGAAAGCCTGGGGCTGGGGCTCAGTGGTAGAGCGCTCGCCTGGCACGCGTGGGGCGCTGCGTTCGATCCTCAGCACCACAGAAAAGTAAAACAGAGATGTTGTGTGCACCGAAAACTGAAAAATGAATATTAAAAAAATTATCTCTCTTTCTCTCTATTTAAAAAAATACAGAGCTGAAGATGTGGCTCAGTGGTTAAGCACCTCTGAGTTCAATCCCTGGTACCCCACCACCAACAAAAAGTGTTCCTACCATGAGGTAGCCTTGATATTGGGACCTACTTATGCATAATGTAACTTTATTCAATGACTATGAAAAGAGTAATTAACTCCATTTTATACATAAATAAACTGAGTCTTTTAAAAAATTTTTATAGTTGTAGATGAACAGCATGCCTTTATTTAATTTATTTCTTTTTTTTTAATGTGGTGCTGAGGATAGAACCCAGTGCCTCACACATGCTAGGCAAATGCTCTGCCCCTGAGCTACAGCCCCAGCCCTAAATCGAGTCTTATTAGGGGGATATGGCTCAGTGGTTAAGTGCCACTGGGTTCAATTCCTGGTAAAACAAACAAACAAACAAAAACAACTCTTACCACACACCAGCAGGACAAACAGCTCAACTCAATCTCCAAGCCAGCAAAAAGGGCTGGTGTGTAGCTCAGTGGCAGAATGCTCACCTAGTCTACATAAGGCCCTGGGCTCCATCCCCAGCAACACACATACACAAACACGTGTGCACACAGACTCACTCATTAATTTTTAGGGAAATGCCAACCACAACCAGTCTGAGCCAGACATGGTGGTGTGCTGGCACCCACCTGTAATCCTAGCTACTCAGGAGGCTAAAGCAGGAGGATTGCAAGTTAGAGGCCAGCATGGAAATTTAGCAAGACCTGTATTAAAATAAAGAGGGGATGTGGGGATATGGCTCAATGGTACAGTGAGCCTGTTACTATCTTGCACCAGCAGGACACCAATAACAGAAGCAGTGATGAGCACTGACAAGCACCTGGAGAACCAGGAGCCCTGGCACTGCTGCTCGGGGTGTGAAAGCCGCAGTGGAGAACAGGCCGGTTGTCCTTCAAAATGTCAGACAATTATCATATAACCCAGCAATTCCATTCCTGAGTATATATCCAAAAGAATTGAACACCAGCATTTTTTACAATTGGTAACAGGTAGAAACAACTCAAATGTCCATCAACAGATAAATGGGCAAGGAAAATGTGGTGTGTGCACACACATGGAGTATTACTCGGCCAGGACAAGGAAGCAGCTTCTGTCACACCACACCACAGTCCTGAATGAAACAAGCCAGACACAAACAGCCACCTGCTGTGAGACTAAGGATATCAAAAGTCCAGAACAAGGCTGCTAGGGTTTGGATCTGGAATGGCCACACATTGACAGCTCAGTCCCCAGCCCATGTCACTACTGGGAGGTGGTAGAATCTTTAGGAGTTGGGCCCTGGTGGGAGGAAGTAGGAGACAGGGCTGCTTTGGAAGGGCCCTGGTACCCTGGCCCCTCCTCTCTCTGCTTCTGCACTACCGTGAGGTGAGCAGCTCTCCCCCATGCCTGCCACGATGTGCTTCCTCAAAGGCTGCAGAGCCCAGGGACCATGGACTGAAACCTCTGAACCCTGAGCCAAAATAAACCTGTCTTCCTTTTAAGTTGACTGGGTCAGGTATTTTGTCACAGTGTTGCAAAGCTGAGGACCACAGGGGGGTCCATAGAGAAGTGGTTTACCCCCCAGTTACTTCTCTTCTCCTGTACTTCTGCCTGTGCCTATGGCCTTCAGCAGCCCTGCAATTCACTTCTCTGTGGCTTGAGCCTCTCCTCCCTCTACAGCCTGCTCACTGCTGTGCCTGCCCCTAGCCATGCAGAGGACACTGTGTGAAGGAGTGGAATCCCTAATACATCTAATTACATCTAATATATCTATCTTTGTTAACCTATACACATGTGCTGGATCTTATGTTCTCAAGATCATTCTGATTTTTACTCAGTGTGAGCGCAAGCACCATCCCGACTGTCTGCCTGAAAGCATAAACCTAAATATTTTATTGACCATCAGTCAGCATTCAGAACCCCCAGGCTCATCCGGTCTGACATGGTGTTCCTGTCATGGCAATGGAGAGCCCTGACAATGTGGCGAGTACTGTCTGCACAGCAGGCACCAGGAGTCTGCTTTGGCTTCTTCCTCTACCTAGTCCTAGCTGGTTCATGCCCATTAAAGAACATTCCTATCTGAGATGTCGATGTGCCTCTGGCGGGTGAGCCTCACCAGGGCTGGCTTGGGTCCTGATGCACAGACTGTGTCCCTGGACTCCAGGGGGGACAGAGCCTTCCTCATGACAGTGCCCGGACCTGGCCTCGCTGAGAGTCTAGAAGCACGAGGGACAGATTCTCCCATCCAATGCAAGTCTGCCGGTGTCAGATCCAGACCCCTCTCCCTGTCTCCCTAGGGGCTGCTCACCACCCGAGGCCACCATTCTGGATGACACCTGGCTGACTCAAGACACCTGACCCTGTGTCCCTTGGTGGCCTTTGGTCACAGCTCAAAGGTCACTCCATGTCTCTGGGCAGATGGGCTGGGCCTTCCCCACAGGCCTCCTGAGGCAGGGGCTACAGGTAGGCTATGGCTGCAGGACTGGAGCACAGAGCTTTCTTTTTAGCCAGTGGACAATGACCAGGGAATGTGTCAGCCAAGACCTGGGTGGTGGGGCTCCCAGGCCGGGCTGATTAAACAGCAGCCAGGAGCTCACCAGACCCTTCACCAGGACCAGGAGGACTGAGCGGTTGCAGCCAGACCAGAGCCCTCCTTTCTCACTGCCCCCTGGGCTGGCACAGCCCCTCCCAGAGGCAGCCCTAGCAACGGGCCTCTTGGGAGAGCAGGATGTAGTACAGGGCAAGAAAGCGATCTCTTTTAACACCATGCAGCAGCCCAGTGGACCCTTCAGAACCACCTGGATTCTGGTTCTTAGTAAAACAGACCTGGGCTGGGGACAGGGCTCTCAGGACAGGGTGGTGATATCTGTAGAGAAACCTGGAGGAGGAGACAGGTCTGTGACCAGGGCTGTTGTTCTAATCTGCGAAAAGCCGTTGGCAGGAGCAGGCACGGGACAGGTCAAACCCACCCGTCCCGTGAAGGAGGAGGAGAAGGAGCTGCAGGTCTGATGGGAGCAGGGGCCTGCAGTATATGACATGACACGAGGTCAGCTGTCTTCCAAATCCAGACCCAGGTACAGACCCAGGACTGTGGGGACGGCCACAGGCAGTCGAGAATCGGGCTAAGGCCAAACCAGGCCCCCTCATGTTCCTGCCACAGAATGACCTGTCTGGCCTCTGGCTCTCAGATACCCAACCGACAGGGGAGTGCTAAGGTGGGGAGGCTACCAGGACAGATTAGCCCCCCC
>NW_026000102.1:8530133-8533347 GCF_001458135.2 Marmota marmota marmota
GCTCGCCTGGCATGCGTGCGGCCCGAGTTCGATCCTCAGCACCACATACAAACAAAGATGTTGTGTCCACCGAAAACTAAAAATAAATAAATAAATATTTTAAAAAATGAATAAAGTAAAGGTCCATCAACAACAACAAAAAAATTTTTAAAGAGTGATGTGTCTTTGTATATCAAGTGCTGGCTAGTAACCCCCTGGGTAACTTCAGGAGGGGGCCCTGAGGAGCAGATGAAAGTCCGGTTGATCACCAGTGACCATTGATCTAATCCATTATGCTTATATGAGAAGCCTACATTAAAACCAAAAGAACAGCCAGGCATGGTGGCCCACACCTGTAATCCCAGTGACTCAGAGGCTGAGGCAGAAGGATTGCATGCTCAAAGCCAGCTTCAGCAAGTTAGCAAGGCCCTAGTAACTTAGGTCCCCTCTCCCTGAAAACAAAGGGTCTGGGGATGTGGCTCAGTGGTTAAGTGCCCCTGGGTTCAATCCCTGGTAACCAACCAACCAAACCAAAGCAAAACAAGCCCCCAGGGACAGGATTCCGAGAGAGCTTCCAGATGAACCACTTAGAGGTTCCTGAGGACAGTACCCAGGGAGAGCATGGAAGATCTAGGACCCTTCTCCACCCTCTTCCCCTGTGTCTCTTCATCTGCGTGGCTTAGAGTACACTTTATGATAAACCAGTAAATGTGATTCCCTGCCTTCTGTGATCCACTGGCACAAATTAACTGAACCAAGGAGGGGGTTGTGGGAACCCTGAATTTTTGCCGGTGGTCAGAAGCATAGGTAAGACCCCTGGAGCTGGTGGCTGACATCCAAAATGGGGCCAAATCCTTAATCCATGCATGGGGTCTGATGAGATCTCCAGGCAAACAGTGTCATCTGAGTTTGAGGACACCGGCTGCTCCATTGTTGAATAAAAGAGTAGGACACACTGATTTTTTGTTGTTGTTGTATCATCAGACCCTGGCAGGGTGCCAGCTGCAACACACACAGGCCAGGGAAGCCTTCCTCATAGCATGGGGCCAGGTCTCAACAGCAAATGTCCCAAGGCAGCAAGGTGGGTGTGTACAGCACCTTTAAAATTAAGCCTTAGGGGCTGGGGTTGTGGCTCAGTGGTAGAGTGCTTGCCTAGCATGTGTGAGGCACTGGGTTTGATTCTCAGCACTCTATATAAACAAATAAAATAAGGAACTAAACATCAACAACTAAAAAAAATATATATTAAAAAACCCTCAGCCTTAGAAGTCATGTCTTGCCAGGCCCCTGTCCTCACCGGGACACATCACAAGGTTATGGAGCAAGAGGTCAGTGCCCCTTTTGGAAAACCCAGTCTGCCACACAAGGGAATCACCACCATGACCCTGTGCAGCCCAGGACCCTCCCTTCCTACTCATAGTGGAGGCCCAACGCCCCCAGGAAGATCCTTTAGAGGTCAAGTTCATATTCAAGAGGCAATGAAGGGACAGTAGAGGGACAAGGGAAGAGTCTCAGAGAGATGCAGCTGGACAGCAGGCACAGCCTGTGACAAAGCTGGTGCTCATGCACTCTTGCTGGGGACTGTTTGCACAGGCCCCTCAGTCCTCGGGGGGCTTTCCTTCAGCAGGAGGGGGCACTCAGGCAGAGCAGAGGTGAGAACAGGCAGTGTCCTCTCTGTTCAGCTGGGTGGCCAGACCTGGGGAAGGAACAGCGCTGCGGCTGGTGAGAATCTAGTGCTCACTGTGTGCTGGGCACCCTCAATGTGTTTTGGGGATAAGATCTCATTTGTCTTTCCCAAGGACTCTAGGGTAAAAAGAGAAACCAAAGGTTCAAAGGGGAGAGGTAGGGAACACAGAGAAACCAGGGAGAACCTTGCTCTCAGGCTTCTGCTTCACTCTGGGTCCCTTGTATGCCTGATTTCTTTCTTCCCAAGGTGAGGCCCAGAACACAGGGACAGGCTCAGGCCCTCAGAGGAAATTCCCTGCAGGAGAAGGGGATACTGTGGACACTGGGGGTACTTTCCAGATTGACAGCCAAGCAGAGGGTGCACCCCATGTAGACTTCAGGGGTTATAGGCAGACTCTCCCCCCACCCCACCTCAGTGCCCCATGAGAACAGGAGGACTATCTGCTCCCTGCTGGGATTCCAGAGGGCTTCCCCAAGGTGAAGCCAGGGGCTATGCTTCCTCTGGACTAGGGCCAGACTAGGGTTGACCTCAGAGGGGCAGCTTCAGATGGGGCCCCAAGGACTGGCTCTCCAGACCTCTCCCTGGGCCAGAAGCCCCCAGGACCCTGCTGGCCCTCCCTAACACTTCCAGTCTTCTCTTGGCCCCCGTGACCCCTAGGATTCTGGGGATGCCAATCCCTCCACCTGGACCTTGCAGAGCTTCCTTCCCGCGAAGAATCCATCCTGTAGGCTTCAGGACCACCCAGAGGGAGGAGAGGCTTCTCTACCACAGCCTACCCCTCACTTTCTGTCTCTCCAAAAGTGTGTTTGCTTTTTGTTGGTGTGTGGTAGACCTCCTCCACTGGACTGGGGGCACCAGGAGGGTCTCTGGCCCTCGGGGCTCCAGGACCTCAGGAAACCTCCACCATGGGTGCAGGACGTCTGTCAGGCCATGTATGCTGGGGACCCTGAGTGCGAAACAGAAAAGCAGTGCCCACGGTGTGATTCAAAATGAAAACAACAGCAAGCAACAGACAGAAACTTTTTAACAATTGCCCTCAGAAGAAAGGCACATCACCATGACATCCTTCTACCTGGCTTGTGTCATCACCCTGTGACACTGCCAGTCTGCCCACATCAGATTGCCCTATGGTGTCACCCAATGCCACCAACTGCCTGCCGAGCTCAGCCAGTCACCTCTCTCCAGCCCAGTGGCTGGCGTTGGTTCATGTCCCTAGAGGCCCAAGCCTGCACTGCATGCTGCACACGTGCAGCCTGAACAAATTTGGAGACTGAGGAGTTGTGGAGGTCGGGCTCCCCACTCCTAGAGGGGCTTGTGAAATTTCCTTTCAGACGTACTGCACCGCCGCGACGGACCGCATCCCCCGTGCGCTCCGGCTTCCACGCGGCGGGTAGGTGAGCCTACAGCCCGAGCACCCCTCCTGGCTCGCGCCGGGAACCTGCCAGAGCGGGGCGCCGCGGTCCCACTGTCCGGGCTGGCGGAGCAGGCCGCGGCAGCGGAGTGAGGTGACCAGCTCGGGGGAGGGCGGGGGTCGCACCGCCCGCGGAG
>NW_026000102.1:8536678-8563478 GCF_001458135.2 Marmota marmota marmota
GGGGTCCCAGCAGGGAAGGGTGTCTGGGAGAGGCTCGCAGATGGTAATCTGGACTCAGGAGACATTCCTGCCATGAATCCTGAGCACCTGCCTTTGGATGCAACTAAGGTCACCGAGCAGAAGTGCCAGGCCACCCTGGGCACTGGAGGGAGGCTGTGGTCCAGGTGCTTGAGGGAGTGGTCCGGGCCACAAGCTCAGACCGCAGGGAGGCTTCCAGAGCCCTGTGCAAGGTGTACCCAGACCCGCTTCTCAGCGGCCGAATTCATCAGACACCTTCCTGGCACCTGCCTGGATGGGCCATCAGGGAGGTGAGTCCCTCTACCACAGGCTTATCTCGCCTCTCCCCACGGGTTCGCCTGTGTCCTCCTGGGCAGGACCACGGAACCTGGCAGAACCCTCCAAGTCTCTACCAAGACAGTCACCCTACTCTCTGCCTCCCTGGGCTCCCGGGGGCTGGGGCAGTGCCCCTGAACAGCAGGTCACCATGTGGGCCAGCTGCTGTACCCTTGGGTGTACGTACATGCAGGGACTCTGCTCCCTTTAGATCTGGGTGGAAGGAGAAGGTGGAGGCTGCCCTTGGCAGGAGGGCTGGAGGGATCTGCAGAGGGTGACTGGAGGAGGGGAGATGTTCAGGGAGGGTAGGGCCCCTGCTGGGAATTGAGACTGGTGTGTAGGTAGGGGAGGCCACTTGCTCAGAGTTGGGTTCCAGACACACTGCAGGGAAAGGGGGACTCTCTGCCTGGGTGGCCAAAAAGAGGAGGCCAACCAGGATGCCACCTGTGAGGTTGGGCTTCAGATGCCCCCTCTCCCCAGAAGCAGCAGCACCGTCCACCCCTGCCCCTTACTTCTTGATTCCTGGATCTGTTATGGGCACTGTTGCCAAAGGCATCTCTGTGGTGGGGACCACTTAGCCCTCGGGGACTACTCTGGCTCCACAGGACCCTTACACTCAGATGGGCAGACCCTCCTGATCTCTATTCCTTGAACTCAGTCCCCTCCCCAACTTTCTCCCCACTCTCTATGTACCTCAGACCACTCCCCTGCTGCAGGCTTCTCCAGCTGTCTGGGTCCGGGGGGACTGTTCTCCCGCCAGCCACACCTGTGTCCTTTCAAACTTAGCACCTGCTTAAAACAGTGGGCTCAACCTCAGCCCATGCTGAGCTAATCAATTGGTGTAAACAGTGTGCAGAATGGGAGTTGGGGTCTCTCTTGAGTCAATAGGGAGGTCCTAGGAAGCATAGCCTGGGCTGAAGCTGGGTCCCCAGCAGGGGACACTAAAGGGGTGGTTCTGGGTCTCCCAGGCTGCCCCCTTCTTGGCAACTGAGAGTGGCTGGGGCTCAGGAGCAGTGAGTCCCCTACATCTGAGTCTCAGCCTTTCTACACACTAGCCAGGACACTGCTTGACCCTGTTTCCTATCACCACTGTGTGGGCTGAGGCCATATAGACCCTCATCAGGTGCTTTTCTGCAGGGCTGCCCTCATAGTGGGAGCAGCGCCCCCAAGAGTGGGTGTTCCCACTCTCAGGGGGCCTCTTCCTGTCCTCCCTACCCTTCTATATACTTCCTGTTTCTGAAGAGACCCTTGGGTCTTTCCTTGTCCCTCCCCCTCCCCCAGCTGTTCATGTCTTTGCGCTTGTCTTGCGGAGGCTTCCTGCTGAATAACAGATGGAGTCCCTTTTCTGGGTGGAGGGGCACTGGTCATGGCCCTCCCAGTTCATCTCCAACAGCCCCCCTTCCAACCCCGTGCCTGGACTGGACCAAGGGTCAATAAGTGCTCGATTCATGTGCACTGTCGGCAGGCTACCTGCCTGTGTGGTGGGTCTAACTGGGTCCTCTCCTGTGGCTTGGGGACTGAACAATGACAACAGATTATAGGTATTTGAAATCTGGAGAAGAACTTATCCCTATGGTGTCAAAAGTTAGTGGCCAGGCCCATTAAACTCCATGCACTGGAAAATTGGGGCAGGGTCCGGGGCTGGGGCTGCTTGGATTCCTGGCTTATGAGAGGTGAGGCCCACTGTTCCCCCGCCCCCTCCTCCCCTCACCTAGCATCCCTGCTCCAAGGCTGTCTGTTTCCTACAGTCCTACCTGTGCCTGGATGCTCTCCCTCTGCTCCCTGGAACCCCTGGGCTACATCAAGGAAACTGGGGCCCTGGCCTGGCAGCCTCCTGGGCACCTCCAATAGTCTCCTCCATGGGCCACATCCCCTTGCACCAAGGTTGGCCTATGCGACAGTGGGGCCCTGGAGAGGGGACGGGCTGTCATTCCAGGCAAGGCTGCAGGCTCCTTCCTGTCTGCTCTGGGCAAGCCAGCTGCCCTTTCCATGGAGAGAGCAACATAACAGATGAATGATAGATGAAGTCTCCTCTTCTTGGTGGAGGGGCACTGGGCAGCAGTGGCCTCCTGCCAATAGCAATGACAGTGAGTTTAGACATGGATCCCTTGATAGGACCTTGACCGTGACAAGCCCGTGCCCGCACCTCAGCATGAACTCCTGTGCACAGAAGATGTGAGACATAGCATTTGTTGCTTTGAGCTGCTAATTTTTTAAATACTTATTTTTTTAGTGTAGTTGGGCCTTTATTTTATTTATTTATTTTTATGTGGTGCTGAGGATGGAACCCAGGGCCTCACACGTGCTGGGCGAGTGCTCTACCACTGAGCCACAACCCCAGCCCCAAGCTGCTAAATTTTTGTTATGCAGCAATAAGTAACAATATTGATAAATTCTATGTAATTTACTGAATACATGCAAGTAGCATTAGCAGTACAGACCCCAGGGGTTAGAAAACGTGCCCAAGGGATTCCAGAGGCCATGGGAGTGAGGAAGAGGTTGCTGGGAGTGAAGTAGGAGCAGCCACTGTGGCCACTGTGATGTGCAGAACTCAGGTGGTGCTACCGCCTACTCTCACCTGGCACAGATTCCCCAAGTGCCTGAACAGCCTGGCACCCTGGTGGCCTGGCCCCTGCCAGCATTGGTGGTCCTGTCTGGCTGTAACCGAAGGGGCACCCTGGATCAGGGCAGGCGAGGACTCACAGTCCCCAGGGGAATGTGAACCTATGACTTGTGTGCACAGGTATCAGTTGCTGTGATTACTGTGCCTACTACCCTAGGCAGACAACCTCTCAGGTGGTCCCGCCACCCTTCTGCACAGACACACTTGACCACACTGTCTTGCCCAAGTGGGATATGGGGGCCACAGTGACAGAAGCATTAAAACAAATGTCCAGGGCTGGGGTGTGGCTCAGTGGTAGAGCACCTGCCTGGTATCTGTGATGCCCTGAGTTCGATCCTCAGCATTGCATACAAATAAAAAAATAAATAAAAGATCCATTGACAACGACAAAAAATATATTTAAAAAAAAAAAACCCACCTCCATGGTCACCTGAGAGATGTTGCTGACATCCTGCCTGGTCTCAGCACCCACCTGGTGGCTTCAGGCTCACCTGCCTGGCCCTACTGTGAGTAAAGGGCCTGAGGCATGTGTGGATGGGTAGGAGAAGGTCAGGGTAGGACACTCCCAGGAAGAGGGTGCACCTCGATGTCAAGGGCCTCCTATTGCCACAGGGGATCTTGCCTTTAGCTGGCAAAGCTTCCCCTGCTCCAACAGTCCTCACCTGGGTCATCCCCACAGCCCAATGCCATGTCTACATGAGGGCAAATGTTTACTGATTGTTCATGACAGATGCAGGATAAATGAGGGATGGAAGTTTGCAGCAGGAAGCACGTGCCGAACAGGAAACAGACTGAGGGGTACTTGTCCAGACAGACAACTTAGTAGTGGGGCCAAGAAGATTCGAGATGCCCATGTGGTATCCTGTATGTGTGTGTGTAAATGCAGAGAAAAAATTCTAATTAAATGCCTACATCTTTGCTAGTCCCACCAGGAACAAAGGAAAGGTAGTGCTGTTCAATACAGAGAATATCTAACAATATTTGGTTTTGAAAATAGGCACATGGGATACACACAGATATATACATTAGATATATGTTTTGCTCAACCAACTCTAATATCTAACAGATTGCTGAGCACATAGCAAGAAAAATTCCAAAGAATACATAGCATATAGTAAGAATAAATGATGCTTAAATCTTTAGTGTTATGAATTCTTTCTTTTACTTGCTTATACACCTGAAGGTCAGGAGTTCAGATCCATGCCCATGACTATAAAAAAGGTCACCACGTTTTGCTTCTCATCACAGGCAGGTCACATCCCTGAAGAGAGTCACTCTTCTTCCTCAGGGTAGCTGATCTCTTCATGTACCATGAGATGCTTCCTTTCCCGCCAGATATTCACATTCTTCTTCCTGGGTCCTGACACCTTCTCACTTTGCTTCCGAGAAGTACTTGCTTTTCCCAGTGCATATTACTGTCTCTGAGCCAACTGCTTTTGGCAGTCCCTTCGGATCCTTTTCTTCCCTTGCTGGCTTCTTGAGCATCTCCTGGCATTTTCTCTGTCACATGCCGGAAGTGCTCTTAGGCGATTCATGCTGACACCCACGGTTGCAACATTCATCAGAATCATGGCTCTGGGGTTCTATGATCTGTCCATTACAACTCATGAAAGCAGGAAGGGTGGCTCTGGGACCTCAGAGACGAAGTCACAGCGAAGGGTGCACCCTCAATTCTTGATCCCTTCCCATGACCTCTCAAGGCCCCAGGTACAGTGGAGCCCTGGCCTCGGCTCTCCCATCCAGCCCAGGGTAAGGCCAAGCTTTTTCCTTGAGGTGGACCAGGAAGAATTGAAAGTAAATGGAGACTCAAGTGTGCATCGTCTGGTTGAGCATGAGCAACTGCCTCCAGCTCAGCCTTAGGAGGAGAGGCACTGTGGAAGTTCCAGGCCCAGGGGAGGGGCATCCCAGACACAGGATATGGTCTGTCCTTGCCATAAAATAGTATGTGACAATAAGAAAGTGAGACACTGGCACCCCTGCAGACTGGGTGAGCCTGAGAATGTGCCAAGGAAAGAGCACTGACTCGAAGGCCACACGGCGCTCGCCCATTTACATGACCCTTCCAGTTTGCCAACGATGGAAAGTGAATCTGTGCTTGGCTGGAGCTGGCGGGGGGACCCCTGCAGAACCCATCCTGATGGAGCTGCACAACTCTGACCAGAGAGTCAAGTGTAAGTGGAGGAATTGTATGATGTGCCAATAAAGCTTTGAACCCCCCCCCCCCCACCAAAAGCAACCAAGAGGAAAAAAAGTGCAACTAGAGAAAACAGGCACATTCAGGAGGAATAATAAAACAACAGGTGACAGCAGATTTCTTGTGGGAACAATGCAAAAGAGAAGACAGTCACCTCTTCACAGTACTTGAAGCAGAAACTGACCCTTATACACATATGTTCAGCTGACATGGACAGAGGTGGAAACTGACCCGTGTACAATGTGGTCAGCTGACATTGGACAGGGGTGGAAAGACCCTTCTGTGGGAAAGGAAAGTCTCTTCAGAGAGAGACTCAGGGACAACTGGATGTGCATGTCTGAACCAGTTAACCCCACTTCATGCCTCCACAGGTTAACCCAAACAGAACACAGCCCTCAGCGCAAAGTCCAACTACAGAACTTTCTGGAGAAAATTTAGATACAAAACCAGAACAGTGCATGGGGAAAAAAAAAGCTGAATAACTGGCTTTATCAAAAGTAAAAATTTGAAGGCTGGGGAATGTAACTCAAGGCAGAGCACTTGCCCAGCAAGCTTGGGGTTTTGGGCTTGTGTGCACGCGCGCGCACACACGCACGCACGCGCTTGCTTTCCAAGAGACACTGTTGAAAATGAAAACATAAGCCTCAGCCTGGGAGAAACACACGCAAGTCAGACGCAGGGTGCTGCACTTTGGACCGTGACTGTCTCCCCAAGGCCCATTGCTAAAGGCCTGTGGTACTGTTGGGAGCTGGTGAGGCCTGCAGGAGGTAGGGCCCCAGGGGAGGAAGGGTCTGCTGGAACCCGGCCCTTTGCTCTGTCCCTTCTTCCTGGCCGCCATGAGGTAAAGACCCTCTCCAGCACTTGCTCCCTCCCATGGCAGGCTAGCTTGACGTGGGTCCAAAGCAGTGGGTCCCAGTAGCCGTGGACCAGAGTCTCTGAATAAGTCTTTCCTCCTTCTCAGTTGGTTCTCAGGTGTTTGGTCAGTGACAGCTGATTCCATATGTGGAGATGCACTGATAAACAGAGTGTGCACAGAATCCTCAAGGTGAATCATAAAAAAAACGACCTAAATAAGAAAATTAAATTTGGTCAGTTATTTCACCAAAGAAGACATATGAATGGCAAATACATCCAGGAAAGCACACAGGATGTCACACGGAAGGCAAATTAAACCTCAAGGAGACACCGCAGCACACCTGCTGGCATGACCAGACAAGACTGGCCATGCCACGGACTGGGCATCTGGAACATTCCATCACCACTGGGGGACCGTGGAACTGTACAGCCATCCTGGATGGCCAGTGAGGGTGGCTCAGTGGCAGAGTGCCTGACCACCTGACCTGGACCCAGTTCATCCCTAGCACCATTACAAAACAACCAGGGCTGAGGTTGTGGCTCAGAGGTAGAGCACTCACCTGGCACATGGCAGGCACTGGGTTCGATCCTCAGCACCACATAAATAAAGAAAGAAAAGTATTGTGTCCATTTATAACTTGAAAAAAAAAAAAAATATATATATATATATATATATATATAAAACAGAACAAAGCAACGAAACAAACCTAAAAGCAAACACACTGGAAATAGTTGGGCAGTTTCTTAAAAAGATAAATACAGGGCTGGGGATGTGGCTCAAGTGGTAGCACGCTTGTCTGGCATGCGTGCGGCTCGGGGTTCGATCCTCAGCACCACATACCAACAAAGATGTTGTGTCTGCCGATAACTAAAAAATAAATAAATATTAAAAAAAAGATAAATACATAGCCACTACATGACCTAGCCATTCCATTCCCAGGTATTTACCCCAAAGAAACAAGATTGTACTCATACACGAACTTTCACACAAATTTCAAAACAGTTTTATAAGTAATAGCCAACATTTATAAATACCCAAATGTTCACCAACATATTAATTAGTGGTAGCAAATTGTGATATATCCAACAATAGAATATTTATCATTTAAAAAATTTGATATGGGGCTTGGGTTGTAGCTTAGTGGTTGAGTGCTTGCCTCACATGTGTGAGGCACTGGGTTCGATCCTCAGCACCACATAAAAAATAAATAAATAAAACAAAGATATTGTGTCCATCTACAACTAAAAAATTTTTTTTTAAATTTTGATATATGCAGTAGTATGGGTGAGTCTCAAAATAATACTGTATGGCAATGTCAGGCATACTGTTCTCTTTTTTACTGTATGAACAAGCATGTGCCACTTCATAGTGATGAAAAGCAGACTGATGGTTCCCTAGGAGGGAGGAAGGAGTCACAGAGGGGCACAAGAACCTTTGGACAAAGGAGATGTCATCTCTCTGGATTATGGCAATGATTTCTGAGTATATTCATATGTCAAAGCCTAGCACATAGTACACTTTAAATATTTACAGTTTATTATGCATGATTATGCCTCAGTAAAACTATTTCAAAACAACAGGAAGAAGCCCACCCTTTCCCAAGCTTATTTATTTATTTATTTATTTAGTGCCAGGGATTGAACCTAAGTGTTCTTAACCACTGAGGCACATCCCCAACCTCTTTTAATTTATTTATTTTTATTTTTTAAATTTTGAGACAGGGTATAGCTAGGGCCTAAGTTGCTGAGGCTGGCTTTGAACTGGAGATCCTTCTGCCTCAGCCTCCCCAGTCACTTGGGTTACAGACACGCACCACTATGCCCAGCTTTAATGAGCATTTAAGACAGCATGGAATGCATTAATTACTCATTGAAAGTTAGCTCTTGCTTTTAAGAGCTGTCTCAAGATCAAGGGCTTGAAAGGGACCACATGGTTTTAGGAAAGGGCTTGGCAATCCCCCTGGAACCTCCATCTTATCCCTCTCCTATCTGGATGGCAGGGGTCAGGACCAAGGGACCCCAGGCAGAGTGGCTTTAAGGTTGTCTTTTTCGCTGAGGAGTCCTGATGTCCTCTAGTGGTATTCAGGGGTACAGCACTCTTCCTTGACCCACTCCCTCCTGTGTAGTAGGGAACTCAGCTGCTTGGATAGGTCTGGCCATCTCTTCTTCACCCAGTCACTTGGCCCACTGACCAGGTGCTTGTCTCTGCCAGTAATGGAGGCTCCACAGTAGAGCTGAGTCATGAACGTGGCCTATTCTTCCTCCCTGTGTTGAGGCAGGCCACCACCAGGAAGGTTCACAGGGCAGGGGAATGAAGGAAGGGCTTTCTTCTGAAGGCTCGGTCAGCTCCACCTGACCCATGAGGTTTGTCCTCATCAGACCTGCTAACCCTCTCTCCTCCAGCCCTGCCCACAGCTCGCCTCCCCAGCTTGGAGGGCCTCCTGCCTCCCTGGGGCTCTGTGTTCCCTCTCCAAGGGACGTGGGGTAGTTATCTAAAAGCCTGTGATAGATCCTGCCATCTCCTGCCCCAAGATCCAAGATCCCTGCAGTCTTTTCATCTCCCTGTGGGCCGCGTGGGACTTGGTTGTGTGCTCCTTCACACACACGTGGTGCCTCTGAGACGTGACCAAATGCCACTGCCCTGCCCGGCAGGACGTGGTACTGGGCCCCAGGGCCATATGGGCATGAAACAGTATGCCATGACCCAGGAAAACCAGTGCCAGGCAGCTGCAGATCCAAGTGTGGAAGATAAAGCGATGAAGATTTGTGTAAAAGCAAGAATATTCTTGTGGTTTGGGGGCAGGCAAAGAGTTCTTTAAAAAATGAAGTGGAGCTGGGGTTGTAGCTCAGTGGTAGAGCGCTGGCCTAGCACACGGGAGGCACTAGGTTCAAGCCTCAGCACCATGTTAAAAAAATGAAATAGGACAGCAGCTGGAGGGCAGGAGAGGCGGGTTGGTGATTCCCGGGGAACCGGGATGTGGGGGGCGCGGGGCCTGGGCAGGGGCGGTAGCTGAAAGCCCGCTGCGACAGCCTGGGTGAAGGGGAGCGGAGAGGGGAGGCCTTGGGTTTCTTTGGGTGGTGGGTGGGTCCCAAGGGNGGGCCAGAGTCCCGGGTCCAGGCCGGGGATCTGACCCATAGTGCCCCCTCCCCCCCCCCCCGAACTCGCAGCGCGGCCGGTCCTGTCCTCCCGCGAGGCCGCAGCAGGCGCCGGCGTCCGGGAAGGTATTCCTTCACCGAGACTGCAGCAGTGGTACGCGCTGCCCTTCCAGACCCAGTTCCCCGCGGAGCTGGAGAACCGGATTGATAGGCAGCAGTTGGAAGAGACAGTTCGAACTCTAAATAACCTTTATGCAGAAGCCCAGAAGCTTGGGGGCCCATCGTATCTCGAAGGCTGTTTGGCTTGTTTAACAGCATATACCGTTTTCTTATGTATGGAAACTCATTATGAGAAGGTTCTGAAGAAAGTCTCCAAGTCTATTCAAGAACAGAATGAGAAGATAGATGCTCCCCAAGGTCTCCTCCTGACAGACCCTATTGAGAGAGGACTTCAAGTTATTGAAATTACCATTTATGAAGACAGAGGCATGAGCAGTGGAAGATTAACCATAAAATTAAAGATCCCACATCCAGCTGGGACCCTCATCTACCCACTGGCTGATCACAGAGTGTCCCTACCTCCTCTCCAGAGCATCATTCCTTTGTATCTGCTGCCAGAGCCACGGTGCCATTTACTCCAAGGACTAACTTTCTAAAATTCCACACCTGGAGTGACCTCTAGTCGCTCAGCATCCACTTTGTGTCTTTAAATTGTGCAGGATTCTGTGATCTTTGGATTCGTTTCTGAGAAAACACAATGAAGCATTTCACATTTTTTTATTCAAAGTGGTTATAAAATATGCAATTGGTCAGCCCAATGCAAAGTTTTATTTATTTCTTACTTGCCACCAGTACCATGAAATCTATTCATTCCTTGGGGCAATTTTCCAGGTGGCTTTAGACTTCAACGAGTTTGTATTAGTGAATGTTCAGTCTTATTCCCCCAAATTAATAAATGGCTTTTTTCCAGGTGAGGGATAGACTGTGTCTGTGGTTATGCTGATGCATTTCCCAGATTTCAAAGAACTGCCAGTTTTGCCATGATTCAAATCTTGAGATTGATTTCTGTTGTTCAGTTTTCAAACAGAAACTCATTGAAAAAATACTGTATAATGTTATTTGTTTTACTATAGCAGTTATATCTAATTAAAGCAGTATTGAATGCAATTTCCAGTTATTTTATTTGGAGCCTTTTATGTTATTATTGCATTACCTTGAATGTTGGAAAGATGTGGTATGTGTTGCTTGTTCATTACACAAATAAGTAAGCACAGTAAAGTGGATGCTAAACCATCAAAAAAAAAATGAAATAAAGATATTACTTAAAGAAAAAAAACAATGAAAAAGTACTGAGCAACAATTGTTGGCAAAAGTACTATGTTAAATTAAAAACTTCTGTTCATCAAAAGTCATGCTTAATTGGGCTGAGGATGTGGCTCAATGATGTGTGCCCCACATTGCCGGCCCTGGCTTCCATCCCAGCACCCAGCACAAAGAAGGTGGAACAGAAGACACTGCAAGCCCACACAGGCACAGAGTGGTATGGGCGCACCACAGAAGCACGTCCGCACAGCAGCAGTGAAGAAGTTTGACCCTCACAGTCACTTGATGGCGTTGCAGAGACAGATGGCCCAAGGAGGCCACAGAGCCGCTGCCCTGTGATTGGGGGATGTGTCGGCACACTGCTTGGGGACTCCCTGGGCAGAACCTTCTACAGCTCACCCAGGGCTCCTGAAAAAGGTCCAGAATGTTCACGGCAGTCATGGCTGCACAGCCGCCAGCCGGGACGCCTCACCCACAGGCAGACAGCCACGCGGCAGATGTGCATGTGGCCAGCCTCGCTGGGTGCTCCACTGCAGCCCCTTGTGGCATGGCTGCCTCCTGAACCAGGAGCAGCCTGGAGTTGGGGAGCAGATTCGAAGCTCAGTGGGGTAGGGCTCCTCTCACAGCTCCAGCCAGGCTGGGCTGGCCTGCCCCAGGCAGCTGGTGAGAGGCAGAAAGTTTGAGGTCCATTTTCGGAATATAGTATTTAGTTTCAACTGGGATGTAGAGACCCAATTGTAGCCATTTTTAACCACAGCCCTCCTCGACTACCCCAATGTCAAAAGTAGCAAGTTGCATAGATTGTAACCCCAAGGCACTCCTGTCAGTGCAAGGGTACAGCACTACATTAGGGATAAAAGCAGGTGGGCTGCCCACCCAGGTGTGCCTGTTCAGTGCCACACCCTTCTGCAGAGGTCTGCCTTGCCACCCACTTCCCAGCACCTCCTGCAGGCGCACACACTCAGATCAAAGAGCCAACCTCCACCTGGCCTGCCATCAGCTTCCTCCGGACCCTGCAGCCTCTTGGCTCATCGAGGCCTTGGGCCCCTCTGGGCCCTCTACTCCTGCTCCATCTCCTAGAACATGCTGCTTGTGAATGAGCTTGCTCCCTGTCTGTTCAGACGCATGTTGTCTGACTCCTCTGCTTTTCCTCTTGTCCTCTGACTCGGGGCCTGTCTGAGAATGGCCACCAATCCTGCCCTAGAGCACCTGGAGGGTGCCCCCGCTCTGCAGCTGAAGCAGGGTTAAGGACAGGGTCATGTGACCCAACTCTGCCACTGACTTTGTGGCTGTGTGCACATCACTCACCCTCTCTGTGCCTCATAACCTTCAGGAATAAGGGTCATCCTGATTCCCCTCTCAGAATGGATGAGTTTCAGAGAAGTGTTCAGGGGCTTGCAAAGATTCTGTATCGCCCTGCCAGACTCTTCCTGAGGAAAAGGCCACCCCATCCTGGGTCTGTCCACAAGAGTTGAGTCAGGAATGAAACCACTTTGTACCTCCAGCCCTCCCAGACCTTCTCTGAGGCCCATTATGGGAGGCCTCCACAGAGAGCAAAGAATGCCCCCACCTGCTCTCCAGTCCACCATCAGGTTCAGCAATGCCTCGGGGGAGACTGTGATCCCAGGAGGTAGGCCAGGGAGGCACAGTCCTGCCCTGGGTGGGTGAGGGTTCATCTGAAAAGCTGGGCGGGAGACACTCTGGGGGCAGGGTACACAAGGGCCTGAGGCTCGTGGCAAGATGGAGGTGCAGGCAGCCTCCTGCCTGGGAACGGGAGGCCTGTGCAGGGCTGGTCGCTGGTCAGCATTCTCTGGCCAGAGTCTGCTGTGACCTTGGCTGGCACCAACTCTGGGCCTGGATCTGCACCAGGACGACGTCCATCACGTAACTGAAGGCTCCTCAAATGCCATCTATTTGTGGCCTGAGCCCTGAGTGGCACGGGTCATGTGTGCACAGGGACGAGGTATTTTGGGCAGTAGGGGTGGAGCCTGCAGGGAGAGCATAGCACCATGCTGCCCTGGAACGGGCTGTGTGAACTCCCAGTTCCACTGCCCGGCTGGCTGCCTAGACCAGGTAGGATGTGATCAGCCCCACACTCCTGTCCAAGGCTCCCATTAGCAGACAGCCCCCAGGCCAGAGAGGAGGGCTCGAGTCAGTGGGCAGAAAGCCACCGTACTCTGGTCTCCAGACAGCTCTGGCTCAGGACTGTCCCAGCCAGTGACCTCCTTTCCTCTGGGTCAGGCAGTGTCTCACCAAGAGCCTAAGGAGCAGCCCCCATGGAGGCAGAGGCTGGCTCTCACCAGCTCAGGTGAACTCAGCCAGGGGTGCAGATCCTGAGGATAACGTGAGGGGGCCATTAGGGGTCAGGGACTCAGCTCTGCTCTGTAACATCCAGCCCAAGCTTTTCCTGCTGACCCCTGAACCAGCTCTGACCTTGGTGAGCTCAGAGGAATCTGGTCCCAGCCAAAGCTGGTGAAGGTCATTGCCCCAGGCTGGTCACCTCCTGGACACTGCAGCCTCCAGTCTATGACCTGCTGCCAACTAGAGCATGCTGGGACCGCCCAGGGCTGACCATCTCCAGGGGCCCTGATCCCTGGCGGGTTGTCCTGGTGCAGTCTGCTCTAAGGGAGCAGAGGCAGTCAGGAGGTCAGAGAGGCCCAGGGCTGCTGGGGGGGTGGGAAGGCAAATGCCATGAAAGCTGGTTTACCCGCTAGTCCAGGGTCCTGTTTGATTGCAGGACGGTGACAGTGTGGTGTGATAAAGTTACCATTTAGAGATGATTAGGAGACAAGGCAAGTGGGAGCCGAGGATTTTTTTCATTCAGAAGAAAGGGTTTTGCTTTCTTTCAGGGTGGAGATGGTGTACCAGGGAGATGGGGGCACCCCTGGGGGGGGGTGGTAGCAGGTGAGCAGGTTGGTGCCCAGAGCCTGGGCCTGTAAAGACTCCACCCGGCCCCACGCTCTGCTGCCTCTCCAGCACCTCTGTTGACCCATGATGGACAACTTCCAGTACAGCGTCCAGCTCAGTGACCAGGACTGGGCTGAGTTCTCTGCCACTGCTGATGAGTGTGGTCTCCTGCAGGCTGGCCTAGCCTCTGGAGATGAGCTCTTGTCCAGTGACATTGACCAAGGGGACAGCAGTGGCAGCAGCCCCCCTGGGCCCCCACCCCTTCTTACTGGGCAGCTTGCTCCCAGGAGGAGGGACTGTCAGAGCTGTGAAGAGGAGGACGCCGTGGCCACAGGACAGCTGGTCAGAAGGTCTCAGGGTGAGCCTGTCCTGGCTCTGGGACCTGGTCAGCAGGCAGCCGGCACGTCCGCACAGTCAGAAGCTCTTCTGTCCCTTGGCTCAGGTGCTGCCCCTCCCGGTCAGTGCTCAGTCCTCCCACGGTCAGCAGCTTCCAGAGAGGAGATGCAGAGGCTCCTGCAGAGCCCGGCCCCCAGCCCCCCTGGTGAGCCCCCTCGGAGTCCTGAGTCTCCTGGCTTCAGCCCCACCTCCCAGAAACCCCCCGACAGCCCTGGAGCCCCAGCACGGAGCCCTGGGCGCAAGAAGAGACGTACTGTGGGTGCAAAGGGGGGAGGGCGCTCAGGAGCCCCAGGCCCTGCTGTTGCCCATCTGGGCTCCCTGCTGCCCACTGAGACCAGGCCTGAGGAGGGCACTGGCCTGGCTGGGTCCAGGGGCAAGGGGTTTGTGGCCGGGGCAGCAAAGCTGACAGCAGGAGCCCAGCAGGACACACTGGAGACAGACTCTGCAGGTGCTCCGGAGCTGAGTGTTCGTCCCCCTGAGCATGCTGCCAGTCCAGGGCCAGGCTGGGGTCTGTGTACACCTGTGCCTGTCACTGAGCAAGGTACAGACCAGATCAGAATAACTCCTAGAGCTGAGCTACACACGGTATCCATATCTGTTCAGGAAACTCATCCAAATGTCTCCCTGGCTAAGCCAGATGTGGCTCTGTCTACACCTGCCTCCAAGCCTCAAATTGACATGGGTCTGTCTATACCTGCTTGCAAGATTCAACCCAACATGAATGTGTGTATGCTTGACTCTGAGCCTCAACCTGATGTGGCTTTCTCTGCACCTGCCTCCAAACCTCAGTCTGACATGGCTTCATCTACACCTGCCTCTGAGCCTCCACCCAACGTGGGTCTGTCTATGCCTGCCTCTGAGTCTCAACCCAATGTGGCTTTGTCTGTGCCTGCCTCTAAACCTCACTCTGATGTGACTTTGTCTACACCTGCATGCAAGCCTCAACCCAACATGGCTTCATCTACATCTCCCTCTGAAAGTCTACCCAACATGGATTTGTCTACACCTGTCTCCAAACTCCAGCCCGATGAGGCTTTACCTACACCTGCCTCTAAGCCTCAACCTGACACGGCCATGTCTACATCTGCCTCTGAGCCTCAGCGTGTCCAGATTGGATCTACGCCTGTCTGCACACCAAGAGTGTGTGTGGACCTGCATGCAGCAGCGGTGGATTCCTCTACTCTTGTCTCTGTGGCCCTGCCGTGCACAGCTCTGCCGCACTCTGTTTCCAAGGCTGAGTCTGAAGCACCTGTATCCACACCTGCCCCCAGAGCCAGTGCTGCTGAGCCCTCCTGGGCCCCTGTCCCGCAAGCAGGCTCTGACACTGTGGGGACAGAGGTGATTGTTCCTCCTGGGGGACCCCAAGAGAAGCCCAGAGAGCAGCCCTCTGAAGGGACCCCAGGACCCCCTGAGGGCGAGCCCCTGCAGGGCCCCATGCAGGCTCCCAAGAGGAAGAAGGTACGATTTTCTACGGCAGTGCCCAGACTGGAGGAGAAGCCAAGGTCAGCAGGGGCCGAGGGCCCACCCTCACCAGTCACACCCCGGCCCTCAGCCCTCAGAATGGCAATGGGGGGCCATGAGGGGTCTGCAGCCTGGAACGCTGTGGCAGTCGGGCCCCGGCCCCCGCAGCCGCGGATCCTCAAGCACCTGCCGCCCCCTGCCCCTTCTGCCTCAGTGAGGCCTGGGCTGGGCAGCAGCTTTGCAGTGACCCTCCCCGAGGCCTATGAGTTCTTCTTCTGTGACACCATTGAGGAGGAGGACGAAAGTGTGGCAGAGGAGGGAGCCAGCCAGGCCCTAGGCGAAGTCCAGTGGCCGGACACATGCGAGTTCTTCTTCCGGGATTTCCAGGGCCAGCTGCCCCAGCATCAGGGGTGCTGTTCTCCAGCTGCAGCCCCGCCCCCGAGGGTCGAGGCTGTGCCAGTGGCACCCCCTGGTGACCTGGTGCCCATTTCTATCCCTGAGGCCTACGAACACTTCCTTGAGGAGGATGGGTTTGGGGGTGTGCTGCCATCCCTTCTCCAGCTGCGGGCCTCAGAGCACCCCAGGGAAGCGGGGCCCAGGATCTCGCCTGAGCCCAGCCCAGCCACAGTGGAACGACTCAGCCTGGCAGTCAGGCGGGCAGGTACGTTCTGCTTAGGCCCTAAGTCCATCCAGGTCTGGGAACACACTGTCCAGGGAGCCCAGCCAGAAGGGCTATGGGGGTGGGGATGGAGCATGATCTTGGGTCATCAGCCTCTGGGTGGGGGAGGCCTTGGGAACCTGTTGGGAGGTAAGGGCAAGCTCCAGGAATCCCAGGACATAGTCCACATGGGGCGGCTGAGGCCAGGCACCATGGCCATTCAGGGGTTTGACCTGAGTCCAGGCCCAAATGCCGGGAAAGCCCGTCTCTAAATCGCCTCTAGCAGGATAGGTGCCGGGGGTGCTCTTACTTGGGCCTTGGTGAGGCAGGTGATGGCAGCACAGGTGATTCTTAGGACTGGTGGGTCTAGGGTACACATGTCCCAGGGTGGACATGTCCTGGCAGGCGTGCCCAGGGCAGATGTGTTCAGGGCACATGTGTCAGGGTGGACGTGTCCTGGCAGGCGCGTCTCGGGGTGCAGCAGTCAAGCTCTGGTGTACTTCTCTCTCCTAGGGGAGCTCTGCAGTCCCCTGGCCTCCTCTCCCTTCAGTCAGAATGACATGTGTCTGGTGTTTGTGGCTTTTGCCACCTGGGCTGTGAGAACGTCAGATCTACATACCCCGGACGCTTGGAAAACAGGTGTGGGGCTCTGGGGGCAGAGGGAGCTTGTGCCTAGGAGTCAGAAGGAGGGGCTTCCTTGTTCAGCCTCACCTGGGCCCCTAGGGAGGAGGTGTGCACCCAGGGAGGAGGTGTGCGCTGGAGGCACAGGTTTCTCCCCAACTCTGCTTCTCCCCTGCTGACCGGCTTCCACCCCATTGCTCTGTCCCGCTGGCCTTGTCCTGCCCTCTGAGGACTGAGTCATGTGGCCAGAAGGGGATGACTGGCAGGAGCCGGCACCAGGAGACCTTGTGCTTCTCTTTCAGTCTTGCTGGCCAACATTGGCACCATCTCTGCCATCCGCTACTTCCGCAGGCGTGTGAGGCGAGGGCGCAGTCCCAGCCGCAGCTGTAGCCGCAGCCCAAGTCCCACCTCCTAGCAGCCAGACCTGGACCACGAAGACGCAGGACAGGAGACAAGCATGGTGCCAGGAGGTGCTGCCCTCCTCCTTGCCCTCTGACCCCTGTCTTCCAGGGCGTCCAGGAGGGAGCCAGTGTCTGTGGGGCTGGCTCCCTGGGACTCCACCTGAGGCCCAGCCAGGGGCTGAGGCCGCTCCCCTCCCCTTGGAGGAAGGAAATTTGGAAATCTGGGTGGGTAGGGACTGAGCAGGGAACTAGTTAATAGGGTATTGAATTAGCAAATGAAAAGCACAGGGCATCCAGTTAAATTTGAATTTCAGACATGCAATATTTGGGATAAATTTACACTAAGAAATTATTGTTGATGATCTGAAATCTAACTTAACTGGGCATTGTGTTTCATCTGGTTATAGGTTGGGGGGAAGTGGCAGGAGAAGATACTGGAATTAGGAGTGGCAGAGAGGGGCAAGGCAGTGCTGGGTTTGGGTGGGGTCAGGACAGGGATGCTAGGGGCCATAGGAGCTAGGGGCATGTTCTGGGGCATCTGCCCTGCTCACAAGAGCCTCTTGAACCCTGAGCCCCAAAGGACGTGGTCAAGGTAGTGGTGGTGGGTAGACCTGGGCAGATACCCAGACACCTCCAGTGGTTGCTGCAGCCCCTGTGGTGGGGAGTCTATGGGGCAGGACCTTGGCTCCTCTGAGGAGACCTGGATGAGGATTCAGGCAGAACCCGGTGGCCTCACCCATGAGGACTTGGCTTGGACTTGTCCCTGCTCCCATGGGTCAGCTGCTGTGGAGGGCAAGGCTGGGAGAGTCAGAGATGGGGTGGGAAGGTGAGTGGGGCCGGAGGTGGCAGAGCAGTGGCAGGGGGTCTGCCCAGGGCAGTGTGCACAGGGTCTTCAGGATGCTGGGAGATTCCTGGTTCCTTGGTGGAGGACACAGGTAGACAGCACCAATAAAATCTCCTCTCTCTTCCTTGTTTATGGCATCAGTGTCTGACTAGCCCCATCCATACACCCAAGCACTGACCCCCACCCCTGCCCACTTTGAGGGACACCTTCATGCCTCTGCCTGTGCTGGTTCACACCTTGAGACCTAGGAACCTCATGCTCCAACCTCACACACTCAGACTCTGCCAACCTGACTTAGCCCTCTGTCCTGCACATCCATGTGGCCCCCAACTTCCAGGTTAAGTTCCCTCCCTGAGGGCAGAGCTGCAGATGGCATCTGCAGATGTTCAGCACCTCCCTGAAGACCCTTGCTGGGCTGTGGTCAGCCACACAGCCAGGGTGTCCCCAGGGATGAGGCACCTATTCTTAGCTATTCCAGCTGCTACCCATCTGCCCTCAGGTCCTGGACACTCCTTGGACTTGCTGGGGTCAGACCCACGCTGGGGATTTGACATGGGTCAAAAGATTAGGTGACTGCAGATCCCTCTCCAGGGTCAGAACTGGACAAATGTGGTTCTGACAAGTAGCCCTGGCCAGGGGCCATCAGATCCACTGGATGAGCCCCCCCTCTGCCTCCAGCCTTCTGAGCCGTGGCCATTTCTGGTGGGAGGAAGACGAAGTCTTGTCACCATCTGGTAGGGAGGGCAGAGACCCATCAGCCTGCAGGAAGCTACATCCTGGTTCGTACTTACCCCCAGGGAGGCAGGAACCCCACTCACCTGAGGGAGGTGGCAGAGGGCTAGGTGACACTTCCCTGGCAGGGGAGACCTGGGAACCCCAAACCACAAGTCTGAGAGCAGGGCAGATCCCCGGGAAGGGAGCATAAAGATCAGCCTAGAACCTGCCACGACCCTGCCATCATTGTCTCCTGGTCCTGCTGGCCCCACATTCTCCTATTTCTCTCTCTCCTGCTCCCTCGAAGTTCTAGGTCTGCCCAGCACCCTTGGGCCCAGGGACTGGGCCTCCTCGCTCCTCCTCCCACAGTGGGGGCTGCTACTCACAAGCTGAGGGGAATCCGGGGGCTGTGGACCCCGGTCCTTGATGGAACCCCGGTGTCTCCGAGAAGCTCGGGACTGCAGGGCTCCTTTCTTGGAGACCAAATGGGGAGCTGGGGGGCCAGGAGAGCTGGAGAGTCCAGAGCAGGGATCAGAGACAGGCACAGACACAGGGACCAAGGGGAATGGGCTGGAAGGCTCTGGTCCAGGTGAGCTTCGTACTGCACTGAGGAACTGCCAGGAGAATGTGGGTAACGTGAGGCCCTGGGTGAGGGCCACCAGGGAGCACAGGGATTCCTGCCCCAGGCACCCCCCTGAGCCTCCCATCATAGCCTGAGCAAACCTCAGGTTTTGGCATCTCCCTGACTGCAGGCTGTGGCACATTCAGCCCTGTCACCAGCAGGCAACTGACCTCATCCAGGCCCCTGATGCCTGCGATCCTGCGATGGGAAGTGGCAGGTGGGGTGTAGGGATCAGCATACAGCGGGGAGTGTGGTGCCTCCGGGGGCTGCTCTGGGGCCTCTGGGCCACACCCCAGGCCCAGCCTGCCCACCTGAACGAAGGTGTGGAAGAGACAGTCCTTGAGTTAGAAGTAGCAGAACCTCTATCTGCATGCAAGGCCTTGGGAGCTGCAGGCCCAGCCAGGCTGAGAGACCAGGCCAGGGAGGCAGGGCAGGAGGGAAAGCCACCCCGCAGGGCTGGGCCACCTTGGTCAGGTCCAGATGCATGTGTGGTGGTACGGCAGGACCAGGCAGCTCCCCTCGGACCTGGCCCCTGGACCGGCTGCTGCGCCTCAGATCTGCTCTCCGTGGGCCGATGCTGGCCCAGTCAGATTCAGAATCGGGCTGGCCCTGTGGGGGACCAAAACCTTCCAGAAAGTTCTCTTGGCCCTTCCCACTCAATTCTCTGAGGCCCCATGGCACTCCCTCCAGTCTAAGTGCCCCCAACCCAGGAACCAGGGTCCAGGCTCAGGTTGACGAGGCGTGGGAACCAGTCTCCCAGGCACACAGAAGCCTCCTGCCTCCTACCCTCTTCCTCAGCCATTCCCCCAGGTACTCACAGGTGCAGGCTGGGCAGGAGCAGGGCAGCCTGCAGGGGACAGCACTGAGGACTCAGGGAGGGAGTGGCTGGTGCGGTTGGAGGGGGGCGCTGGGCACCCTGAATCCCAGCTGGTCCGGCCATCAGAGGAAAGTGAGCCTCGGACACCACCTGTGACCTGGGCAGTCAGGGGATGAGCTGGGTGGCCAATCCCTCTCCCCACCCACCCATGTCTGGACCCACCCCTCTATCCCCAGGGCCTGAGCCAAGGTACTTCTGCTGCCCCTCACCTGTGTGGGCCCCTGCAGGCCTGGGAAGCTCTCAGGGTTGAGCAGCAGGGGGTCCCCATCCTGTCTGGAAATCGTCTGGAGGCAGAGCAGCCAGTGGCGGTGATCTTCATGACTGGCACACACCACCCGGATGGTATGGATGAGTCGGCCTGTACACAGACTCCATGAGGTGGGGCCTGGCAGCACAGGTGTACCCCACAGAGTCCCCATCAAGAGCTGGGCTGTCCACCAGGCTCACTCCCGTTCCCCCTGGCCCCAAGGCAGGGGCAGAGTCTGGGTCAGAACGGACCTGAGATCAGGAATGAGCGGGTCTGCTTCTCTTCCAGGTTGATGTGGACGGCAGTGAGCGGCAGCTCCCCCTGTGGGCAGTGAGTGAGGCCTATGCCTTCCTGGGAGCAGCTCCAGCCCCTGCCTGGCCCCATCCCCCAGTCTTCCAGAGCTGGGCTGGGCACCCAGACAGTCCAGCACCAAGGCCAGTTCCCTGAGGAAGTAGGGCAGCTAAAGTCTCTCCTGGGGACATCATCACCCAGGTCTGCTCACCAACTCACATAGCAGATGGGGACTGACCCCCAGGCAGGGAAGCCCCTGCGTGTCTCCTAAGTATACACCAGTGACATGCTCACTGGCATGTATGCACACGCCCATCAGGCAGCAGGAGCACATACCAATGACTCCCAGGAGTGGTCCCACCTCATGCCACCTGCCCAAGGGCGATGATCTGGCTGGTGGCTGAGGGCCCTTCAGGATGAGGAAGGTGCTGCAGGGAGGAACTCTTTCACCTCAGAGCTGAGATCAGACTGACCGGGCAGTGAGCCAGATGGGTGGAGCCCTGTGCTCTGTCCCAACAGGCCTGGATATACAGGTTCTCCCCGAGTTGCCGCCCCCACTCCACACAGCATGCCTCCCTGGGCAGGTCCACCCTGGGGAGGGCCCACCTTAAAGGCAATCCCATCTGGTTCCTCAGAGAAGATGGCCAGGGATGTTGGGTACAGGACCAGGAGCCGATCCCACTGCTCCTGCAAGGGGTCAAAAGACAGCGTGGGTAGGGCTGGGCACCAGGGGCTGCCCCACCTCCCCTATCCCCTCCCCACATCCCCTCCACCTGTGAAGGCAGGTGCTGCAGCTTGACCCTTGAGGCACAGATGGCACTGCCCACAGATTCACGCCCAGATGCCCTCCGCAGCCAGGTCAGACGGTGCTGCAGGGACCAGGGGAGCTCATCCCCTGAGGGGCCCTGTGGAGGAGGCCATCAGGGTAGGCTGGCAGGGAAAGAGGGGGGAGGGGCTTGCAGGTTCCTGACACTGACCTGCGGGGGCACAGAGTGGCAGCGCCGCAGCCCCCCGACAAGGGCCATCTGCTTTTCCAAGTGGTAGAGCCAGCAGCGGAGCTCATCTTCACTGGGGCAGAGAACGAGGAGTGGGGCGGGCAGTGGGCCTGGGGGTGGAGGAGCAGTGTGGGCTGAGGTGGGCCCAAGCTTGGAGCCCCAGAGTCCAAGCACAGGCCCCTCTCCAAGGGATCTGTGCAGATTGATCCATGGCCCTGGCTGGGAGGCACCCTTCTGGGAGGCCAGTGTCCTCCACATACCTGTGATCTGGAAGCCATGCTCTCCAGTCTCCTCGAGGGGGCAGATGCTCAACTCCACCAGCGGCAACAGCCCCTGCCAGAGAACAGGTAGTAGCAGCTGCAGGAACTCTCAGGGGCCTTTCCCCCACCCTTGCCCAGGCCCCTTACCTGGAATGTGAGTCCTGCAGAACTGTGAGCCTGGAAGTAGAGGTGGGAAGGGAACAGCTCCAGGTAGCAGTCACTGGTATCCTGGGGAGAGCAGATGCCCATCTGAGGGACTGGGGCAGACAGGAGGGTGGGGTATGGGTCCCTGAGCATGCCCCCCAGCCCCCACCTGGCTGTGCTGGAACCGCAGCTGGACCTTGGCATAGTGTACCACCTTGCCCAGGTTCCTCACGGGCACCTTCCGCCGCCCCTTCTTGAACACACTCAGGATGGGCTGCTCCAAGTTCTCCGGCTGATTCTCCAGGCCTGGAAAGTCCTAGGGGAGTAGGGCTTGGGGAGTGGCCAGATAGGGCCAGCAACCCCAACCCATTACTCAGCCACCCATATAGGCCTGACCTGTCCATGCCAGGCCACACAACACACATAGGCAGATGCACACAGCCTGAATACATGGAATGGTGGCAGAATACACAACATGCACACAACACAGCTCCCCAGTCCATGCTACCTGGTCTAGCAGTGACAGAGAAGTTGGGACTCTGTGGAGTCAACCCTGATCTTCACCACCTCCTGGTTCTGCAGCTCTGTTTTGTTTGTTCAATCTCCCCAGACTTTTCAAAGGAGTTTTTTGGGTGTCTGGGTGAGATAGTGCATAAAACCCTGCCTTTTACCAATAAACTGGTAAATGTTTAATACCTGATTCTATAAGCAAAAACAGACACACACAAAAAAAGCAAAAACCCAAGCCCTGATCTGTCATACCCACCAATTTCCTTGGTGTAAATATTCCCACTGCAGCCTGCTTGGATACCAACATGAGTTCTGGGTGCTCAAGTGCTAGTTGCCCTAGCATACCGAGCATGGGCCTCAGTCTCTCACACAAAAACGGCAATGACTAAGGGTTCTCTGCGACCTGCCCCTCCACTCTTCCTCCCTCTCTTTCTCTCAAATCAGGCACATGTCTGAATCGGGCTGTTCCCTTGGCTGGGGCCACTCAGCACTGACTCTCCACGTCACAACCTTCAGGCCTTTGCTCAGCTCTTACCTTCTCCCTGGCTGCACACTCTTCTAAAATTCCAGCCTTTCCTGTTCTAGTTAGCTGCCTGACCACAGTTGACTTACTCTATTTCTACTTAGTCCTCCTGTCTATCTGCCACTGCTGAGTCTCCAGGGCCTGGAACGTGCTGGGGGCGGGGGGGGGGGTCAATGCATTACGCTGAAGGGAAGGAAGAAGGGCCAATGTCTACACAGCACTTAGGTAGTCCTGGCAGGGAGTTCGTTCTCTACGAATGGGGGCTTTGATATCAGAGCCAGGGTCAGATAGGAGTCAGGTGCTAAGGGCCTGGAGAGGACTGTGACCTACTAGCCTAGGGGCAAATTCTGTTGGGGGTCACATTTGGGTCACCTGCAGGGCTGCTGTGTCCTGGCCAAGCCAAGCTGCCCCTTGGGCAAGCCTAGGAATGTGAACAGACAGATCACAGTTCCCCCGGCTTCTCTGCCTCTGGGTGGGGCCTTCTGCACCCACACCCAGTGTGGGAAATGATTCCAGATGACACTCTCGAAAAAATAGGCCATGAATCCGTAAGGGCTAGGCCACTGGTCCTGTGGCCTAGGTCAGCCTTGGGGCCCGGGAAGGACAGCTAGGAACTGCAGTAGGGATGGAAGCCTGGCCAGGGCCCTCCCTGGCCCCTATCTCCCAAGGCTCAAGGGGTCTTGACCCTTTTCCAAGGGAGGACCACTAGGGACACCATGCCTCATGGGACTCCCTCCAGGGTCACACTGCCTATCCTGGGCTGAACAGAGAGAGTCAGGGTCTGAGATGTAGCCCCTTCTCTGAGGCAGCATAGTTTCTGAAGCCAGCAGCTGACCGCAAGAGCCCTGAGACCTTAGACAGGGGACAGGGGAGGACACGGGGTCCCAGCCTGGTGGGACAGCGAGAAAGGTAGGCTCTGGGAGCCCATGCCAGCTGCTTCAGTCCTGGCCCAGAGTCCGCGCCCCCACTTCCAGCAGAAGATCCGCGGGCATGGTCCCACAGGAGGGAGCTTCAGTCTAGGTTCTGCCCCAACCAGTGCCAGCTGTTGGGGAAAGAGGCTAGGGCTCCTCTACTCAGCCAGTCCACCGTCCCACAGGGCACCCTCAGTTCCTTCAGGAGAAGTAGCCTAACAAGTGCTTCGTGGTCACTTCGTTTCCGTGCTGGGGCAGGAGGCACCAGCATAGGTAGGATTGCAGTGGGCAGTGGATATCTGGGAGCACTTTCCTGCGAGACCCTGAAGGAGAAACTAAGGCCTGCAGTAGGTGACCAGCTGGCTCTCTGTCGCCTGAAACCCTTTACTTTCTCAAGCGACATCACCCAAAGAACTGCAGCATAGATGCGACCGGTGAGCTGGAGATCTAAGCTGGCGCCGCCTACCCCTGAGAAGCTTCAGAGGCCCCGCCCAAAGGCCAGGCGCACGGCTCACCACTGACTCGGTCCCAGTCTGGGTTTCGTTCTGGGCCAGACTTTCGGCGGATGAGCTTCCCAGGGCGGGGCAGTGTCCGCTTCCTCACCTCCCTTTGGATCTAAATCCCCTGAGCTGACTGGGATGACCCTTAGCTGTGCAAAACTGCGACGCACACGCTGGCATACGACACAGAAGAGAGCGCAGAGCTGCACTCAGACCCCAGGCCTGGCGACAGATGGGGGCCTCGCCACACCGGCCGGGCGCTCAATGCCTCAACACCGCGGGCAGCTGCCGCGCCGGCGGGACACGCCCTCGGCTCACCGTCCCAGGGATGTAGTAGAAGATCTTGTCTGCCGCGGCGTCCCCGTCGGGGCCAGCCTCGGAGCCGAACAGGCCCGCCAGCTTCCTCGAGGTGTCCTCTCTGGGGACAAGTGAAAGGGGGTTTGGGGCTCGGCCTTCGGTCGGGTCGAGGGAGACCGTGTTCCCGGGTGGCTGAGGCCGCCCCTCTCACCTATTTCCCTTCAGCGAGGGTTTCCTGGAGAAGGAGGCCCGCAGCCTCCTGGGGGTCTGAGGGACGCAGTGGCTGTTCCCCATTGGTCCGAGCGGCGGCTGGCTTGGACCGAGCCGGTAGACAGGTCTGGGTCCCTGGGTCGGGATCCTCCTGCCCCCGCCTCCCGTGAGTGGGCGGGGCTGTGGGACTGCTTCGCGCCTACTCAGGGGTGGGGGGAGGAGCCTTTCTGGGAGGGGCTGGGCTCCACCTGAGCCCAGCCTCCCCATCGACCCGGGCTGGGCTCTTCTCCACAGCTCTGGGGCAGAGGAAAAGGGCATCTCCTCAGATGGGGACAAGAGCTTCCAGCCTCCCAGGAGGATCAGTAGCGCCTGCTCTGTGGGCACCACGCCTGCCTGTGTTCAGGTTGGGGGTGACTGGGCACTAAAGCCTAGGAATCCAGTGACCTTCCCTTCTAGTTGCCCACCCCCCAACCTGAGCACATATCCGGTTTTTATGCTTATCTCAATTGGTCTGAGTCACTAGGAGCTGTCAAGAGTGTGCTCACCCTCAGCCACAGAAGCAGGAGTTTGCCACCATGGGGAAGGGGGAAGCCAGAAGCCTGGGGCCAACCCTCACTCCAACCATAAGTCATTGTCCCCAAGACTTAACTAAATGCAAGAAGGTCACACATTTCCCAGGTGCCCAGACAGTAATGGCAGCGTGGAGGGCCTTATCCTCCACAAGTGATCCCAACCCCCAAACCTGGAATGTCACAGGGAATTCTCAGGACCAGGTTAGTAGCCCACCTCCCCTACCTCCCCCTGCCAAAGTGCCACCTTGCCGTCCCCAGGCACTAATGCTCCCTTTCAGCCATGCTGCACACTTGTCCACAGAACCTCACACTGGAGCCCAGACAGGACCCCAGGCTGTGCTGCACCTCCACAAGGCAGAAGAGCTAAAAGGGGCCAGAGATGGACGCTTAGTCTCTGGCTCAGGGAGCCCAAAAAACATGTTTATTGTTCAAGATGGCTCATATTGCTGAGTAGGGTCTGAGTGCACGTGCCCCAGCCCCATGTGAGATCCAGAAAAGACAGCACACTGCAGACACGGGATGCAGGAAGGGAGCCTGCTTCGTGCCCTTCCTGGGGACCGCCCTGGCTGGGCCAGGTAAGGACAGTGTGCAAAGTTCAGGCGACCTGTCTGCACCTGCTTAAAAATCCCTGCCCTGCTCTGGTTCCACCAGCTCTGGTTATTATGCTGCTCCTGACCCTGGGTCTATAGAGTACCATCGGGCCACTGACCTCCCTGCAGCGAGTGGCCACCCTATCACCCCTCACTGCCTGGAACAAGGAACTGGGTGGAGCACACTCGCAGGGCAACTTGGTCCCCTGTGCACACAAGTGCCCACGCTTTGAGAGTAAACATATGAATTGGTAACTGCAGCGGTGCTCATCCATCAATACATAATGAATTAATAAATAGGTGAGTAAATAAATAAACAGCACACACATAGAGGAACAAGGAGTGAACAGAGACGTGGAGAGACGGTGCAGGACGTCTCTGGTGGGGCCACGTCCAGCCCCTGACACATGGCTGAGGTGAGGGAGGTGCTGGGGTCGACCCGAGGGGCTTAAGGCATGTGGGAGGCAGCGGGGCCTCTCTGTGGTCGGTGCTGTGTGTCAGAGGCTGGTGGAAGACACAGACAGCGTGGGCGAGGACGGTGGCGGAAAGTTGAGCAGCTCCAGCACTGCCACGCCCACACTGCTGCGCCGTGTGAACATGCAGGAGGCAGCTACCCACTTGTTGGTCCTTGGGTGGTACTTCTCGATGGAGTTGAGGCTGGAGCTGCCATCGTTGCCGCCCACAGCATACAGCCAGCCGTCCATGGCCACCAGGTCATGTGTGCTCCTGGGGATAGGCAGCCAAATGAGTTGTGTGGGTGGGACCACAGGAGGAGCCACTGGGTGGGGGCAGATCCACTGGAGGAGCCAGGGGCGGGGCCACAGG
>NW_026000102.1:8563932-8567721 GCF_001458135.2 Marmota marmota marmota
AGGTTCCCATCTGCGGAAGGCAATATACCCTGGTGCTCCTGCTGGGTGGGGGGTGCAGGTAGGACGGTGGGCACCATAGGAAGCAGGCCCTTTCACCCACCGAGTGTGGCCACGCGCACATATCGCCTCCGGGTGCTCATGGCAGCGATGGATGTCCATGTTCCCGTCAGGGGGTCATAGCGTTCAGCGCTGTGGGCACCAGACTGCTGCTGACCCGTAGCCACAACAGAAAGGTTGTCCAGCCCTAGGACCTGCCCTCCCCCATGGAACAGCTGAAATCCCAAGGAGGCCACCACGAAGACTCTGACTCAAGTCCTACCATAGCCAACAGCAGGACCTGCGGGGTGGGCATGGGTTGCTGCCTGGTTGGGTATTCCTGGGCAAGTGTCCCCTTTGGGCCCAGCCCTAGACCGGAGGAGAGGACCCCAGGAAGGAAAAGGGATGGGGAGAGACCAGGCCTAAGAAGTGCTTGGCCTGAGGTAAAGAGGCTTTGGGGACCCTGGTGGCCTGGGCAGGCAGTACCCTTGCCATCATCCCCCATCAGACACAACTTGGTACAGCCTCACCTCCTGCTGCCGAGCCACCCTGCAGGGTCATGGGGGCCTCAACCCCAGCTACTACCTGTTGAGACAGGAGGCCCCATCGTAGCCGCCAGCTGCATACAGGAGCCCGTGCAGGGCAGCTACACCCAGGCAGCTGCGCCTCGTGCCCATGGACACCTCAGGTTGCCATGTGTTGGTCACAGGGTCATACGATTCCACAGTAGCCAGGTCTGAGGTCCCATCATAGCTAGGAGAGGGGTCCACTACTGGTCAAGGAAGGCCTAGCAGGCATGTGCCAAGCCCCGGACCCAAGCCTGGCCTCTATGCTTACCCGCCCACAGCATACAGCCGGTTTCCTACAGCAGCCACTCCCACTCGGGCCCGGCGTGTGGACATGGAAGCTACTACGTGCCAGCGGTCAGTTCGAGTGTCATATGCTTCACAGTCCCCATGGATGGCAAAAAGACTCCCACCACCTAGGAAAGGGGAGGTGACAGGATAGGAGGAGAGGCACTGGGAGTAACCAGTGGGAGTCTAGCATAGCCTGAGAGCAAGAGTGTTGGGACGCTGGGGGTGGGTCACACTCCACAGGGCCTGGAGAGACCCTAGATGGAGGAGGAGGGAGCAGGTCAAGACCTGACCAATGTGGCGGGCTGGGCTTGTGTTGGTTATGGCCAGGGCAGGGGTGTCAGAGGAAGGGGCCGGATGGGCATACCCACGGCAAAGAGCACAGGGCCGGCACCCTCACAGCGCCGGGGCCGTGTGCGGCTGGTACCCAGTACACCTCTCTGCTCGGGCAGCAGGTGGAACTTGAGGGCCTCAATGAGCAGATCCTTGCAGTCAGGGTGATGCCTCACCAGGCTCTCAGCATCCACGTGGCCCAGCAGGAAGTCGCGGCTCAGCAAGGGCAGCCGCACACACTTCATCAGCTGGGGCAGGAGTGCCAGGGTCAGGGGACCCTCAGGCACACTTGCCCCAGGGCTGAGACCCTGGCTCAGATGCCTGTACCACCTGTACGATGGGTTCTTGAGACAGATGCCTGCACTGCCCCCATGGTGTCCCTGAACGGGAGAGGCCAGGGACTCCATGAGGCACACCTAGGCTTCAGCCACCATGGTCCCTCCCCAACACCACCAGGGGTCCCGAGGCCTGGCCTTACTCTTGGAACATGCTGCCTCCGAGTGTCCACGTCATGTTTGACCCAGCTCAGGACAGCACGGTAGACATCTTCTTCTGAAGGTACATTCAGGCTGTCACTAGAGACCAATTCCAGCACCTGGGGATAGGGGTCCTCAGGCATGAGATCTGGGGAGGGTCCTGCGAGTCCAGGGAGCCCCCTGAAGGTACCTGGGAGGGAGGGTCTGGAGGTGGTGGTGGGGTCAGTGTTTCTACAGGAAGGGGCCCAGCAGGGTCAGGAGCTGTGGATTGGTTCCTGGGGGCCTAGATCCCAAATAGTCTTGGGGACATGGAACCAGGACTGGGGTTTAGGAGCAGAGGCTGTTAAGGATGAGATGAGATGAAGAGTCCAAGGCAAAGACCTGGGTAGAGCCAGGAGATGGGAACAGGGTTGGGGGTGCCCAGGCGACAGGTCACAGGGTGGGCATGGGTCAGAAGCTGGGAACGAGGCCTGGGGAACAAAGAGCAAGGGGTGAAGGAGGGTGCTGGGGTGGGAAGGGGCAGGGTGTGGGTTGGGCCCTGTGGGCAGGTTACCTGCTTCAGCGGCAACAGCATGAACTCCTCGGTCTTGGCCACGTCCACAAAGTGCTGCAGCACATACCTGTGTGCTGCCTTGAGCAGGTCACTGCACGAGTGCGTATCGGCAAAGCCCCGGATGCCCAGGCAGTTGGAGGGGTCCAGCTGACTCAGCAGGAACTTGCAGCAGGCATCCCGGACGCCGTTCAGCTGCAGCAGGCTGGCAGCTGGGAGCAGCGTCTGTGGAACATGGAGATGGGGTCTGGTGGGAGGTGCCCAGGCTGTGAAAGTAACTGGAGGGTTTGGGGAGGGGCCTGTGAGGGGCCAGGGCATGGGGAGACCTGGCAGGAGGCACACTGCCTCACCTGTACGTTGCCCTCGCCTACTACAATCTCAGCGGTGTACGCAAACTGCACCAGTTGGTCCAAGGCCTGAGGGTCAATGTCATGCAGTGTCACATGAGTCTGGCGGCTCTCACTCATCTCATCTGTGGGGACAGTAGTCAGGCTGGTACCTGTCCCGGGAGAGCTGCAGAGAGCCCCCAAGTGCCACCCAGACTGTGGTACTTGCTTGTGAACATGGCGTGGAAGTAGGGGCTACAGGAGGCCAGCACCACCTTGTGTGCACGGATCTCCTTGGCGGCCACATGCAGGACGATGTCACACAGGAGGCCACGCTGCCGCATTCGGCTCATGGCTACGAAGGCATCATGGTAGTGCCGCTTGGAGTTGTGGGCCACACTATGGCCCTCGCGGCTCAGTAGCTGCATGGCACCTTCCATGGGGGCTGCGGGCCGGGCCTGCCTGGGCCGCGCTCGCTCTGCCTCTGGGCTGCAGGTGGGCAGGGCCAGGTCAGGGTTAGCCCTGTAGGGGGCTGCTCACCCACCTCCTCTGTGCCACCAGACTTCTGGGTATGGCCAGGGCAGCCAAGTCAGCCATCTGTCCAGCAGTCCAGTGGCCATAACGTCTGCATCAAGGCCCACCTAGTAATGCTGCCCGCCTGGAGCAAGACCTCCCCTCCTGTACAGGGAGCTACCCTGGAGCCAGACCAGACTCTCTTCTAAGCCTACTCCCCCTGGGGGACCATCCGGACACTGCTGCCCTGACTGTCCAGCTTCCTCTGCCCACCTCCCTTCTCAGCTACTAAGTTCACCCATCTCTTGTTCTCCTTGAGAGACAGGTATCCTCTACCCTTCTAAGGATAGGGCTCCTGCCTTGCCAGCCACCCTTCCCATCCCTCAGCAGTACCGGGAATGTGGGAGGTGTACGCAGGGAACCGGCCAATGCCTGCTTTAAAGCAGACCCCTTGGCCCCCCTTACAGCAGGTGGACCTCCCGTTGTGGAGGGATTCAAGGGCAGGCAAGGGGCTTAGGGCCTCTCTTTCCAGGGGTCAGCACCCCTGGCCCCCCCGCAGCACTCAGGACTTCCCAGAACCGCTGCTGTGGCCGAAGGACCGAGGGGCTCGGACTTCACACGGCCCAGGCCTGCGGCAGCCTCTCGGGCGACGCCGTCCTCCCGAGTCCCCCGGTCCCTCCGTCGGTCCTCGGCGCCGCCCG
>NW_026000102.1:8567879-8571837 GCF_001458135.2 Marmota marmota marmota
CCCAGGCGGACAAGCTCCGGGTCCCAGATGGCCAGCCACCTGCCGGTTGTGCTGTGGTGGGTCAAGCCTTGGGCCGTGCGCTGGCCGTTCGGTCCAGCCGTCCAGGCCCGCGGACCCCGCAGCCTGGAAGGAGGAATGCATCCTCTCCGCCCAGCCCCGGGCGCCCCGGCCAGACACTCGGGTGCGTTTTCCGTGGGACCTCGCTGCACGGAATGTGGATGGTGCTGCTGACCGTCCAGCGAGATAGACACAGGGCTCTTGCTCCGACCTCGCATCAGGCGAAGCCAGTCCCGCCTCCCAGCACGCTCTGATTCCTGTCAGACTGTCTATCTGGATCCCGGCCGTTTCTGTTTTCATTGTTTTCTCCACTAGACCCTTGGCTTGTCATTGGTTTGTGTGTTCTTAGTACAGAAGTCTCCACTGGCGTACGTTTTGTCTGTTGTCAGCGCCCGGCACACGCACGGGTGGGCCGCGGACAGGGCCTCGATTCCCCAGGTGGGAGTTATTATTTCAGCGTGTCACGGAGAAGGACGCAGAGCTCTGACCTGGCCCGGCCCGCGTTGGGCGAATGAATGCCAGACCCGTGCCAGAACCCACCTGAGGCCATGAGGGTGCGAACGCGCCCTCCCGCCTGGAAGCCACCGGCTACGCAGTCGAGAATCGCAGAGCCAGCGACAGGGCGGGGCTCGGCCGGGGGCGGGGCCGACCCGGAGGTAGTGCGGTAGCGCAGGGCTTTCTGGGGCCGGAAGTGCGGCGCACGCGGCGGGCTCGGCGTCATGGCGGAGGCCAGGGGCCGCAGGAGGTAAGTCTCCGCGGTATTCCTTGCGGGAGCCTGGGCTCCGGGCTGTCCTCACCCCTTTCGAAGGCTGGGGCTAGTGGGCTGGCGCCTTGTGACCTTCCGTGACCCGCAGGCGCCTGGCGGAGCTGACGGTGGACGAATTCCTGGCCTCAGGCTTCGACTCTGAGTCAGAGTCGGAGTCCGAGGGCGCCCCGGAGGCGGCGACGCGGGAGCGGGAGGCAAGCGGACGTGGAGCTGCGCGGCGTCTGGAGCCCGGCAGGGGCCCCGCGGCCCGGTAAGCCGGCGCCGCCTGGGTGGCTTGCTGGGCCAGCCTTCCTCCGGGAGGGGCGGGCGCTGGCGGGTGACGCAGAGTTGCGTTTCTGACCCGGGAGAGTTCGGTGTGGGGCGGACCGTAGCGCGGTCCTGTAGCGCGCAGGGGCCGGTAAGGAACCACGCGAGGGGCCGGAGGGAGCGTTGAGCGGAGAGCCGGGCCGGCTCCATGCCTGCAGACCCAGCCACTGGGAAGGCAGAGGCAGGAGAGCCCAAGTTTGAGGCCAGCCTGGGCAATTTATCAATACCCTGTCTCAAAACTGAAAGGGTTGGGGATGTAGCTCAGAAGAAGAGCGCTTACCTAGCGCTTGAGGAGCCCTGGAGTCAGTCTCGAGTGTCCTCACTACAGTAACAAAGCGGATACCAAGTGGCCAAACTTGGGAGGGCGACCGCCTGAGTTTTGAGTGACAGCCCGAAGGGGTAGGCTGTGTGGACAGTACAGCAGGAACTGACAAGGTCTTGAAGTGGGAACCCATGAGGAAGGGGTGACTGGCAGGAGAAGTGGGAAAGTAGTTGAAGATGCACCCAGAAGGGTGGGTGATGAGGAATCAGGTTAGATCACCCAGTAAAATGGGAAGTTTCCTCAGAGCGAGAGCTGTGAAGCAACATCATGTGACATTTTTTAAAAAAGGGAAAAGGTCACTCCGGTTTCTGTGCCAAAAAGGATCATAGGTGACAAGGGTGGGAATGGAGAGGCCATTATGGTGATTGAGAGTTGAGAGATGTGGTGGTTTGCAAGGAGACTTTGGTGGTTTTGAAGACGTTGTTGATGAGTTCTAGGGACAGGTCTTTTGTGGGGACTGCAGCAGAGCATGGTGCCAGCACAGCAAGTCTGGGGAGGGCACAGGTTGAGTGTCTGTGTGCTAGAGGTTAAAACAATGGGGAGAGGCTTCTGGGTACAGGAGTCCAGAAGAGAGTTGCGTTTTCTGAAAACTTAACATTGTGGGAAACCTCCTGCTTGTTGTTGATGGCTGCTGTGCAGGGAGCAGAATAACCCTGTGGCCTCTCTGAGGAGGCCCACAAGTGGCTATGTGGACAAGAAGCCAACCCCCTGCTGGTTTTTCACTGGCTTACTGACTCCTGCCTTCTCAGTGGGCATAAAGGCAGTGCCTCTGAGCACAAGGACCAGCTCTCTCGTCTGAAGGAAAAAGATCCAGAATTCTACAAGTTCCTGCAAGACAATGACCAGAGCCTGCTCAACTTTAGTGACTCAGACAGCTCTGAGGAGGAAGAGGAGCAGTTTCACTCCTTGCCAGGTGCACTGGAGGTGAGGACAGCACAGACCTGTCCAGCAGGGCACCTGTGGCTTCTACACCCTCCCCCAGCATGACTCTTCTGTGTCTGGTGTAGGAAGCAAGCGAAGAAGAAGATGGAGGAGAGGATGGGGACAGAGCCCCTGGAGGACCTCAGCGGAAGAAGAATGAGTCTGTTCCCGTGACCCTTGCCATGGTGGAGAAATGGAAGCAGTCTGCAAAGGTGAGAAGAAGGAGTGTGGTCTGAGCAGCTGGACCCCACCACAGGCAGGAGTCTCTCCCTTGTCTCATTGAGGTGCTCATGGCTGTACAGGTGGGAAGAGCCCTTCTCTGAGCAGCACACAATGTCCACATGTGTAGAGTGCTAGGATGCCCTGGTTGGGATTCTTCAGTCATAGTTCAGCTTTTCTCTCAGGGGCTCTGCTCCCTGAAGTAAAGCCATTGTGGGTGTATCTGTTAGGTGTGTCTTGGTGTGGTTTCTCTTGCTTTATAGTGGGATGCCAACAGATAGTTCGTAAAGGAAAGATAGTTAGTCCTAGGAATGTAGCTCAGTCATAGAGTGCCTGCCTAGCATGTATGGACTCTGGGTTCAATCCCCCAGCACTAGGAAAAAAAGAAAGAAAGAAAGAAAGAAAGAAAGAGCAAGGGGAGGGAAGGGAAGGAGGGAGGGAGAGAGGAAGAAAGGAAGGAAAAGAAAGAAAAGGTGTTTACTTGGCTCACAGTTCTGGAGGTGGGAAGTACAGCAGCATGGTGCAGCATCATCACATGGCTGGTGAGACAGCAAGCGTGCTCCTCCAACTCAGGACTCTCAGCCTTTTCCCCTGGGGCTCCTGAGCTGGGCTCATTCCCTTTCCAGGAGGATTATAGACTTGTCTCCATTTTAGTTGCCAGAACACAGTGGCCCCGCCCCTACCTCTGCCCTATTTCTGAGGTTGTGGGGAAGGGTCTCTTTTCTCTCAGGAGCAGGTTCTTGGAGTCAGTTATCTCTTGCTCTGCCTTGTGCAACCTCCTGCTCCCCCAGAGTTATTGGTCTCTTGCTCCTTCAGCACCTCACTCCCAAGCTGTTCCATGAAGTGGTGCAGGCATTCAGAGCAGCTGTTGCTACCACCCAAGGAGACCAGGAAGGTGTTGAGGCCTGCAGGTTTCAGGTTACAGACAGCACTGGTGAGCAGGGTCTACAGGGCGGGTCAGGCTGGCTTACTTGCTCTCCTGTGAGTGACATCTGTGTCCCTTCCTCACAGTGTTCAACGCTCTGGTCACCTTCTGCATCAGAGATCTCTTTGGATACCTACATAAGCTGCTGTTTGGAAAGGCCCCAAAGGATACCAGCAGGTGAGAGAAATAGGGTGATCAGAGCTCTGCTCTGCAAGAGAGGACACTGTCCCCAGGGCCTTGGCCCACCTAGGACAGAGGCATGGCAGACTTTGGGGGCTCCTGAGAAGGAAGAGCAAAAGAGGCCTTTGGGGGATGTACTCTTGCCAGTGGGGGTGGCCCCACTCCTTGCCTTTTTCTTCCAGAAAAGAAATTCTATGCTGAGGATTTCTTGAGAGCATGGTGTGTGCTTGTTGTTTTTTTTTTTTTTTTTTTTTTTTTTTTT
>NW_026000102.1:8572465-8599491 GCF_001458135.2 Marmota marmota marmota
TTTTTTTTTTTTTTTTTTTTTTTTTTTTTTGGTATTCGGTGTTGAACTCGGGTGCTTAACCACTGAGCCACATCCCCAGCCTTATTTTTATATTTTATTTAGAGACAGGGTCTCACTGAGTTGCCTAACGCCCTACTATTGCTCAGGTTGGCTTTGAACTTATGATCCTCCTGCCTTCACCTACTGAGACGCTGGGATTACAGGCGTGCACCACTGTGCCCAGCGTGTGCTTGGTTTTAATCTTAGATTTTCCCAGGGCTTGGAAATCCAACTTCTGTCAGGACACCTTTGAAAGAAAGCAGAAAGGCTTCACTGGGCTGTCAGCATCATGAGGGGTTGTAGGAGTACCTTCACTAGTGCATGAGAGTGTTCATGTGTGTGTAGGCAGTGCAGACCGAAGGGGTCAGGCGAGGAGGGTGGAGGACAAAGCAGTGAGATGAGCAGGCAACAAGACAAGTGGTCCATGCAACTGGACCTTGGGGAGCAGCAATAGATGCTGACTGAGATGCCAAAAGGGAGCTGAATGGAAAACTCTCGGGGCCCTGCCCTTGGTCCTTGGTGTGTTTAGCCGATTTCTGTGAACATCGAGAAACTTACAGGAACCGGCTTTTGTTGTCAGATGTTCAGTCCAGAAGATTTAAGGGTCCAGAGTTTTAAGGAAAAATGTTTGTGAATGTGCATGGTTGGGTCTTCTTCCCAGTGCGTCGGGGCCAGAGCCACCAGTCTGCACCAGTGAGTGGTGCCTGGTTAGGCCCAAAGGTCCTGAGTGCTGCTGGGGGTTGTGGTGTGACAGGGCCAAGGGAACCCAGAGGAGGCTGGTGTATGAGGAATGCAACTGGGGCTGGGCCCTTCTGGGAAGAACAGGACTCAGTATTTCAGAGGGCAGTCGCTCTGCTTTGGCTGGGTGGGTGGTCTGTGGGAAGGGCTGGTGCTGCTTTACTGGGGGGTGGGCAGCTGTGTCTGTCAGCTGCACAAAGCCCCTCAGCTTTTGTGGAGAGAGGTGGGAAGTCTGCTCAGGGCAAGGTATGGTCTGAGACTCACTGAGGCAGCCTTGAGTCTAAGCTGCAGGAATGGGGATGCGTTTGGTTTCTGCAGGATGCTGCAGCCGTCCAGCAGTGCGCTCTGGGGGAGACTCCGCGTGGACATCAAGGCATACCTAAGTGCAGTCATGCAGGTGCTGTTCCTGTGGGGAAGGAGCATGGAAGCCCAGATCACAGTCAGGGCCCTTGCCATATTGGGTGGTCCAGTGTTTTTTGTGCCTCAGACTCAGTAAGATAGTGCCTCACAGCCCCCTTCTGCTTCCCTAGCTGGTGACCTCTCTGGCAGAAGCTACCGTGTCAGCGGCTGTCCTGCAGCACATCAGCAGCCTTGTGCCTTACTACCTAACCTTCCCCAAGCAGTGTCGCATGTTGCTCAAGGTGAGCAGGCCCATCATGCTCTGTTGGTGTGGCTGGTGGTGCACACAGCCACCCCACAAATACATCCCATTCCTGTTCAGGGCAGAAGTGTCACCTGCACCTACACTGGCTTCTGGCCAGCTCCTTTCCAGCCCTCCTCCACCTGGGTACCTCATCTAGGGCATCCCCCGACCCAGGCAGGCCAGCATAACTCGGTGATGTGAGAACAGGTTGCACTCAGGCATCTGTGTCCTAACAGGTTTTGAGAGCTGGAGTCATTATACATTCTCATGCACACGTAATGGTAAAGGCAAGTTGTCACGGTCTTGCCTCTACAGGGCATGACATACTGTGTTCTGTGTTTTGGTGCCTCTTACTATTTTGCTACCAGCTTCTCCTGATGTGTTTTGGGAAGGGCTGTCTCCCAGCAGTAACACAGGAGCCTCTGGCTTGGCTTAGGGAGGGGAGGCATGTGCTGGCTCTAGGGGTTCCTGGGTAAGAAGCCTGGGGCAGACAGTGACATCTTCCCTTTTCAGAGAATGGTGGTTCTATGGAGCACGGGTGAGGAGTCTTTGCGGGTGCTGGCTTTCCTGGTCCTCATTAGAGTCTGCCGGCATAAGAAGGACATCTTCCTGAGCCCTGTCCTGAAGGTAGTGTGGGCCCTGAATCTGTCCATTAGGTTCTGTCTTGGGAATCAGCCTGAGGGTCTAACAGGCTGCCCTTGTGGTCAGTGCCCTTAGCTGGGCCCTGGCATCATGGCTCAGGGCAGACTAAGGTCCTTAGATCCCATTCCTCACCAAGAATGTAGGAGTGCTGACAGACACAGGAACCCTCAGCCTTCTGGGCTCTACCTCGACTTTGCTTCAGATAACCGTCCCCAAGGGGGAACATCTTGTTAGTGGATGAGAACTTTCTACAGAAAGAATAGAATAGGTCTGAGGTCACAGCCAGCATCCAAACCCTGCTGTCCAACTCCAGGCCTAGGGGGGGCCCATCTGTGTGCGGGGACCCTCTGAAACCCTCATAACTGGCCCAGCGTGCAGCAGGACTTAACTCACTCCCCACCCCTCACCACACACCTTCCCTGCAGGGTCCCTCTGCATACCTTAGACTGTGTAAGTCTGGCAAGCATACGCTTGGGCATATGCATGGGGCTGAGCAGCATCAGAATCCTGAGGAGTTGGGGGTCTGTGCAAGGGGGTCTACAGCCATTGGTTTGGCTGTAGTTCCTGCTTGAGGCAGCAGCTCCAAGAGAAATGTCTAGGTGTTGGCAGATGGCTTGGAGCCAGGTAGTGGGTTTTGGGGTGCCTCTGACTGGAGTCTCTCTGGCAGCAAATGTATATCACATATGTGAGGAACTGCAAGTTCACCTCTCCAGGCACTCTGCCCCTCATCAGCTTCATGCAGCGATCATTGACTGAGCTGCTTGCCCTGGATCCCAGCATCTCCTACCAACACGCCTTCCTCTATATCCGCCAGCTCGCCATCCACCTGCGCAGTGCCATGACTATGGGCAAAAAGGTGCACACAGCCATCCCTCCAGACTTGGGAGCCTGACCAGCAGAGGGCCTGGGGGCCTCCTTGAATCCAGGCCTAGCACCTTGGTGGATGTGATGGGGGGGCACACGGGAGGGGGCACACTTGGCTACTGTCCTGGGTGCTGACACTCAGGCAAACTCTGCTCTGACCAGGACACGTACCAGTCAGTGTACAACTGGCAGTATATCCACTGCCTCTACTTGTGGTGCCGCATCTTGAGTACCCTTGGCTCCAGCGAAGCCCTCCAGCCTCTGCTCTATCCCCTCTCGCAGGTGGTCATTGGCTGCATCAGGTGAGTTCATCGGGCAAGTTTTTGGCCAGTAATCTTGTGTCCAGGGTCTTTGGGTCTTGGCAATCCCTGTTGGGCAGGGCTGCTTGCAGTCAAGTTCGCTGCAGAGTGCTCTGTGCTCTGAGGGCTGAATAGGCCCAGCAACAGTGTGAAGGCCTTTTTGGTTTCTTGTGAGGTGCTTTGTGCCAGTCTGACCAGGAGGGGGCATCTTTGTCCTGAAAAGCATCCTCGTGAGCTTTGGCGATTAGACTAGGAGGGAAGGTGGAGGGAGGCCGCCCTGAAAGGGAGCCAGGAATGCACAGCCCTGTGCTAAAGTGCAGTGAACATGAGTGCGGCATGGGGTTCCTCCGATCCCGTCGCTGAGCAAGGAAGCAGATGCTTAGACCAGTACCAAGTTCACAGTGCTTTGTGGTACCCTGTTCTGTTTGGGGGCATGTGATGCTACTTCCTGTGGGCATTGTGGCTCCTCACCTGCTGGAGTGACAGGAAGGCCCTCCTGGGGGTTCAGAGGCAGTGGGTAGCCAAAACTGGTGTTGAGTGATGACTTAACCAGCCTCTGCCCCTTCCTGCCTTGCCCCTCCCAGGCTGGTCCCCACTGCCCGCTTCTACCCCCTGCGCATGCACTGTGTGCGTGCCTTAACACTGCTGTCAGAGAGCACCGGCACCTTCATCCCAGTGCTGCCTTTTATCCTTGAGGTGAGTGGGTTCTGCAATCTTGGGTCAGGGTACTTCAGTTCTCCTGCCTGCCCCTGAGTCTGCTGTGAGGTCCACACCACTTCCCTGAGCTTTGCATGGGTTCAAGGAGCACATTACTCTGCTCAGCACTTTACCTCCTAAGCTGGTTGTGAGTGTCAGTCACTTAGGCTCTGAGGGTTGAGCCTGAGGACACTGGGTTTGCAGTCAGGGAACAGACTCTGGCCACAGAGATATTTGCTCAGGGCTGCAGCGGGCAGGAGAGCTGGGCTTCAAACCCAGGTTTGTGGTTTCAGAGCTTCCAAGGCCCTACCTAGACCACTCTGTGCACTTGAGCACCAGTGCTGCTCTGAGGGAGGCAGGTTAGTGTCAGGTTAGGCCTTAGCCCACAGGATGTTCAAAGACTTGCTGTCTCCAGGTCACAAGGAAAGGGAACCCATGCCTATTCCCATTCCCTTCCACTGAGGCAGGTTGCTGTTTGTGCTTTGTGAAGCTCTTGTGGAAGCCACATCTGTTTCCCTGTGACAGCCAGGTGTGATTCCTAACTGCCCCTGCTGTGGCCTCTCTACCTTGGCACCCCACTGAGGGCCTCCTACCCTGCCAACTGGCTCTAGGTGTCTCCCCAGTCTCTTCCACTGCTGTGGCATGGTTTCTTTTTCTCCTTCATCCTGGACAGTGCTCAAACACTGACCCTGCCTTGGTTTATTGTAGCTGCACCTTGTGGGGCCTCCCATGCCCAGTTGTAGGTTGAGAAGGCAGATCACAGAGGCTGAAGTGAGCAGGGCATCTGGGCCTACTATCCCCTGATGTGAGGGCAGGAAGGGATGTTGAGAGCAGTTCCGTTTGGGAGTCAGGCCTCCTCCCAGAAGGAACTACTTTATTGTTTATTGCTGGGATCGATCTTTATCTGGAGCCCAGCTCAGCTGCACAGCGTCCTGACCTAGTGCATGAGGTCTCTCTCCATGGCTTCCATTCTGTGCCCCTTTCCCCCTCCAGGCTCCTGCATGTACCCTGGGCTCCCCTGCCTTGGGTGTGAGTCTCTTAGGAATTGAGGAGGAATATCAAGGCCAAGAGGCCAGGCTCAGTGCCCACTCCCTCCCCTTTTGGGGAAGGATTGGGTGCACAGCCTGTAGTGTATGGAGGGTGTGGTAAGCTGCCAGACCCTCCCAAGACTCCCATCTTCTTGTGCTCTGTCCTTCTGTTGTTGCTTTGGCCTTGTAACACTGGTTGAAGCTGTGCCAGGCCCAGGCCTCGGTGCTGCATGTTGGGAAGGGTAGGTTAAGTGGCAGGGCTCTTTACAGAGGGCACCTTCTTGGCCTTCTGAAACTGGTCTTTATGGCCTCCCTGACTTTGAGGGAGGGCCAGTGCTCCTGGTCCTGCCCTATCCACTGAGGAGGCAAAGGGGGCTAGATCTCTGGAAAGCAAACAGAGTTTGGAGGGGTCTGCAGGCTTTGGGCTGTGCTGCTTTCTGGCTGTTCACCCCTTACCTTGATGGGGCTTATGAGCTAAGGTCTGAGCACTGGGATGGGCTGGGGTAGGTTTTCCAGCAGGTGGACTTCAACAAACGACCCGGCCGCATGAGCTCCAGGCCCATCAACTTCTCTGTAGTCCTGAAACTATCGAATGTCAACTTGCAGGAAAAAGCATACCGGGTGAGTTGCCCTCTAAGTCTCTGTAGATGGGCCTAGGGCTGTGCTGCATTGAGGTCACAGCAGGACCTCAGAGGGCATTGAGGTGGATGGGAGGGTCCTGCCATCCTATGGTGTTTGGGTGTGGACCTTCCTGGTTCCGTGGGTTGGAGACCAGTGGATTCATAGTTCCAGCCCCCATGAGCCTGAGTGTGGCTGGGAGGCTGTGGACACTTCCTTGTGGCCCCCACCCTGGAACTGGAGCAGACTCATCAGCCTGAGTTGGAGGACTCTGAGCATCTGGGCCCCACCCCCTGATGAGCTTGGTCCTTCCTTGCTGCCTCAGGATGGCCTAGTGGAGCAGCTGTATGACCTCATGCTGGAGTACCTGCAGGGCCAGGCCCACAGTATTGCCTTCCCTGAATTGGCACTGCCTGCTGTCTTACAGGTGTGTACCCAATGGTTGGCTCCCTCCCCAAATTCCCTGGGGGCCTGCTTTATGATGGACTTCGATTATCTTTTAATGGACACAGTGCCCTTTGTACACAGGGACTGAAAGGAGGTGTCTTTGTCCCAGCTTCACAGGGCCAGTAGCAGAGCCTGATCCTTTATAGTCTCCACACAGGCACCGCCTTGCAGCTGGACCCCTTGGACCACAATGTGTGGTACTGGTCATGGGGGTGTAGGAGGTTATCAGTCACTCAGGAGGTTGGGACAGGTCTGGGTGGCTCACCAAGGGTCCTAGCAACATGTTGGCCCATTGAAAGGCTGTCTAAGCCTTCCAGGGAGCAGACCAGCTGCCTGCAGAAGTCTTTACACTGGGGTGGGCTGGTCCCTGGCTGATTTCCTGTGTGGTCCTGGGGCTGGGGTGGGGGTTTCTCTCTGCTTCTCCCATGAGAGTATGGCTCTCTGCCTGCTGTTCCCTGTCTCAGGCCTGTACCTCTCATGGGGGAGGGTCAGTGCTGCTGCTCACAACTCAGCTGCATCTGAGGCCCATCCAGACAGGTTGTGTGTGTGTGTGTGTGTGTGTGTGTGTGTGCGCGCGCGCGCGCGCGCAAGGCTGCAGTCATATAGTTGTGCGCACATGCATAGTCACTTGCTGTCGTTTGGCACTTGGCAGTGGCCTGGGTCCCAGATAGGAGTGCCTGGCAGTCAGGAAGCTTCTGCTGCTGGATTCAAAGGTCTCAGGGATAGGGGACTAGAGTAGGGGTAAACAGATATTTTCAATAAGTGTTCTTGGATTTATGGTTGCATGGTTTCTCAGTTTGGCTACTGGCCTTTGGCCACAGTACAAAAGCAGCCACAGAAAGCCCATTGCATGTGAGGGAATGAGTGCAGCTGTTGCCAGAAGAGCTTTATTTACAGAGATGGGCAGGCTGGAGAGCAGCCTGATTTCATCTGTGGCCCACTGTCCACTTGTGTGCACTTGGGCTCTGGACCTCCCTGGAGTCGCCATGAGGTTTTGATGGGCCCTGGACTTCCTTTGGGGTGCAGGGTAGCCTGTCTGCCTGCTGGGTTGACTGACCCCCCCCACTTCTGCAGCTCAAGTCCTTCCTCCGGGAGTGCAAGGTGGCCAACTACTGCCGGCAGATGCGCCAGTTGTTGGAAAAGGTGCAGGAGAATGCAGAGCACATCCGCAGTCACCGCCAGAGGGTCTCTTTTGGTGTCTCTGACCAGCTTGCAGTGGTCAGTAGGGAACTGGTATCTGGAGTGGGGGAGGTGCTGCTTGAGGGCACTCGTCAGGGAATGGCTGGGTTTGAGGTTTGCCCATAGTGGGACATGACTCTGAACTGCCCCACCCCTAGGATGCTTGGGAGAAGCAGGCCCGAGAAGAGGGGACCCCACTCACCAGGTACTATAGCCACTGGCGGAAGCTGAGGGACCGCGAGATACAGCTGGAGATCAGTGGCAAAGAGCGGGTACATCTGGGGTGCCAAGGGAGTGGGTGGGTCAGCTAGATTCAGATCTTGCACATTGGCATGACTTTTAGGACCAGGCAGAGATTTGATGGGGATGACTTTGGTGGTGGTGTGGGTGGGGCATGAGAGGACTATGGCTGTTTGAGGAGGTGGTGATCCTATGGGGTGGTGTCAGGAGTTGTCACAACCAGGCATCTCCCAAGGGTAGGGGCCTTGGGGGGAATGGAGTGGCTACACATACTTGTCACACAAGCCAGCCTGTGGACCCCAGGAAGGCAGGTAGAAGAGGCAAGAAGGGCTTTAGCTTTTGACCCTGGGCATGGCTGTGGCTATGAGTTGGGGTGACTTGAGAGACTGCTTCTTGGAGTAGCATGCCACCAAGGTGCTGGTTGTCCTGGGAGGGATGCTACGGATGTGGGAGCAGAAAGGTTGCCAAGTAGCAAGTGGCCAGGCAGGGTGCTCCCTTTACGAGGGAAATAGTGTTGGCCTCTCTGAACCCCCTGTCCATGCCTACCTACTCCTCTGGTTCTGATTATTCCAGCTAGAAGATCTGAACTTCCCAGAGATCAAACGGCGGAAGATAGAGGACAGGAAGGATGAGGACAGGAAGGAATTTAAAGACCTCTTTGACCTGGACAGTACTGAGGATGAGGAGACCACAGACTTTTGGGAGAGAGGTGGGGGCTGCCCCTGCTGTAGCATGTGCTCCTGGAGATGGGGAGAGGGTGTGGATGGCTATGGGACCTCACAGCCAGAGGGGTCCCCACCTCAGTGTTTTCTGTGCTGATTGCTAAGCATCCCTACTACTAACTATTCTGTTTGATCTTCCACCTCCAAGTGGAGAGAAGGGTGGTCCTCTTGGTTGCAGCTTACCCTCCTGTGGACCTCTGCTGGTGGTCGCTGGGTGGGGGGCTCATCATGGACTCTTCTCGGTTCACAGAAACACCTGGGTCCCTGAGAACTCGGCAGGGGCTCAAAGCGGAAGAAGATGACAACGACTACCAGGATGAGGAGGATAGCAGCAACTCAGAAGGTGAGTGGTTCTTGGGGCAAGGGATCTGGTCCTTAATCCCATCTGGCAACAGAGCCATGGGAGGGCAGCGCCAAGCCCGGCCCACTCCTCCCTGGGGTGCCCAGCCAGCTGCTCTGTTCTCCTGGGCTCTAGCAGCCAGCTTATAGTGCACCCATAAATTAATTAATGCTGTGATTAATTAGTGATGATTAACCTCCAAGACTGGCTTCCTCCTGATAAGCAGAATTTATGTAGCCTTTTCTCTCCTTGCAGATGGAGGCCCAGACGCAGAGGCGGGGCTGGACCCTGGTGAGCTGTGGCAGCTGGCCCAGGGGCCCCAGGATGAGCTAGAGGATCTGCAGCTCTCGGAGGAGGACTGAGGGTCTCCTGCAGTGCCCCAAAGGCCCTGAGGCCAGTGTCTGTGCAGCAGGAGGGCAGTAGACAGTGGACAGGGCTTTATTGTCACAGGACGACAGACCAGATGAACCAAGAGCTGTGCTGACCTGGGCAGCAAGAGCCAGCCCTATGCAGGAGGCTGGTCCTGCTGCCAGGTCACAGCAGCCTGCTCCAGAGAGGTGGCTCCCTGGTTCCTCTACTCCTTTGTCTTGGGTTTGTCTGTGGACCTCTGCATTCACTCCCAGAAAGTCTTTGAAAACTCATTCAGTCCTTTTAAGTCATTTTTTTCCTTTTAAAAATTCTTGGTGTTTTTGCATCCAAAACTGAAAGGGAGAAAGCTGTGGGGGAGGGACCACTGCATCCTGTGCTGGGCCAGTGGGCAGCCTGCTGGCCAGCTCAACACAGAGACTGGGTGGCATCTGGGGCCCCTGGGAGTACTGCTGCTGTTCCATTCTCTGGCTTGGGTGAGGCTCGGCTAGAGGGTGGATGGCTCCCCCCATAGGGGGAGTTGGCTGTGGGTGGGGACAGGGGCTGCTCTCTGGAGGTAAGCTCCTGTTCAGGAGCCTGCAGGGTTGGCGGCTGCAGCGGCAGAGCCACAGGGAAGCTGGCCATGTAGAAAACTCGGCCCAGGCGCTTGGCCACCTATAAAGAAAAGCCTGGATGGGTGCCTGCCAAGGACATTGGGTGATTTCAAAGAGCCTTTATGCCCTCTGCCCACTGTCCATGCTTACCTGAGCCCGGATCTTGAGGGCAGGCCCCAGCTTCAGCCCCATAGTCGTCAGCAGGTGCTCCTCTGTCAGCAGGGGCAAGGTCTCCCCATCAATTCCTTGTTCTCTGAACACCTAGAGCAGGGATAGGGTCAGGCCTATCAGTCCCGCCCAGCAAAGGCCCAGAGAGCAGCCAGGGAGAGTAAGCAGCTTGTGTAGCTTTCAGGGAGTGGTCAAATGAAGGCCCCTTTTGCTTTGGGCAGGGGCCAGCAGGAGGCAGGAGCAGGTGGGGCTGAGGGGTGTAGGGAAGGGAGAGGAGGGCAAGTGACGGGCCCGCTGTGCGCCCAGGACAGCTCTGCCTCACCGGAGCATACTCTCCACAGCCAGACAGGCCCCCAATGAAGCTGCAGACATCATCCACAGTCCACTTGCTGACGTCCTCAGGGGATGTGGCCGCCTCCCCGTCAGTGAAGAGTCCCCCCACGGTGCCTAGGTGTGAGTGGGTGTCACTAGGGCTTTGTCCCTCCCATCCCATATCCCCACCGGTCTGCTGACCTTTGCTTGCCTTAGTTGCTTAGAGACATGCAATCCATGACTTAAGATTTTTCTGCCTGTGGAGGCCCTGCACCCCCCTCCCCGTGCAAGACCTCCAAGGGTGGCTGGCCTGGGTCTCCACACCCACCTGTGTGGAAGTATGGGCTGACCGAGTAGGGGAAGCCCAGGGACAGTGGAGGGGGCAGGGTGGACCCGGAAAGAAGCCCCTTTCCCTCAGTGCTGGTCCCTCCTAGGGCTTGACCTGGGGTGGAGCCCCGGCCCCCTGTCGGTGCTATCTCCAGGTCCTCTCTGATATCTGAGTCCTTGGGGGGCTCTTCTGAGACATCTTGAGCCCAGAGCCCAGATGCTGTTGTCTCCTTGGATTCGCTGGGCCGAACTGAGGCAGAACTAGGGCCCCCCTTGCGCGGTGCTCTGCCAGCAGGCTCCCGGGGCGAGGTTGGAGGCTCCGGACCAGAGACACTCTGTGAAGGCAGGGCCAGAAGCGGCGCGGAGCTATGTTTCAGCACCAGCATGGCCCCGCGCCTCTGTAGCTCCTCTGTACTGTCTGGGGCCCGCAGGGCCGCTTCAGGCGCCAGCAGCTGTGGCCGGTGTGTGTTCTCCAGCTCTTTCTGGCGAAGCAGCTCCGCGGACATCTCTAGCCTAGGCCAGGAGTAGTAGGATCAGCTTGAGCGCTACTGCCACCCACCTCCCCTCCCGGCTTTGGCCGCACCTACCGGGCCAAGTTCTGTTTACGCAGGAGCTCCTGCTGCCGGGCGAGCATCTCCGCCTGGGCGGGGGGCAGGAAGCTGTACCCTGGGGAAAAGGGACAGACCAGGGCCAAGTGGTCAAATGGTGCTGGCCTGATGAATTGGCCCTCTGCACCACCTTGGTCGGTCCTCGACATTAATGGGCGTCCTTACAGGACTAGTTTCAAGGAGCGTGCCCATAGGACATAAAAGACGTGCACACCTGCCTATTCCTTACCTGGAGTCTGGCACAGAGCCGATGGCACCCCCAAGAAAGGGGGCCTGAAATGGGAGCCCAGGGCGATGTGGGGGGCATTCTGGGGCGACAGCAAAGGGGGCGGCTGCGACAGCTCCCTGCGAAAGGCAGGACTGAGGGGCGTGCGTGGCTTGCCCGGCCCCCTCCGCGCCCCGGATTCCCGTAACCACCTCCAAGCGCATCCCCGTCGCCGCTAATTGCTGGCCCTGCGGGCGGTCGATGTGCCGCTCGTTATGGCTCTGGGTCGAGCGCTGCCCCCGCTCTCGCCCCCGCCGGCGGCGCCAATTAATCTCGGAGGAGGCGCTGACCCGGCGGGCCGTGGCGACTGCAGCGGTAATTACCGCGCGGGGCCCATCCTCCCCACCTCCTCCCCATAGCGGCCCCGCGCTGCCGGGGGCACGAAGCGTAATTAGCCGCAATCCGGAGGCGGCGGCAGCTGCAGACGCCGCGCTCGGCGGTCGGGGGCGGTGCGCCCGCTGCGGGGGCCCCATCCCTGAGCGCTTCCCTGCTGTCTACAGGTCGCCCCCTGTCCCCGCCCGCCCGGGAGGCCGTCTCCCCAGACCGCTAGTGTGTCTGAACTGGCGAAGCGGGCTTCCCTCCTCCCCCAGTTCTAGTCCTCTGGCCGACCCCTCCCGACTTACTTTGGGCTGGGTTTCCAGACTTCCAGCCGCTCTGCCTTCTGCTCCCCCAACCTCACCCCCCTCACTGTCCCAGGGGCACCTGGATTTTGCTGGTTCCCAGTTGCTCAACAAAGAAACAAGAGTGACCCTTCACATTCCTGCCCAGGGTTGTTGGCACCCAGGTACATACTGCCCCGGAAATGTTTTCCTGGGCCTCTGCCCAGCTCAGGCGGCCTCAGGAACTTTTTGCCCAACAGACCCTAAACCCAAAACAGGCAATACCCACATGACTGTGCAGCTGCAATCGGGGAGGAGTAAGTGGGTGGAAGGTTCAGGCTGTGGGGCCTGCAGAAGTCAGATACCAAGCCCCAGTACCTCTCTGAGAAGGACGGGGCAACAGCTGGAGCCGTGTTCTCCCGGTGCTGAGCCAGGCTCTGCTTCCGGCGCTGACCTGCTGTGGATGAGGGCAGGTGAACTTCCAGGCCACTGGGACTCCTCAATGCTGCAGCTGCTACCTCCTGCCGGACCCTCAGGAGATCTGGGGGGTGTGTGTGGGGGGGTAGGGGATGGGCAACAGCAGCGACCCTGAGGCCCAGCTTTCCCTGGACTTCTCCCCTCATCCTAGTGAGCACAGGACACTGGCCCAGGGGAGCCCAGGAGAAAGGGAACCAGGGGCCCACTTCCACACCATCCCTGCTGTGTGTCAGCCCCGATGTCAGTCACTGGGGCAGGAGGAGCAGCCCCAGGGCAGGGGAGACAGGTTTGCAGGAGGACCTGGAAGGAACGTGAGGTGGGAGGAAAGCCCAGGGCTGGTATGCAAGGCTGTGGAACCTGAGGCTGGAGCCTGGAGGGGAGGGACTGTGCACAGATCCATGAGAGCATAGACCAGTTCCTGGAGATCACTGTGACAAGTCTAGGAGTGGGTCTCCAGACTCCACCAGGTGACCGCCTCCTAGATGGGAGGCAGGAAACTGAACCTGTACACGTGGCCACACCAGCATACGCCAACATCCGTCCACATCGGTCATCCAGCAGTGGTTGCATACGGTCAGCATCCAGCAAGACCACACCAGGCCCATGCATACGCGTCCTTGCGGGCACACCGGCCACAATCTCTGGACGCCGGGACGTGCAGTGGTTTGATGCACTGTGCTCCTGCCCAGGGCCCGGCCTCCGAGTCCCCGCCACCCCCCTTTGCGTAGCTTTGCCGCTGAGCCGCCGCCTCTGTTTGTAAATTAATTACCCGAAAAGCGGAGGTGGGTCTGCCCTGGGCTGGGTGCCAGCCCGCAGAGCCTAGCCGGCGCGGCCGCCCGCGTCGATCCCAGCGGGGCCCGCACCCCCGCCCTCCAGCCCGCGGTCGCAGCTATCTGCAGCCGGCTCCTAGGCTGGGCGGTGCGCACAGTGATTGACAGCAGCTCCCTGGCGGCCGCGACCACGCTCCCTCCCCCACATAGGCCAGCAGAGCCGGCCCCAGGCAGGGCAGGGAAAGCAATTAAAAGGGAAGATTTTTAAATTATTAACATTTGGTGAATTATTCAGACTCTTGGTGGCTAAGCCGCCCTGGGGGACGGTGCCTTGTGCAAGGAGAGGAAATCCTGCCCCTTCACCGTACCCCATCCACCTCCTACCATAAAAGCCAAGTTTACCTAGCAGGAGCCTAGCCTGTGAGGCTAGAGTGCAGCTGGACAGGTATCTGACTGCTCCCTGGGCTATGACCACAAGGGACAGAGCAGACCCAGTGAGTGGAGAGGGGCAAGAGCCTCATCCCAGCCTCCAGCTGGGCCTCTCTTGGCATCCAGGAGGCCATGGTGGCCAAACACAGCTGCCTCTTAGTCCTGTCTTTCTGGGATGCTTGCCCCCCATGCAGGACAAGGATCTGGCACTATTTCAGTGTGACCACAGGTCAGCGTCCACTGACTTAAATTTGTGCACCAACTGCTGTGGGAGTCAGGAGAATGGGCACAGACCACAGGGTCTCCTGGATAGGGGGCAGGTAGGCTTACTCAAGCCCCTACCCCTTCCTCTCACCTGGGCTCACCCCTGAGTAAGCTGTGTGCATGCCTGGAGGGGATCCTGAGAATGTGATGAAAAGTGGGGACTTGGAACAAGACCTGGGGCAGCCAGGCCTCATCGCCTACCCACAAAGGGCTGGGGGTCACTGTCAGATCCAATCCTGGTCTTGATGTCAGCAGCCAACACCCTCTTCTGGGGTGGAGAGGCAACTGAGAGTGTACACAGGTGTGTGTGTGGGGGGGGGCAGGTGGGGAGGGCACATACCATGGCTGGGGAGGCCCAGGTGGTAGAGACGCTGTGGTTCCTCGAAGCTGCCAGCCTCACTGAGAGCAGAAACCAGCCGGCGGTAGTGGTCCTCAGGCGCCATGCTGGGTCGCAGCTCTGGCAGCAGCAGAGTCTCTGCGTTGGGGTAGCACATAGGGAGGGGATTTTCCTTGAAATACTACCAAGGCGGAGAGGCAAGTCGGGAAGGCACACCTCACCCTAAGCCTAAGACCTTCCACCCCTGCTGCGAAACCCAAGTCCCTCCTCTGTGCACACCTGCCCCTTTTGGAAGGTCTAACAACACTTCCAAGCACTCAGTTACTGCTTCCTCCTCCAGTGACCTGTCCCTCCTCCCTGGGTTGGGCTCCCACCTCGAGGGTACTCAGACTCAGACTCGCTTCGGGCCTTCTTCTCTGAAGAGCAGTCACTGGTGACGTGCGGGGAGCAGCCCAGTCTCTTGCCTAGCAAGCCACCTGCAGAGGGTGGAGTGAGCCACACCCAGTCTCAGGGACTGGAGGAGGATGCAGGGAAGACCAGGTGGGGAAGACCCACCCCTGCCCCAGCTCAGTCTAGTGAGCCCCAGTCCCCTCCACTCAGGAGCATCCTTGGTTCTGGGGGGCAAGGCCTTGCCAGCCCTGGGTCCCAGGCTTCCACCTGGTGAGCCCAGCTGGCCGGAGGACATCATGACAGGTATGGAGCAAGGCAAGGAAAGAGGGCAGCCCTGACCCTGGGCCCCAGGCTGCATTTGAATAGAAGTGATGGGTGTGACACGTGACTGTGACTGTGTCCCCACGGGCCTCTTGCTGCCCCTGACCAGCCAGTCCATTCCCATGTGTGCTAATGAGCCCACCTCAGCTTCTCCTGGAGAACAGAACTACCTTCCCTTTCTGAGCTGGGCTGGGGTGGGCTATGCAGGTGCTGGGGAGGAGAGTCAGTCAGGAAGGCACATGTCACTCCCCACACAAGGGGTGTGCTCAGTGGGGCCCTCCTCTCTGCACCCAAAGCCAAGACCCTTCTCTTTGCTGCACTTAGCCTTGGCAAGCACATACCTGCCCAGCCAGGCTCTGTGCTCCAAAGGTCACCCCTGGACAGCTCACCTGCCCTACACAGACCCTATGTGCCTTGCTCCTGGTCTGCCTATTCCTATACTATCCCCTCTAGAGATCACATCTCCACATCAAAAGCTACACACAGGGCTGGGGGATATAGCTCAGTTGGTAGAGTGCTTGCCTCACATGTAAGAAGCCCTGGGTTCAATCCCCAGTACCATAAAAATTGAATAAAAATAAAAGCCACACACATCTACAGGTCCATCTCCAAACTTGTCCCTGCACCCCCAAGCTCTGCTTCCTCCTGAGGACCCTGACATCAGGGGGCCCTGCTGATAGCATGTCATCATCCTGGCCTCCAGGTCAGACCCTATTGCCTCTGGCATCTCTTCCTCCTCACAAGACCCAGGGTGGCGGGGATGAGGGGCTGCTCCTTGTGTAACTCAAGCCTTTCATGACACCTTGGTACTTGGGGGGTCCCAAACCTGTGCCCCCAGGAAGCCCTGCTGTCAGCTCAGGAGCCTAATTCCTTTTCCTTATTCCTTTAATCTGTCATTTTTATCAGGCTAGGGAAGTGCGGCGGCAGCAAGAGCACCGATCAATCTCCACATTACAGCTGACAGAATGGTGCTAATAACTTATTGATCTCAGCCACCTCACTGCCACTGGTCGAGCTGGCTGGCCCCAGGCCCTGCCCCAAAGACAGGGGACAGTCCCCACTGCCTGCATGAGGGGTCAGGTCAGACAGACCCTGTAGGACAGATGGAGGGCACTCAGGTGCACATGGGCATCATGAGCTGCATGTCAGAGTCCAGCAAGCGGGAGGGCACTCTGAGCGCACCAGGCAGGGAGTGGGTCTTGCAGCCTCTCTCCACACCTGCTGCCCATCTCCTGCTCCCTGTACATGCTCAGGGGTCAGCAGGGGTAACCTCTGCAGTCTGTTCCCTGTTTCAACAGTGGCAACTCCCGCCTGCCTCCTTGCTGGGCTTCTCTGCTCCTGGGGAGCTTGAGAGTCACAGCCTGGGGGAGGTGATACTGGGGTTGGAGTGCCCCACAGTGAGACCCAGCCTTGTAGCTGCCTTGAGGAGACTGCATAAGCTCAGAGTCACACCTGATGTAGGCAGTGACAGGAGGCAGACACACGTACCAGGGGTGGACCACAAAGTCACAAGACCTGCGCCGAGCTCCTCAGTCCTCTGGGATCCTTCCTGTCTAGGGCCCAGGAAGCTGTGGCTCGAGGGACACCCCCTTGAGCCACAGGAAGGAAGAAGACTTGGTGACAGGTAAAGACCCCTGCAGGGCCCAGAGGAAGCCCATGGGGAGCTGCAGACCTGGCAGGCGCGCGCGCACACACACACACACACACAGCATCCTGGCAGCTGTGCACAGCATGTGACCTGCACTCACTGTAGAGTGTGGAGGGCTACCTGGCAGGGTGAGTAAGCCCTGCAGCAGACACACAGGGCACATGCAGGCCTGTGTACCTGAGGAGGTTGTACATAGGCAGGGGAGGGCCTGCTGCCTCAGAACATCTCAATCACTGAGGGGCTCCCTCCGCAATTAGATTTTATCAGCCTCTTATTATTATTGTTTTTTTTTTTTTTTAGGGAGAGAGAGAGAACTTTAACATTTATTTTTCGGTTATTGGCGGACACAACATCTTTGTTTGTATGTGGTGCTGAGGATCGAACCCGGGTCGCACGCATGCCAGGCGAGCGCGCTACCGCTTGAGCCACATCCCCAGCCCCAGATTTTATCAGCCTCTTGCTCAGCCACCTCCAAAGCAGCTCCAGAAGCAACCCCCACCCCCATCCACAAGGGCCTTCTGGGCTCATGGGGACTCTGTTGGGAGTATCCAGGGTGGTGGGTGATGCCCACCCTGCTTTCCCAAAGCAGTAGCCATTGTCAGAAACAACCCTGTCCAGGGTCCATGTGACAAGGCCCCTGAGGTCAAGTTGTGCCCACTCTCAGCGGTGGCATCTTGCAACCCCTCATGACCTGCTCCTTGGGAGACTGCCTTGGTCCCCAAGCTGCTCTCTCCCTCTGAGTTCCTGTTGCCTCCAGGAACCAGATCTCCTTGGTGGCCCTGGAAGCTCCTGGGCCAGCACCCTCTTGGCCTACCTGAAGAGGTCCAGGCTGCAGGGGATGGGCCCTTTCCCTCCCAGGACCCCTGAGAAGCAGGACAAGGCCAACATGCCCCGTGGGTTTGGTGGGAGGTGGGCATTGTTTCTGAGCTCTGGAAGGTCTTTGCCTGTGCCTGTCTTGTGAGGAGGGGGTGGCTGGCCTCGAAACTCCAAGCCCACCCCAGCAGCAGCCACACTGGAGCCGCCCTCTGCCGCCAGTCTGCCTGACTGGCTGGGATTAACACAATTACCATCACATGGAGCCCCAGGGGACAGCCGGCCTCACACCTCCCGCCTCCTCTGCTGGCCTCCCTGGCTGCCCGCCAAGACTTCCAGAGCTGCTGAACAGACACAGGGAGGGTGGCTGTCCCTAGGCAGAGCTGCTGTGGCCCTGGCAGCCCCATCATCGCCCTCAGGACCCATGGGCCTCCTCACCTGTGGGTCCCAAGCCAACCTCCACACTGCCTCTCTGGAATTCACAGCGGCTCTGGTGCTCGGGCATAACGAGGTGGCGGCTTCGGTGCACACTGGATATGAGTGTGGGAAGGTCACTGTCCTGGCTGCAGCAGAGCAAGACAGAGGATGGAGCCATAAGCCTTGGCAGTGCAACCTGATGAGCATGAGGACAGGGTGCTTGGGGCTGAGGACAGCGTGCACTGAGCCTGGTGATGTGTGTGCATACCTCTGTGGGCTTGGGATGCCACACCTCTGCACACTCACCAGGCAGGCCAAGAGAAAGCAGAGACATGACACCTGGACCCCACTACAGCACCCAGCTGGTCTGTGCCGAGCCAGAGCAGCCCCTCCCACCTTCCTCTCTCCAGAGAGGCAGCGCTGTGCTCGGCTCCCTGCCTCAGAGGGAGGACGGCTCCCTGCCTCAGAGGGAGGACGGGACGGCCCTGCTGTCTCACAGGACAGGCACATAGAGGGCACACTGTCACCCATGTGCTGCCAGCTCTGAAGCAAGCACCTGGCACATGCCACTTTGGTTAAAACTTGCAACACCCTCTTGGGACCCTCATTTCTCCAAATAAGGAAACTGAGGTTCAGACCAAAGTCCCGTAGGTAAAAAGACTCTGCCCTGGCATGGTACCTGTGGCCCCAGGAGATGCACTGGCCGGCTCAGGACACCTGTGATCCCCAGGGTGCACCCAGGCCTGGCCTTGGAATAACCCTGCATGTGATTCTTTGTCCCTTCTCCCTCCTGCTGAGCCCTCACCCACAGCCCCAGAGAGAAGAGGGAGGAGAAAGTGGGGCACCCCTGGGGTTATGTGAGCAACCCCATCATCAACAAAGAAGGAGGGGACAGGAAGTCAAGGCCAAATAGAGCAGGGGCAGGGAAGCCCAGTGCCCCAGCAATGCCCTCCCGGCCCACCTGTGGTGGAGCAGCCTCTTCAGCAGCACTGACACTAGCAGAGCCTCCTCACAGTGACCTAGGAACCGACCCTGAACCTTATTAAATAGCCCCCAGCCCCCAGCCCCCAGCCTGGGCTGGCAGGAGCCAGGCTAATCCAGGGCCAGGCCCTAAGCAGATCAGTTTCAGCACCAGATACCCTGGGGCGGCCCCAGAGCCCCTAAGAGACCCAGATGTAGGTTCTCCCCCACCCCCGTGAAGGCAGGAGGCAGGTGGGGAGTAAGTACTTTATGGGATTAATCTCACGAGGCTCATCCCCCATCATCCTCACTGATGTGGGCTGTTGGACAGAACTGCTGTCCTCAGCATGGGGAAAGGGCCTGGGCTGGCTGGGTACAGGGCTGCAGCTGCCATGGAGCTTCTCCCCACAGTGCACCGGACACTTCCTGCTGCCAGGGACTGGAGAGGTGAGCACAGTAATTTCCTGTGAGCCCTGGCCTGGACCCCCAGCAGCACCTGCATCTGGGACCAGCCTCAATGACAGCTATCGGCTCTGTCTCACTTGGGGGTTACCCGGGCTCTCGAGGTGCAGGCCCATGGGGGCAACCCTTGGCTAGACAGGACCTGCCCTTGCATTCCACACCCAAGTCCCTGCCTTGGGGGTTCGTTCCTCAGGTCCCAAGATGGGCCAGTCCTGAAAACCTGTTCTGGTCACTCAGTTACTCACTGAACAAATTATGCTGGGTTCATTAAAAAAAAAAAAAAAAATGCCAAGAGACTCACACACAGGCTGGAGAGTTGAGAGCTCCGCACCTGTCTTCACAGTATGGGGCCACTACACACAGGCAAGGCCTCAGCAGGCTGCTGTGGCACGTGGGGAAGAGACTGGGGCAGGGTCAGGAAGACTGCAGGGAGGGTTGTGAGGAGGCCAGGAGAAGGGTGAGACCCGACTCCCCACTGAGGGCCTCCCCACCCCAACTCTCTCATGTAGCCTTTGCCAGCTGGGGGCCCTAGAAAGTCAGGGGCCTAGAAGGCCCTTCTTGCAAGCAAAGCTGCAGGGGCATCACAGGGCAGAGGGGCCCTGGGCCTCTACTTGCAGCCAGCAGCAGGCATCCCCAGCAGGACTGGTCAGAAGGACGAAGAGGACAGACAGATGCAAGAGGCAGACAGACCAGTGAAGAGTGACAGACGAATGGGGATGGACAGACAGTTGGGATGGGACAAAGACAGTTGGTGACCCAGTGTGAGGCAGCTGGCGGTCCACAGCCCTCCTTGTCCAGACACTGGGGGCTGTTAGCAGACGGGAAATGATGGGCTGTTAGTCCTCTGGGGTGTGCTCTTCTCCAGAACTGTAACCTTCCCTTTAATGAAATCCAGAAAGTCATCCTTGCCCCTCTGGATCCTCTGTGGGACCAGGGTCTCCACTAACGCAGGCCTGGCTTCCTCCCGGGCACAGCCCAGGCTGCAGCAGCCAGTACTGGTGAGAGCTCAGCATGGGACTCCTGGGCCTCCCCGCACCCCAAGGCCAGGTGTACCCCAAGGAGGTGCAGGTCCGGAGGGGAGGCACAGCCATTGGGTTTCCCTGCAGGCCTTGCTGGCAAATTTATCCTGTAGCGTCCAGAGTAAAAGGCTCATAAAATGTCATCAATGTTCATGACGGTTCATAAAAATGATCAGTTGAGCTGGCAACTCCAAAATGAGGTGGAAATAAGTTTAAAGATGTTTTTATTGTAATTCGGCTCCAGGATCCAGACGTTCTTGAAGACATAAATAATGACACCTCTGGCAGAGATGCAGGACAAGCTGCCTTCCTGCAGCTGGGCTGGGGAGGCCAGGCACCCACAGCCTGAGTCACAAGAGGCTTTCCCTGCCCTTGGTGCCCACTGCTCCCCATCAGGCCCTTCCTGTGGTGCTCCCCTTGAAGCCCCGGGGAAAAACTTGGCCCCCATAACCAGAAACCAGCCCCTGCCCCTTGGGAGCAGGAACTGGGTCCCTGACACCTGACCTCCTCCTCGGGGGCTTCTTTTTTATCCTCTATGTCTTGGATTCACAGGCCCCAGCCTGTTTCCATAACCCAAATCCATGTGAGGAAACCACAACCTGCCAGGGTCCCCAGAAGGATCTTTCCAAAACACATACCTGGTCACTCCCTGCTCAGGAACTTTCTGTGGCTTGCTCAGCTTGGAGAACAAAGCCCAACTGGTCCAGCGGCTAAGGTGCAGACCTTTTAGCATCCCATTGAGCCAGACCTGCCAAGTTCCCATTCTCCTTCCTTCCATCCCATCCTTCATCCCTCCACAGCTTGGCAGACCACCTTTTCCCAGTGAACTCCTATGCATCCTTCAAGAACCTGCTCACACATCACCATTCTCACCTCCTGGTGGGTCTCTGGGAGGGTGAGAGGTGAAAATTACAGCCTCATCTTAGAGCTGTTGGGCTCCAATGGACAGTCCAGTGGTGAGGGTCATAGCATGCTTTGTCTCCACGGGTGGGCTGCCTAGAACCCTGCCCATGTCTGCACTTGGCTGAGATGGGCCTCCTGATCTCAGTTGGGCACCATGCCACCTACCTTCCAGGCCAGGTAAGGACACACATCAAAACCAGCCTGGCAACCGCATGGCCCACACTGGCTCACACTGACTGGGACAGAGGACAAGATAAAAGACCATGGGCAGAGGAGGGAGGCAGGGTGGGTAGGACCAAGGAGAAATGGCAACAGCTGCCCCTGCCCAAGCCAGGCTCCTACCTGCAAGATGTCTCTCGGAAGGAGATGTTCACATCCCAGTGGGTGTGGACTCTACCGGGAGAGAAAAGAGGGTTAGTGGCTCCATTACTGGCATAGAGACAGCAGCGGGGTGTGGGCCTGACTCTTAACATCCCACCAGCCAGAAGCCAGGGCAGTAATGAGGGTGGCACCTCATGCCCAGTTCAACCTGGTGGCAGCTTCCACTGAACAAACCCAAGGGCTTGAGATGCTCTGGCCTCCCAGAGATGAGGAGGAAGAGCATGCTGAACAGCCCCGGGCAACACCAGGCACCACAGCCCCCACCATCCTTACTCACAGACACCCAACCCCTAGGTGCTGGCAGGACGAGGACCATATCAGGAAACAAGCTTCTGGGAGGCTGTGGGTGTCAGCCCAGGTGGGTACCGGACCTTGGGTCTCTCTGCTTGCCAACCTCTACCCAGAAGTGACCATGGCATGGCTGAGGCAGAACAAGGTGCCAGGGCGCCAGTTCAGGAGAGAGGACAGCTTCTGCCTGTACCCCCGCCCCACAGCAGCATTCCAGAAGAGCCCTGGTCTTGGTGCCCCCTTCCACAGGAGCCTGAGCCTCCTGGCCCAGCTCTGGAATAAGTACCTTCTCTTCATGATCCGGACATGCGGATCATCCTCCTGCTTCAAGCCTGGCTGCCGTCCACAGGCTGGGCCACCTCCATCACTGTCACCATCACTGGCAGAAAAGCTGGCGTTCCGTTCCTTTTTCAGGGAGCGTGCAGGGGGCAGGGCCACTGTCCTTTTGTCTGCCAGCCGCCCCCGGTTCTGGGCAGGAGGAGGAGAACGTTAAGGCTAGGCTAGACATCAGCCTCCTGGGCCTGGGCCAAGGCCCAGGGGCCTCATTGCTGCAGGCACAGCCTGTGAGGACAGGAGAGTGTGGGCTGTTCTGCATGCCCAGCCTGAGTGTGGGTGCCCACACGGTGGCAGGGAGCCCTGCGGACGCTTGAGCTATGACCCTCAGCTCCTTCCCTGGGTCCCCAGAGTCTTCTGGGATTGTGCATACAGCCTGGGGCAGGGATCATGGGGCTGGTCCTGGTGGGTATGCAGTCAGGGAGCAGGTCCCTCTAAACGTGTCTGGCTGACATCCCATCTCCTGTCAGTCCTGAAAACTGACAGCAATATCAACAAGCAAAGTCACTTTTGTTTTTCTTTTGCAGTGCTGGTGAAACTAGGGCCTCACAAAACACTCTGCCACTGAGCGGCAGCCCCAGCCCCTCTTTGCTATTTTGTTAGCACCATGAAGAGCCCAGCTCAGGGGAAGTCTGTCTGAGACCGCTGGTGCCTTGCAAAATGCAGGTCTGGGAGCCACAGGCCGCCTGAGAGCACTAACAGCCCCGACCCTTTGTTCCCCAGCCCTGATGGCTCATTTCTCTCCTCAGCGCCCCCCTGCACCATGTGTTAAGTGTGTGGCGCTGTGTATGCTCAAGCTTGGAGCTCTGCACCCGGCTCACACATTTCTGCACAGAGCGGTGGATAGGAGTGTGTGGCCCCAGTCCTGGCATTTCTCAACACTTCCTGGCTCCAGGTCCTGCTGCCCCAGGGAAAAGAAAAAAAGCCGTTGATTATTTTCCAGTGTACAGAGGTTTTTTTCTTACTTGGTTAAGAGGCTGCTGGCTCAGAGGCTGCATGGGCTTTCAGAGTATCTACTTTCCTCTCCGTTCAGCCCTCCCATTGCCAGAAAGAGTTGATCCTCACCACACGCATGAGCTCAGTGAGGAAGGGGTCAACGAGGGTCCCTGCCCTAGGTCATCCAGGATCCTGAGGTGGGCTGCTGCATGGAGTCCTGTCCTTGCAAGGACGCTTCTCTTCAGATTCAGCACCACATCATCTCCGGTGCCTGGCTCTGCCCAGCTCAGCGCTCCCTCCCCCAGCTCTGGGAGCCACAGTATCCCCCACACCTGCCCTCACACATCTGCTGGGGTCTGCCCAGGATACCCTCTGTTTCCCTCTGTAACATGGTGAGGAGCGAACTAGCAATACAAGGGCATGGTGGCATGGGGCCAGGGCCAGCCCACAGGATGACAGGGTCCAGTGACAGCAGAGCCCAGGGAGACGGCAGTGGTGAGTGCCCACCTATGCCTCGGCCTCTGTCAATCCATAGGTTTGGCATCATTTTCAACACCCCTTGGCCCCATGGCTCTGCCTTGTCCAGCCTGCCAAAGCCCAGTGCCAGGCATCTGGAGATGAGCTCTGCCCTTCTCCTCAGTCACCTTTCAGCCTTAGGTGAAATACTCTCTTGAAAAGAAAAGGAGTATTTTCTCAAAGCCACCTGCTTCCCCTCTTTTGTGGCAGAAATACTCCCACCCAAACAGAAAGTAGAACCCAGACTAGGAGTAAACATCTCTCTGCCTCTCATCTGTGGGAAGAGAAGAGGGGACACAGAGTCTTAGACTGCTACTTGGAAAGGGGCCAGGACTGGCTGGGAAGGAGCCCAGGCTATATGCCAGTCTTAGCCCCATGAGGCACAGAGCTAGGCACAGAGCTGGGCACAGGAACTTCCAGTCCCTGGGATGCCCTGAAAGCACCCTGGAAGGATAGGTCTGGGGTGGCTCTTGGGGGAAACTCTATGGGGGGAGCATGCTGAGAACCCAGAGGGCCACTCTAACCCTGCCCAAGGATGGGGAACACATGCCCCCCCATACATCGGAGACTTAGCTCCCCACTGCTCAACAAGTTTGAGAACCTGGCTCCTAACCAATAATTGACCCCTTCTGAAATGGTGAGAGTGGGTTCCAGCATGCACAGTCACATGCACACCATATTGTACCCCTGGAGTATCTGTGACTGTGAAGTGCACACACCTCTGAAACTGGCCACAAGGGTGGGTGGAGACAGCCTCTGGGCACCAACAGGTTGGGGCTAGAAAGAGGATCCATGGAGATACCTCCAAGGAAGCAACCAGGCACAGAGAGGCAGGCAGGCCCAGGTCTGAAGCGCCCTTCATTCAGGCAGGTACCAGGGAGCTTCAGAAGGGCAGCAGCTCCATCCCTCTCTGCGCTTCAGATTGCCACTTGAGGTGATGGCTGATGTTGAGCTCAGGCCACCCTCTTCCCCTCTCTTGTGGCAGGCCTCAGGGGTGGCAGGTTGGAAACTGTGGGGCACTCCCATCCAAACAGAAAACAGAACCCAGACTAGTCTGAGGTGGGCACCCAGAGGATCCCGTCCAGTTCCAGCTGCCTGAAGGGGTGCAATGATGGAGAGGGACTTCAATCTTTTGCCCAGTAGGTATGTGACAGCAAGCAAAAGGTGTTTCTGCACACCTGCTTGGGGAGCTCTTGTACAGGTGCCCTGTGCGCCTGTAGACTCAAGTGTGTATGGCGGGCGGCTTGAGGCTGTGACTGTGGCAGACCAGGTGTGGGCTGGGCCTGTGGCTCTCCTTCCCCAGCCAGCATCCATGTGTCCAAGATTTCCCAGCCGGCTCAGCGTGCACCCTGCAGAGCCCACGAGGAAGCCAGGATACCCCACCACCAGGCCAAAGGGAATAAACCCAAGGTGGCAGCCTGGGCCCTCTCAGGACCACTGGTACCTCCACCCCTCCTGCTCCTTCCTATAAGAGGGGGACTGCTGGGTGGATCTAGGAACAGCAGCCTCCACCCCCCATGTCCCACAGGGGGAGCTTCCTCTCTAGAGGCAATTTCCTTTTCAGATCAACCCTCTACTCCTCACTGCCTGGAGTGTCATACCTGCTCCCCAGGCCAGTGGGGAGGCCATAGGTTGTCTACCCTGGGTGGGGTTCTTGCTCTCTGGACACCTACAGGCAAAGACCCTGCCCCACCCAGGCTCCATGTCGTGGACCCTCCGAGGTCCAGACCCTTGCAGGGCAGCACTTCAACATTAGGAGCACCAAGACACACACCACTCAGGCTCAAGCCTTGGGATAACCCGGATGTGCAACCTGTCCAGCTAACACTGTTACACCTCAAAAGAGTCCTGCCCCAGCACCCAGCACCTCTCTCTGCTGAGCCAGATGACTTGGTGATCTCCAGCCCTGGGACAGGGAAGTCCCCAGGCCCAATGAATGACAATAACAGTGGGAAGACCCTGGAACCTGGAAGGCTTGAGGAGTAGCTCCAAGACACCCATGAGGGAGGCTGCTCAAGAACAGGCAGGACCCACCCTTCATCCAAACAGGAGAGGATCCTGTGACCCAGGGTTCCCACCCATTCCCAGGAACTGTCTGGAACAGCACAAAGCAACCCCACCCACCCCATCTGCCCTGGGAGGATTCCCTCCAGCATGCCCAGAGGGCTGAAGTTAGGACTCCCAGTCTTAGAGATCACCAGGCTCTCAGGGGAGTCCAGACATCCCAAGGCAGCTTATTCCCAGGTCTCACCACAGGCGAGGATATTCGACAGCCCGGGCAGTCGCAGATTGGAGGATGCACCTGCAGAATTCCCTTGGACATAAGCGTCTTCAGACTTTTTCCTGTGAGGAGAGCCGAGCACAGCTGGTGAGGGGCAGTCAGGGCATAGATGGAGCCTCTGGGGCGCAGTCACCGGCAAAGCCAGTCCCCACTCCCGGAAGGTGTATGAAATGCACACCAACCTTCCAAACCCACTGTCGTCCAACTTCGGAGCCTGCTGCCCGCCCCACCCTCGCAGACGAGCAGGGGATCTGCTGGGCTCTGAAACTCAAATCCTGGGCGAGGCCCTCCCCTGGTGGAGGGCGGCTTCCTCTCAGCCCTGGCGCCCCTCCTCCTGCCCCACCCTCTCTTAGCCGGTCCCGCCCGAACTGTGGCAGGGCAGTGGAAGGTCGAGCTAGGAAACTGGTGAGCGGCGGCGCGGTCTCGTCCCAGGCCTGCGTCAGTCCCCAATGCAGGAAAGGGCATCCACTGCGGAGCCTGAACTCCTAAACCAAACGCTACCGGGTCCCAAACTTCCCAAGACCCTCACCGCGCCAGACGGTCGCCGCGCTTATCAGGTGCCCCCGATCTGGCCCCCAAAGGTGTAAAAAATGTATTGTCGCACCTTTGGAGTCACCATCCAAACAGGCTGCTCCAGGTCTCGCTGACACTGTTCCAGCTCCGCGCGCCCACGCCCCGCCCTACTCCCGCGGCCCCACCTACCCGCGCAGCCCCAACCAGTGTGCACTCGCACCCCGGCCGCACGTGCACCTCTCCACTCGAGCGGGAACCAGTGGCTCCGAGCCTGGGGAGGGAAGGCGTCCCTCCCAACCCGTCTCCCGACTTCCTGTAAACTTCCTCTGGGCCTGGAGGCCCAGGGGCTTCACAAAGACCTGCCGAGCTGAGGGAGCGCCCGCTCCTGCGTAGCTCGGGACCCCAGCACTCTGTTGCCCGAACTGGGAGGACAGTGGAGGCCGAGGGCGCTCTGCGGTGTCCACTGAAGCAACCGTGCGGGGCAGGCGGGGTGTGTGGGTCCCTGCAGCAGCTCTGGAGCTGCAGCGCCCTCTCTGGACCAAAACCAAGTCTCCCCAGTGGCAGAGCGAAGGGCTCGGACCCGCGGGTCGCGAGTACCGAAGGAGAGGGACGACGGCTTGCGCCCCCACGGCGGCCGCACCTTTGTGGCGGATGCTGCGCTCCAGTCCTTGGCCGTCTCGCGGCCGCTGACGAACTGGAACTCGTTGGGCGTGAGCCACTCGCCGCGGTGGCGGATGGACGGGCCTTTGCTGCCCTGGCAGAGTTTCCGTACGTAGAGCAGAGCACGGTTGGCGCCGCACTCCACCTCGATGCACGGCTCACCGTTGTCCAGCAG
>NW_026000102.1:8599976-8601459 GCF_001458135.2 Marmota marmota marmota
GGGGTGCGTGACGGTCGACTGAGTTTGTGAGGAGGGACAGGGCTGCACCCCCCCGCACACACACACCTCGGGTCAGAGCAAAGAAGGGAGGGAGACCCTGGGGAATGCACGCGAGCCAGATGGGGCACCAGGTCACTGTTGGGTCTCAGGCTCGAGTTTGGGACCCCCTGTGGGGCAGCTTGGTTGGTGGCTTTTCCCAGGGTGGATGATCCAGCTTCCCTGGCCCCTCCAGTGTGTGAGCCTGTGGCTCTGGGTAGGAGTGTTTGCAGGGTGCTTCTCTTCGTGTACAGAGTGTGAGGTTGTGGATTTGTGGAGAGTTTGAGTTCTGTGCATAAGGATAGAAATTTCCTGTAGTGCACTTGTTCACTCTTGAGGTTGTTTTTTTTTTGTTTTGTTTTTGTTTTTTAATCATCCCCATTTTATAGATTGGGAACCTGAATCACAGAAGCCAAGGAAGCTCCTGATGACACACAGCTGTTTTAAATCTAGGATGTCTGCTTTCAGGACAGTATCAGCCATGGTGTGGGGCAGGAGTAGTTGACTGAATCAGAGTGGGGATGGGGAAGGTGGACAGCTGGCAAAATGAGTGTGCACACCACTACATTCTGTCCCCACTAGGAGGGGGTCTGAGAAAGAGGCTTCTGATAGTCCATGCCCACTTAGGTGTTCTGGGGGCAGGTCAGTCTGGTGATCCGCCTTCTGGTTAGCCACCCCCCCCCCACACACACACACCATTCTGCATGAACTTGGAGTTTCTTTTTAGGAAAAGAAACTGAGAACTGCCCTGGAGCTTGGAGCTGGTTAGAGTGACTTGTCTTTGGTGTGTCATGTTAGATGCACCAGAAGGTGGTCTCACATCCCAACACAGAATCCCAGCCCGGTCCCTGACCCCCTGAGACACTCCAGCAGGGCATCCCTGGGAGCCTCAGGTGGACCACAGACCTGTTTGCACAGTGCCTTCTAAAAGGGGAGGGAGGCCTGGGTGGGAGTGAGGGACAGCTCACCATCCCCTTCTGGAGCAGACACCAGCCCAGCTGGGCTTGGAGTGGACCACTGGTGACCACTGTGCTTCTGTTACCAACTCACCCACAGCCAAGGCACCAGCCGGGCCCACGCTGACCTGGGAGTGAGGTCTGGGTGGGATGTGCTGTGCTTAGACCAAGAATGTGGCATGCCTGTGCCCCAGACCTCCCTCCTGCCCTTCAACTGAGACTACTACTGGTATATCATCTGCTATCGTCTCAGGGGCCAGGTGGGAAAGTGGCTTACCCCTCCTTTCTTTATTACCCTTGGGCCCCTCACCCCTCCTGCAGCCTGGACACCACCCCGTGGTGTGCCTTTCTCTAAGGCACAATCTGCCTCATAAGAGGCCATCATGATGGTGGGTGGGTGTGCCACACCTAGAGAAGGCTGGCCCTGCGTGTCCACTGCCTGGCGCGGCAGCCCTGGCCCTTCTATCCCTCCCTGCCCGACACCCCCCCCC
>NW_026000102.1:8604143-8612914 GCF_001458135.2 Marmota marmota marmota
CTGGGCTGAGGCCGGAGCCGCCTCTGCCGCCGCCGGCAGGGGGAGGAGGGTCATAAATAACCCGCGGGCAGCGGAGCAGACTGTGACCCGAGACGTCCTGGGGGAGTGCGGGGGCGGCCGTCAGCACTTCTGCCCCCAACCCCACTGCGCCAGACTTGACCCATCCTGGAGTGCCTGCCTCTTAAAGCCCCCTTTTTTATCCATTCCTTCATCAGTCAATCAACCATTTATTGAGCGCCAGATGTGGTGTAACCCCAGGAAGAGACTACCCAGAGAAGGGGTTGTGGGAAGAGAGATGCAGAGGAAGAGTGAGAGCACAGGTGTAGAGTCGGAGGAAGTGAGGATGGGCAGAGTCCTGGCCTGCCTCCCGGCTGCTCTGCCTGAGCTCACCAGCTTCTTCAATGAGGGGGGTGCTGCATGGGAGCACACCCAGACCCACCAAGAACGGGGGACATGCAGGGACTGAGCTTATGGGCCACAGGTGTGGCTGACAATGAGCTATGAGGAAGCACACCTGTGTACACAGCTGCCCAGCCACCCACAAATGCATGCATGCTCAAAAACATACAAAGAGCAACCACAGGTGTGTCACACCCATGACTTTCTGTGTGCCAGCACAGTAGCTGCTGAGCCTGTATGCATCGGACAGGTTCAGGGAGCACACAAATCCTCAAATGCTTCCCACAAGCACCAAACACAGGCAGGATGTGTGCTAAGAGATACAGATCACAGATATCCCAAGACTGGGACTTGAAACACAGGCACAGATGGACCCAGGTCCACATGTTCACCTGCCAAGGCAGGGTGTCAGGCACAGGTGACACCCAGTTGGTTGCACTATTGGTCTAGAAAGAGTTAACCTGGAAGGTCAGGGGTTAGAGGTTAGCCAGATGAGGCTCCCTCAGACATTCCTGCAAAGTAGCTAGAAACTTCAGGAATGTGGCCCTTTCAGACCCAGGGAGAGCTGCCCTGCTGGGACACCTGGGCAGCTAGCTGTGAGCTGAAAAGAAGCCATGCTATGTCTCTCAGCATGCAGAAAGGTGTTTTTGGGCTGTCCACTACCTTAGTCTCTGCCACTTAAAGGAACAAAGAGATAGGGCCTGAGCTCAGCCTCACCCCACTCCTGTGGCCATGCAGTTGGTGTCCAGATGCACACATTCAGGAATTCTAGCAGGCACCCACAGCGCCCTGTACTGCTGGAGTGACGTTACCTGTGCAGTGACAGTCACATGTCATGTTCAAGGGTGTCAACACAGGCAGTGACCAGACACAGGCACAGTGATGCACAGGTGCTCAGCACTCCAGACTTCACCCTCAAGGCATCACAGAGGCCTCTCCTACTGGTCTGGCAGCATCGGCCTAATCCTCTGTCACCAGTGGATCTGTACACTCGGCCCTTCTGGAGAAGGGACAGAGATGCCTGTTTCTGACCACATGGGGGCAGAAGCAGCCCCCATCTTAGGGCAGTCTTTTGCTGTGGTCCCACCCAAATGTAGACTCTGTTGGGGAGGCTGAAGCAGGTGTGCAGAGCCTCAGACCCTCCTGGCAGCAGCGGCATGACCCAGTCTTCTCTGCCCTTCTTGGGACCTTACTGTCCCATCTGAAAATGAGAGGTGGGCTCAAAACCCACCTCTTTAGCCTTCTTTAAAGAGGTGGGCTCAAAACCCACCTTCTAAAGCCTTCTTTAGCTTGGAGTAAAACAGTCAGCAGAGCAGCTATGGGAGGTGGGAGCACCAAACCCCTGCACACCCTAGACACTTTCCTCTGTAAATGGATCTGGAGCGCAGAAACTGAGGGGCTCCCATCAACTCTGAGCCAAGCAAAGGGAAAGAAATGAGTTCTCTAGTGCCCCCTGAGGCCCCCAAATCTATCTCATCTGTCTCTCACTGAGACAGATGTGAGGGTGGTTTATATTCTTCTCCTCCCTGCAGACAGTATGGCCGCACTTGGGCCCAGTCTGGATACTAGAGCATACACAGGGGTGCATGGGAGCAGCTGCTGTCCTGCAGAGTGGATGCGGGGGCAGGGTGCAGTTCTCTCCCTCATGGCTCAAATTATTGTAGAAATGTTGTGCACCCTCAGGGCCACCAGAGCTCAGTAGCACACAGGCCTTAAGTGCAGTCTCACCCACTCCACGTCCCAAGGGTGTGTCAGCAGGGGTGGAGTGAGGGGCCCCATGTGCTCATGTGTGTCAGTGCTGCATGAGGGGTGTTCGTGTGCTTATGTGTGCCTGCCCTGTCCTCCTGCCATTCACTTTAGCTGACACTCAGCACAAATACGGTGTGAAGGCCTCAGGGACCCAAGTTCCTTACTCTGGGAATCTGGGCCTTCATTGGTCCAGCCCAGCAGTGCTGGTTAGAGTTCACTCTGGGTACAATTCACAGGCCCTGTGAGCCCTTGGGCCAGAGCCCACCAGGAAGTCCTGAGAGAGGCACTAGGCTATGCTGTCTGCAGAGCTTTGGGGCAGAGGTCATCCCCAAATGGGGAGAGGAGTGGGTTCAGGTGGGGTCTCTGCCAGACTGCCAGGTGGAAACAAGGGGACATCTGGGCAGTTCCTTCACAAAGAAAACCTTGGGTGGGATGTGCTGAATCATCACGGATGGTGCTGGAGGGAAAAGGAAAGGGCTAGAAGGGGTCAGGTGGTCAGCTGCTGCTCTGACTCACCTGAGAGCCTCCTCAGCTGTTCAGGCTGCAGGGTGGATTCTCAGTGCTGGGATGGTGGCTTTCCTGACACACACTGGCACATGGCAGGTACCAGTGTCTTAAGGACTGTCCATGGGGCATCCCAATGTGGCCATGGGTGGATCCAGCTCATACCCTGATCTGGTGCAGACCAGGCTGGGCTCTGGGCTCTCTGAGCCATTCCTAACTTGACATGGCTAACCTGTCCCTGGGCAGCACCATTGCCTGACTGTTCCCCTCTTCTACCACCTGCCCTGGAATCTCTACATACCTTCCTGTCCCCAGAAGCTTATTAAGAGTTGGACTACAGATCTGGGAGGCTGAGGCAGGAGGATCACAAGTTCCAGGCCAGCCTTAGCCACATAGCCGGCAATGTAAGCAACTTACAAGACCCTCTCTCTAAATAAAAAAAAAAAAATTAAAAGGGTTGGGGATGTAGCTCATTGGTAAAGTACCTCTGGGTTCAATCCTCATTACTGAAAAAAGAGGGTACTGCCACAGGTACCCTCTTCATCAGAGAGAGATACCTGAAAGTCTTCTGCTAAAGCAGCCTGGGTAGACATCCTTGGTCTTCAGCAAGCTCTGCCCAAGCTGGAAGGTAAGGTTACATCTAAGGGTGCATAAATGGGGTGTGGTGCTGTTCTGAGGACCCTGCCACTGACACAAGGGTGAGGCAGAGTGCCCACGGACACAGCCAGGGACAGGCAGTGGTCACACCATAGAGGGGTCTGAGATCCTGCATCCCAAGTGCTGGCTGCCTGAGATCTCCTGATGCTTATCCATGTTTCTCCTGTGAAGTGCCTTCTCTGTACACCAGCGAGGGTTCATGGGGAAGTTTTGCTGTCTAGGGCCCCACAGGTCAGGATTCAGGCCTAGGAGAAGCAGATATGGAAGCTCAAAATAGAGAAAACTAGTCAGAGTTGCCTGGTAACAGCACTGGCCTTCTCCTGGGTAGAAGGATACAAGAAACAGCTAATGGCCACCTGCTGAGAGTCTGACAGCGATGGCAGCCCAGGTCCAGGCCGGTGTACCAGATGCCCCCCAATGTCTCACGTCCTTGCCCCAGTGTGGCCTGTGTCAACATGCACAAGGCATTGGGGTGGATCAGTGGTCAGTGTTCAGGAACAGAACACAGAACAGCAGCATACACTCAGGTGAGTGACAGGGAGCAGTGGTGCACACAAGGTGTGTGACCCAGGGACAACGTGTGGGTGTTCAATGCAGAGTGCCTGACGTGGAGCATGCGCCCTCACACAGCCCGAGGCTGCCCAGTTGTCTGGGGCTCTCCCTTCAGTGTTTCTTCATGCTATAATACTGTCACCCTGTGCTCAGTAGGTCACACCTCTGAACCAGCTGCATCAAGAAGAGGGCATGGGGGCTGGGGATGTGGCTCAAGCGGTAACACACTCGCCTGGCATGCGCGGGGCGCTGGGTTTGATCCTCAGCACCACATAAAAATAAAATAAAGATGTTGTGTCCACCGAAAACTGAAAAATAAATATTAAAAAAAAAAGAAGAGGGCATGGACACGTGAGGCCCCACCTGGAGGGCCAGCAGCCCCTTCATCAACACTAGTGTCTTTGTCATGGCAGGGAGTGTTGGAGGTAGGAAGCTTGGGTGGACGAGATCACTGTCCTGGCTTCCTGATGTATAGACCGAGTCTGACTCCGGGCTCCCATTGCCACCCAGCCCCAGTCCTTGGGGGGCAGGTTGACAATGACATTCTTTGAGGTGCACTGGTGGCTTTGTGCATGGATGTCCTGTGAGGCCCTCTGGATGTGTAAGTTCCTATTCCTGAGTAGCCAGGCTCCCCTGGGACCATCTCATCTCTTGCACTGTGTGAGGGCAGGTGGGGCAGCCCTGAATGCTGTTCCATGGGACCAGGACTCTGCTGCCGGATGGCCATGATCCCCGGTGTGGCCCCAGGCGGGGGTGTGTTGAGGCCCTGTGCAGAGCCCATATGCAGAGGCTCATGACCTGATGACAGCCACCTGGAAGGAATGGTGCACACATCTGCAGCCGTACTTCACCCGTCTGCATGAACGGTCAACACAGGGCCTTGGGAACCCAGGCAGGGCTCATCTATGGCTGCTCACTCCAGGGGTGTGTGGGCATTTGTAGGCCAGGTCCAGGGGCTGCCCAGTTCCCTAGAACCTAGCCTCTGATGGCAGGAGGGACTCAGGGCCCTGGGCCCCATCTAGCCTTCTGAACAGTGCAAGTCCCTACTCCCACCCCAGCCCCCACCTGCAGCACTGAGGCCGAGAGTAATAAAACACCCACCTCACAGGAGACAGCTTTATCTTGTTGATCGGAAGTCTGCCAGCCCAATTTATGATGGAACATAAGATCTCCAAATCTGAATTTATGTGCCGTAGTATAACGAGAGGTCAATGAGATTGAAAGTGGGCTCATGAGAGGAGCTGGCAGGCTCACTCCCAAGGGCTGTAAGGAAACCTCATAGTCTTTGTCCCCAACTCCAGCCTGGCCCAAGAGGGAAAGGACTACAAAGGAGAGCCCTGCCTGAGAGGCACATGGGTTGGTGTAAGGGGGACAGAGAGGGACTCCGTCAGGGCAGGGCCACGGCTGTGGCAGGAGTCTTGGAGAGGGCCAGCCTGGACCATCTGTGCTGAGGATACAGATCTTGTGCCTGGTCTCAGGCCTGGCCCTCAGCCGTGGGCGAGCCCCTGGCTCAGAACAGTCACAGCAGAGCTCTGGCTCTGGCCCAGGGACCCACCGCCAAATGGAGTTGCCATGGGTGACCATGAACCCCTGGCCCCCACCCAAGCCCTCTGGAGCCCTCTGTCCTCATCACCCCCTGGAGTCAGGGGTGGGGTATGAGGAGGGTTGGCTCTGTCTGGGGTGGGCACCTGGCCAGCAGGAGGCTGGCTTTCTGTGCCCCACGGCAGACCCTGACTTTAGGATTTATACAAATAAATGAAATGAAAAGTGCTGGCAGCCCTGATCTGATTACAGCCATTCATTCTCTGGTCGTTAATAATTTGTGCAATAAAGGGCTGCGGCTGCTGCAGTGTGGGGGTGGCTGCGGCTCAGCCTTCCCTTGGCGCCGGCTTCGGGAGCTGGAAACATGAATTATTAGTTTCTTATCGCTCGGACCGCCATCGCTCATGCTGCCAGGACCTGGTGGGAGCTGGCGGAGGTCCCCTGCCTCCTCTGCTGGCCCTGAGCTGCTGCTTCTCTTGGAGACTCCCGGTGGGGCTCAGCACTACCCCACCCAGCCCCTCTGGGAGTGTGACCCCTGGAGCAGCTGCAGTGCTGTGCTCCGAGCCTCAGATCCTCTCTGTCAGTGAAGCCCGACCTCACACACCAGCAAAGCACTTGCCCAGTGAGGGTGGGGTCCTTATCAGTGTGCTCTCCAAGGGCCACAGACTGCCTAGTCCCTGACCGGAGAGGAGAGGAAGTTCCATCTGGGAGCCACAGTGCCTTCGGCAGGTCAGAGCTCCATCACCTGCAGGACAGCCAGGGGCTTGAGGAAACCCTGAGGAAAGGGATGGTGCTGGCTAGGGTCTGGGTGGGGGTAGCGGGGAGCCTTCTGTGGGCTTTGTGCCTGGTCTCCTGGGCTTTTTGTCTGCACCTCCAAGTACAGCTGCTGAGGTGTGTGGGCTGGGGGCTGAACTCCAAGGCACAGCCCAGATGGTGACAAGGTGGTTACATGTCACAGAAGCACGCACCCTCCTGCAAGGCTCCCAGCCAAGCTGGGGAGTACAAGGCTAAGGCAAAGCTAGGGTGTGGGAGGAATGGGGACCTGGCACTCACCTCTGCCTCTTGCCTGCCAAGCTCCTCCAGGTGCCTCCTGGGCTGCAGCCCTACTTCATCTCTGTGAGGATGTGGAACCTAGAGGGTAGGCATTGCGCCCAGGGCTGTTTGCCCACCACTTCCTGGCTGTGTGGCCTTGGAGAGACTGTCAGTTCTTCCAACCTCAGTCTATAAAATGGGAATGAGGATAAAAGGAGACAAAGTTAGTATGTATTGAGTGTATCATAGTGGAGTGGGGTGGCCCCTGCAGGCCTGCATGCTGGCCAGTCCCACCCTTCAGGCAGCATTGCTTCAAAAGGTCTTACCACATTCCATCTGCTTTCTTTTCTTTTTTTTTTTTTAAAGAGAGAGAATTTTAATGTTTATTTTTTAATTATCAGCAGACACAACACCTTTCTTTGTACGTGGTGCTGAGGATCGAACCCGGGCCGCACGCATGCCAGGCGAGCGCGCTACCGCTTGAGCCACATCCCCAGCCCTCCATCTGCTTTCTGTTTCTTAACATCTGGACAGAGTTGTAGTGAATGTTCCAATGTACTTGTCTCCTCCCAGGTCATCTCTGTTATTTCTGGGTCACCTTCAACTGATTGGTTTCCTCTTTTCCTGCTTCTTTGCACACCTGTGAGGGTGTTCTCTCTCTCTCTCTCTCTCTCTCTCTCTCTCTCTCTCTCTCTCTATGTTTATTTTGTTTATTTATCTTTATGTGGTGCTGAGGATCAAACCCAGGGCCTCATACATGCTACACCTCATCTCTGAGCTAGCCCTCTCACAGTGCCTGGGCTGCACACCATGGCTGACCCCATGCCCTCTGCAACCTGCTGAACACACCCTCAGCCCCAACAGCTGCCAACCCACTTTTTTTTTTTTTTTTGGTAGTACAGATGGACAGAATGCCTTTATTTTATTTGTTTATTTTTGTGTGGTACAAAGGATCAAACCCAGTGCTCACACATGCTAGGCAAATGCTCTGCTACTGAGCTATAGCCCTGCCAATCCAATTTTGCTATGGTGTTTTGGTTAGGTCCGGGACTTCCTGAACATTGCCCAGGGAGAGATTGAAGGGGCTCTGTGGGCAGGGGCTGGGGGGGCTGCAGCCCCTGCAGCAGCCAAGTCTGGCTACTTTCTACCTCTAGGGCATAGCCTTTCTTCTACCTGCTGTGGCAGAACAGGAAGCCCCCACCCTGCCCCTGGCACTGAAGATCACTCATCAGGGCCTGAGACACAGAGCAGCCCTGGGGTCCCTCTTTCTAACCCTGTGCATCCTTGATGCCAGTTTTGAATGCCATTTCCGCCAGGAAACTTCCTGGATCCTCCAGTCAGAAAGCATCCTGTTCCTTGAGCTTCTGACTCCCACAGAAATCCTGTCTTCCTCTAACTGGACGGGAGCCCCAGTGGATGGCACTCAGGCATTCTTGGCTGATGGTTCTTTAACCGAAACCAGAAGAGAATAGCCAACCAAGGGCACTGTCCTTCTGGCTGGGCTGTGGGCAGGGCTGAGGTCTTCCTGATATCTGAAGGTCCAGAGGCTCCAGGCTTCCCACAGCCCCAGGCTGGGCTCTCAGAGGGCTGCTCCTGCTGGGGTCTGCCCTTCCCCATTTTTCTGGTCCCTCTACTCCTCGTCCCCTGTGGCCTGTCTAGCCACCTCCCTGGCTACCACACCACACCCTCTACCTCAGATGGCTTCCTCCAAGCCCCAGCTCACACACACAGAATCCCTTACCCCTGGGAGCATACCAGGCAAGCACAGTCCACTGACTTGGCCCTGGCCAGGCTGTGCATTAACACAAAGACAGCTGGCTGGGTTTCCCTCACCCAGGTCTGGAGCCCCTGAATGGGGAGCCCCCACCCCCACTCTGTGTGGTTGCCTCTAGACTGATTTCATTCATCACTGACCGAGGATGAGTAATTTTACTGTGAAGCACAGTTCAGGGTGATAGATGAGGGAGCAGGGCAGGTGGTCGCCTTGCTGTCTTCCCCTCCAGAGGGAGGTTGGAAGGAGGATCCTGCCTCTCCATAAGTGGAGGCTGGCAGTTGGGGAGGAAAGAGCCCCGTCAGGGTGTTGGCCAGGCCAGGTGGGTGTGAGGAGGCAGGGAAGGCAGACCAGGTCTCCCTGTCCAGATAGGGCAGGACAAGGACATGGCCATACCCCACGTCCTGACTAGGGCTGAGTATGGAGGGGCAGATGTGTAACTCCAGCATCCAAACAGAAAAAGTGGGGATGCTTTCCTCTGAAAACTGCCACAGCAATCAGCTTCTCTTTGAATCCAGGTGTTTCTGTTTTGTTTCCTTTTTTTTTTTTTTTTTTTTTTTTTTTT
>NW_026000102.1:8616890-8624229 GCF_001458135.2 Marmota marmota marmota
GGCGGCTGCGGCGCCAGGCGCGTCCGGGAAGTCTGGGCAGCCTCGCCGCCACTGCCCCTGGCCTGCCCCCAGCCTGCCCCCCGTGGGCTTAACCCTTAGTCTCTCTGGGCTAACCCTCGTGCCCAGGCCTGGCTTAACCCTTATGTCTCCACTGGTCTAACTCTTCTGTCTCAGGGACTTGCTGACATCTGCTGTGCCTAAGTTGGCCCCAGTGGGCAGCCCAGGAGCAGCGCCTACTGGAGCTTCAGGCTGGAGAAAGACACTGGCCCAGGTCACTGAGGACACTGCCCCTCCCACCTGTCCCCTTTCCCCAGGGTCTGCAGCCAGGCCTGCTGTCTTCCCCTTGTACCACAGGGGTACAGTGAGGACACACTGGATAATGATAATTTCTGCTAAAATTGTTAGTATGCTGGGCTCCCTACCCAGCTCTTCGTGCAAATCATGAAGCTTGTCAAGATGGCCTGCCCAGGAAACTGAGGCTCTGAGAGGCCAGGACTTGGCTCAGCCCTGGCAGGGTGGTAGAGCTGGATCCTGCCTCCTGCACCAGGGCTAAAGGCATTCCCTCCCCTCTCTCCTGTCCCCTGCCCCTTCCTCTTCTCCCTCCCAAGCAGATGGTGCAGGAATTGAAATGGACTTGTGGGGAGGTGGGCCTCTGGATTCTCAGAGTCTATGAGGAGGGTCTGCAGATGATGAATCCCTGGGAGTGGGAGTATCTTTGGATCTCAAGGAGGAAGAGTCAACAGTCATGAAACCCAGAGAAAATGGACTGCAGCAGTTCCAATCAGGTGAGACTCAACCTCTCCTTGACTCTGGATGGGCTAAGGGGTAGACATTGTACCAACCCCTGTTGCCCACTGCAAAGCTAGCTTGAGTTCTCACACAAGATTGGCATTGGAATCATAGATAGGAGCCTTAAAAATAACGTAAAGGTCGGCTGCTGTGGCACATGCCTATGATCCCAGAGACTTGGTCCAGAGTTATTAGGATAATGAATTTGAGGCCACCTTTGGTTACTTAGCAAGACCCTGTCTCAAAAACAAAACAAAACAAAAACAAAAAACAAAATACACACACACACACACACACACAGAGAGAGAGAGAGAGAGAGAGAGAGAGAGAGAGAAGACTAAGGATGTTGATCAGTGGTAAAGTGACCCGGTATTAAATCCCCAGCACAAACAAACAAACAAACAACAAAAACTAGAACTTTAAGGGGTTAAGGTGTAGTTTAGTGGTAGAGCACTGCCCAGCATGCTCTACCATGAGGCCTGGGTTCAATACCCAGCACCAGGGAAAACAAAAGAAAATAAGACATTAAGGAACAGAAATCATTGGTCAGCCAGAGAATGACAGAAAAGGCTTGGGCACACTACTGGAGACAAGGGAGAGAGAGAGGTGCTCCAAATTAGGGCTCCTAGGGTTTCCACAGTCTCAGCCTCTCTACTACACGTATTCAGTTCCCCTGGACTTGGCTGAGGTCTGGGTAGCAAGTGTGTGCAAGAGGACGTGGGCCTTCAGCCCCTCCAGTCAAGGAGAGGTTGAGTCTCACCTGATCAGAACTGCTGCAGTCCATTTTCTCTGGGTTTCTTTGTCTGAGGCTTGGGAGGTCTTAGCACAGCTGTGGCCCACAGGTTGGGCAGGGATACCTGGGGATCCAGAGTCCTGTAGCACCTGCAGGGCAGTCCCAAACCATCTTCCTGTGCATTTTAGGTGGGTGGTGGCTGGCTAAATTTCTTAGCATCTCCCCAAGTGTCCCCCTCACTTGTGACCTTGGATTCAATACCCAGTATCATCCTAGGTGGAGACAGCTGGATTTACTGAACTACGGGAACTCTCTCCATTTTTCTGAGGAGGAAAGAAACGAGGGTGGGAAACTGGTTTTTGAGAGCCAGGTCACATGCCAGGAGGACCTCTGGCTGCATACAGCCACTTCTTGCAGTAGGAGGACAATAGAGTGAGCACATGTGGAGGGGCTGGGGTCCAAGAGACTGACCATGAGGGACAACTATGCACCCAGCCAAGGTCTGCATCTTATGCCACTATCAAAGCCTACGGGTGGGTGAGGATATTTCCATGGGTTATGCTGCACTGCTGCGGTGCATCCTTAAAACTGGTAAGAGTGGGTTGGCAAGTGAGGAGGGCCTTGACCCAGAGGATAGTGCATTTTACTGCTCCTGAAGGCGGTGGAGCCCACTGCCCATGCAGGGTGAGATACCTGCAAACTTCTCTTCCTATACAACTGACCAGGAGGTCAGAGAGAGGCAGAGTGAAGAAAGTCAGGGTCAGGGTGAATTGACCCTTGGCCTGATTGATGAGAGACTGAACATGTTTAAGGGCCAAGGGGCTGAGGTGGGGGCTGAAGATCCAGTAGAGTTTCCCCCAAAGCAAGGTCAGACTTAGATGGGAGGTGGACCCCCAGCATCAGGCCAAGGGCAGGAATGCCTGATGGGTGGGGGTCTGTTCAAGGTTGGTGAAGGAGGAGGAAGGTAGGGAGGGGGTCATCAGGGCTTCTGCCAATGGCTCGGTGAGGTGCAAAGGTGCAGAGGTTGCTGCTAAGTGACTGAAGCCACAGTGTGGGCAGAGGTGAGCCATCAGGGTCTCCTCTGCAGGGAATAGTGTCAGGAGGTGGAGCTCGTCTGCAGCTGGTGAGGGCAGATTAGGTAGAGAGGAGTCGTGGACATGCAGCAGAAGGGGGCTGCAGGTGGAGGGAGAGTAGGGCTCTTAGCCACAGCCCAGAGAGTACTGATCTGGCTGAGGATGGTGGGGCTCGAGTTCTAGGGACAGCTGGGTACTAGCACTCAGGCACAGCTAGATGGCTGAGTGTGGGGCACATATGGCCTGCATGGCTTATTTTTTTATTTTATTGAGATAGTATTCACATTGCAGGGGCTGGGGTTGTGGCTCAGCCGTAGAGTGCCCGCTTAGCATATGTAGGGCGCTGGGTTCGATCCTCAGCACCACAAAAAATAAATAAACAAAATAAAGGTATTGTGTTCAACTACAACTAAAAAATATTAAAAAATTCACATAACATAAATTTAAGCTCAAAGTGAAAAATTCAGTGGTGCTTTTTGCATTCACAGTGTTGTACAACTTGAAATTTCACCTAACTCTTGACACATTTCGTAGCACCAAGCAGTCACCCCTGTTCTTCCTTCCCTCGAGCTGGGTAACCACAACTCTATTTCCTGTTTCTATGGATTTGCCTTTTCTGGACTCTTTTCTAGATGGAGTCCTGCACTAGGTGCCCTCTGGTGTCTGTTTTTGCTGATCATACTGTTTTCAGAGTTCATCCATGTTGAAGCATGTGTCAAGCTTTATTCCCTTTGGGGCTGAATAGCATTCACCCTGTGGATGGACCACAGTTGTATCATTCACCCACTGACGGCCCTGGGGTGCTCCAACTGTATGGCCATTGTGGGCAATGAGGTTGTCAACATTAAGTGTTGTTGAGCACTAGTTGCAGTCCTTTCTGGCAGGTGCCGGAGACTGGAATTGTGTGTCCCGTGTGATTCTGTGCTTAACTTTTGTGAGAAGTTGCCCTTCCACATTTCATAACCTCACCAGTCATACAAGAGGGTTCCAACTTCTCCACATCCTCATCAACACCTGTTATTTTTCTTTTTAAAATTTAGCATTCTAGCAGATTTGGAGTGGTACCTGGCGCGCTGGTTTTGTGTTTATTTTTCCCATCATTCAGGGGCTTCAGAAGGTGGAGTTTACCAGCGGGGTGGGAAAAGAAAGTGTCCTGCCAGGAATGGGGTGAGATGGGGGCAACAGGCCTGTGGGGATCACACAATACGCTGAGGAGGCCAGGTGCTTGCTGTTGACAGGAGCTGCTCACTGCTGGACCAGCATGAGAGACAGCCCTTTTTCCTCTATCCCCATGGTCCCTGCAAAGCTGGGTCAGTCCCTAGATGTGTGCACATGGTCAGATCTGCAAACCTGCACCCTGGGGTCACAGAGTCAATGCAGGGTCTCCCAGAGTGTGGGGAGGGACCCAGGGCAGGTGTCCTGACCAAACAGCTATGGACAGATCCTTCCTGGAACATGAGTCTGGAATTAGGGTCCATAAAAAAAGCCCACACTTTGGGAGCCTTGCTATTGTTAAGGCATTTGTCTTTTCTGTGAAGCTTACTGATTCCTCACCCTTACTTTCTACACATACTCTGGGAATTCCTACACACACTTGGGCAGTGCTACAGGAATTCAGGCAGGTGCAACAGGGCTGGGAGGAGGATTTTTGCCCCCTGGGGCTGTGTGGGAAGCCGGGTAGGTGTCAGCTTTGGACAGGGTCATGGGCTTGGTCACCTTGTGTAAGAGCTTGTGCATCTAGGGAGGCCATGATGGTGGGGGACACTCTTGTGCAGGTGGCCCTGGGGGCCAGCACCAAGCCTCCGGCTCTTTCTTGGATTTCTCCTGGGAGTGAGCAGAAGGAAGGACACAATGTGGGGACATTTCCTGTACTAGATGTTGATGGGAGGGTGTCAGGTGAACCTCACTGATGGTGTGTGGGAAGGGACCCCACGCTCAGATGCTCAGCCCCTGTCTCTGGAGGACCCAGATACCTATGTCCAGAGAAGATGTGTTCTGCTAGAGGCTGTGCTGGTTCCAACTGCCAGGCCCTCCCCTCTGCCACTGTGATCACTTCTCCATGGGACTCCAGAGAAGAGTCTAGGCACAGGCAGAGAGGGCTCCAAAGGTGGGAGGGCTTGTTTCCTACCACCAGACCCTGAGACTGGAGGCCAGCACCCTGCTTGGCTGTATCCCCTGCTCTCTGAGCGTCTGCCTGCTTGGTTGATCCAGGTTTTCTCATTTCCATGGCTGGGTTCTGTCTGGTGACATGGAAGTGAGAGGAATACAGGCTGCAGTGGTCTAGCAGGAAGCCCATCTATCTCCCTAAGGGAACCCTCACTTCCCAGATCCTGGGTCTAGCTGCTGCAAGCTGTACAGAAGGGTCAGTGTGCCCTCTGGTGGCCAGTTATGTCCTTGCAGGCTGAGGGAAAGAAGCAGAGGACCCTCTCCTTAGGCCTGACCTCTGACTCTGTTCAGCTTAGCCCCCAGCTCAGTGTCCGACCTTGTCTTTGACATTGTAAAAACGTTCTGGCTTTACTTTCATCCTCAGGGAAGCCACTTACCATGTGCTGAGGCAGCCCCAGAAGAGGCTGGTCTGTCCACAGGGGCCCAGGTCTGTCCACAGCCACAGGAGGGAGCTTGGAAGTGGAGTTCCCAGCCTAGCCTTCAAATGAGACTGCAGCCCTGGCCACAGAGACCTGGGGCCTGGGTAGCTGGCCAAACCACACCTCAGATTCTGATCCAAAGCAGGTGTGAGATAATCAATGCTTATTGTTTTATGTTTGGGGGCATGGGGCCAGAAACATGCCACCCTGAAGCATGTCTTTGGCATATTTCAAGGTGAAATACCCAGAAGCTGCTGAAAAGATGCTCTTTTGTAACTGAGATTTCCATCCATCCATACTAGGAAAAATGGCAGATGCAGGTAGGACTTCCTGTTTGACACTCATTCCCTTTCTGCCTGGAAAAGTTTCTTCTGCAGAAAGAAGATGGGGCTCTGACACCTGCCCAGTCAGAGGTGGTCACATGTGGCTGTGCTGTGCAAGTTATCAGACAACAGGACAACCCTGGCTCCCTCTGCACCTCCCCCAAGCTTCTGCAGCCAGAAAACACCACTGCCTGGGCCTGAGGAACCCAAAGCCCCCATCCACCATCCTGCCCCTCCCTGGGCCTCTTGGAGGAAGTGTGTGCCTCCTGTGTTTAGGCATGTAGTGCCTAAATTACCACATAACTTCCCCATTAATCTGTCTGTTGCTCCGTTTCCTTCTTAAAATTATCAAAACTTGAGAGGGAAAAGAATAAGTCAAGAACTTCCCTACAGGGCTACTTGGTTGCATGGTAACAGGTGACTCTCCCAGGAGCATGGATGCTCCTGATGATGAGAGCAGTGCAAAGACTTGGTTGGGAGCATAAGGCTGCTTGGTGTGTGTAGGCATGAGAGGCAGCGTGTGAGACGGTGGCTGCTCATGAACTCCTGACAGTTCGCAACACAGGCACCTTCCTGGGCTGAGGAGCATGTGCTCTAGAGGGAAACAGACCATGAACAAAAACCACAACCCACGGGAAGATTCAGATCATAGTGCAGGGAAGGAAATACCAAAGAGATGTTTGCAGGGCCTGGGAAGTGAGGTCGGATGGTCAGGCAAGTCCTTGGAAGGAGTGACATTTGAATGGAAGGGGTTGGGGGAGATAAGAAGGATGTAGAATGAAACAGACATTATTATTACTGTGTGTATATATTTATGACTGCATGACCAATGTGATTCTGCAACCTGTATACTCAAAAAATTTATGATACGTCAAGATCATTGTACTGTCATGTATAACTAAGTAAAACAAACAAACAAACAAAGAACATTTGAATGGAAACCTAGGTGGTGGGTGGGAACGCTCTGGACATGGCTGCCTGCAGAGGAACAGTGAACGTGAAGACTGAGTGGTGCCGGAGACAGTGCGGAGGGAGGTCAGCACCGCAGGAGCGGAGAATGAGAACATTGAGGTCAACAGGTGGGTACAGTCAGCCTGAGGGGTCGCAGTGTGGGCAGCTGAGTGTGGCTGGGGGTGCCCCGGACCACCGCGGGACTCAATGACCCACCACGAAAGACTCAGGGGCTCAGAAGAGCCCTCTGCTCGTGGACACAGTTTGCGAGCGCCAGAGGATGTGGGGAAGAGGGACGTGGGCAGGGCCAGAGCACCAGGGCAGGCCCTGTGTCCAGCACCTGCAGCCCTGCCCGCCATTTCCATGGGGGACGCCAGGGGAGGGGTTTAGTGGGCATCGAAGATGCCTCTGCGAAGACAGCTGGTCTGGAACACCGGCTCTGGGGGACTCCCGAGAGTGGGAGGCACAGGATGGGAGCCATGAACACATGCTCCAGGCGCGTGTGGGGGAGCAGCCCCAAGGAAGCCGGGTCTGAGGGAAGCGGAGGAGAGAGCTGCAGGGGGACATGCCGCCCCTGGGAAGAGGGAAGAAGGCCAGGCCTCTGACTGAGGGACGCAGAGGCCAGGGAGGAAAGGCCTGAGGGTTCCGGAGGACACCCGGGAGGCGGGGGCGAGGGCGGGGGGAGGCGGGCTTCCTGGTACTGCACACAGCTGACAGGGGAAGTGCGTGGGACAGCCCGCCTGTGACAAATGGAGAAAAAGAAACTCACCTGGAGTTTCCAGAACAAAAGGACCCCAGAGGCAGTCTCACCCGCCCAGGACATAGGCCCTTCTACCCCCAACGAGCCCCACCCACCCAGGAAGGCCCCACCCACTAGGGTGAGAC
>NW_026000102.1:8630103-8646410 GCF_001458135.2 Marmota marmota marmota
GGTGGTGGCAGTTGAGGCTCTGAGGATTTTTCCTGAGAGGCTGTTTTGTTTGGCGTGTGTGGTTCTAAAAATAAAGTTAGTTTCTTTTGACAAGTGGCTCCTGATTGTGCCCAGCCAGACTGCGGCAGGCTTCTGGGACTCAGGTGGGAGGGATCACTATTATCATTATTTGACCCCACAAACCTACCCCTCTTTCATCTGAAGCCAACCCCAGTTTCTCCTTATAGGGAGCGTGGTCCAGGCAGTGCCCACCTGCTCTGCTGGCTGCCAGGGCCCAGGCTTTTCTCAGCAGCAGCTCAGGACCCTGGGTAAAGAGGCACCTGGGTCTGGCTGCTCCTACTGTTATAGCCTGAGTGCTGGAACTCAGCCATCTGCCCCCATGGCAATAGATGGAAGCCATTTTAGACTAACCTCCAAAGCTGTGCTCCTCCCCCCAGTGACATGTGGTCCTTTTTCAACCAGGCATGAGCACAAAGACTGGACTGCAGAGGAGATACCTGTGGACACTTTCCTCTGGCCAGGGGCCAGCACCCCCTGAGATACACCATACCCTGACATGTCCAAGTGAACAGATCTGCCTGCCTAGCCCCCTCCCACTCAGAATCATACGCTCACCTGACTGCCCACTGGCTCCAAGACAGCTCCCTCTATGCAGTGGACAGTTGCTCCCTCACAGACTTGTCTGCCCAGTACTCCCCGACCCCATGGCTCTGCAGACACTTCTTTCACTAGACTCTCTCCATCCCACACCCCAGAGGGACCAGGGGCTTCCAGTGGAGCTCTTCCCAGATCCCTCCAGCAGCTCCACAGGCCTGGGAACTGAGGGTTCTCCAGGCCTTGAGGCATCTCCTTCAGAGAAGAGACCTGGCCCCTCCCCATGATATCCAGGAGAGGTGGGGACCTGGTTTGTTCTGGTGTCATGAGGAAGGGAGAGTCATGGGATTGGAGGCCAGCACTGTCTCCCTTCAGTGGTGACTTGGCTTCCAGGTGTGGCAAAGGAGGTCCTGTGTCAGTTGCCTGGGGAACACCACATGGCCGTCCCGGCAGAAAGTGCCTTCAGAATCCTACCTGCTACTTAGAACATAACTCCCGAGCCTATTTCTAAAACACAAGTCTGGTACACAAAAACCTTGCTTGGCGGGCCTCACAGAAGACAAGCTGGTGGGAGGAACTCAGGTAGGAGCCCCTCCCATGCCTCCTTCTGACTCTTGTCCTGGAGGCAGCAGCAGGAAGAGGGCAGCGAGGTCAGGTCTGAGCACTGGAGGGGTTGCTGCAGGCCTGGACGCTGCCCTTTCTTCTCTGTTCCTGGAGTCGCGTTCTGGGGACAATCATGCCCCTCTCCTCGTTCCTTCTAAATTCCTCTGTGGTTCACCTTTTCCATGCATACCACTCTCTAAAGGAGCCATGTTTGCACATCTAGAGTTTCTCTCTGTTCCTCTTTTCTGGGAAACGTGTGTGTGTGTATGGGATGGGGTCCGGGAATGGAACCCAAGGGCACTCTACTGGTGAGCTGTGTCCTCAGCTCTTTTGATTTTTATTTGAGACAGGGTCTTGTTAAGTTGCCCAGGCTGGCCTCAAAATGTTAACCTCCTGCTTCAGCCACCTGAGTCGCTGGGATTACAGGTGTGGCCACCATGCCCAGCTAGGAAATCATTTTTTAAAAAAATATTTATTAATTTTTTTTTTAGTTTTCGGCAGACACAACATCTTTGTATGTGGTGCTGAGGATCGAACCCGGGCCGCACACATGCCAGGCGAGCGCGCTACTCTTGAGCCACATCCCCAGCCCCGGAAATCATTTCTTCTGTTAGACTTTTCATTAGCTGGGTGCAGCCTATAGTCCCAGCACTCAGGAGGCTGAGGCAGGAGGATCATTTGATGTCACCCAGTCAATCCCATGTGCTGCAGAACTGCCCACTTCCACAGGAGCCAGGTCTTCTTGTCCCCTCCTGCTTCCTGCCTCCTTGGGACTTCTAGAGGCTGGTGGGCCGCAGGACTCTGACCCCTCTCTTCTCTCCTGTGGCTCATGTGCTGTGGCTGCCCCTCTTGGCCTCTGCCAGCCCCATGACCACCTGCCATTACAGAGTTCTCTGCTAGGCATGCACCCGAGGGAGTGCTGAGAGCTCAGCCTGCCTTCAACCAGGTGGATGGGTCAGTGAGCATCAGCCACTTGCCAGTCAGCATCAGCCACACTGTCCTTTCTGGGCTCACCAGCAGGACCTGCCTGCTGCCTGGGGGGCCCTTGTGAGGTGCACACCTTCTGTGCCACCCTAGGTGTACTCATGGCCACTACTGGGGAAGGTCTGTGACTCCTGTCTTTTATTCCCTTCCTCTTTTTATCCATCCTTGCCTCTGTCCATCACTAGGTGCTGGGGATACATTGGTGGCCCAGACACACTAGCCCCTGTCAGGGTTTGGATGTGAGGTGTCCCCCCCCCAGTGCTCCTGTGTTAATGCAGGAATGTTCACAAGTGAAATAAATGATTGGATTGTTAGAGCTGTGACCTAACCCATCCCTCTCAGAATGGACTGACTGGGTGGAAACTGGGTGTGGCTGGAGGGGACTCGTCCCTGGGGGCTGCCCTGAAAGGGTGCATCTTCCCTGCAGCCTCCCCCTCTCTCCCTGCTCCCTGGCTTTGAGGTGAGCATGGCTCCTTTGCCACACACTTTGACTCAGGCACCCAGAGGGGACGTTGAGTGTCGAGCCAGGTGGTGCTGTGGGGGGAGGGAGAACTGTGCAGACTAGATGTCAAGCCTCATCCCTGCCCTCCCTGCATCCCAGAAAGGGGCTGGAGCAGCAGCAGCCCCTCTGCCCTTGGGCAGGAGCTTTGAGAAGTCAAGGATGAGGACAAGGCTGGGCTGCAGCCCTGTAGGTGATTTCTACACCCACAGGCAACCGGCTTTCTGTCTTTATTTCTTTTAGTTTAGTTTTCTAAAATGGTGGCTGTAAAATTGTATGTATTTTAAAATTGCATGTATTTATGCATACATGATATATTTACATTTGTATTTAAAAAGTATTTTTAGTTGTAGATGGACACCATACCTTTATTTTATTTATTTATTTTATGTGGTGTGGAGAATCAAATCCAGTGCCTCAAATGTGCTATGCAAGCATTCTACCACTGAGGTGCAACCTCAGCCCTGTAGGTTTGTATTTATAGCAACAGTGCTTGCCCTCACAGAGTTGTGTCTCCTGGTGAGAACACTCAACATCCTTTCTCCGGGATTTTTCTAGCTACAATGTATCACTACTATAGTCTCAAACTAACAGATATCTTGAGCTTTCTTCCCCTACCAATGAGCTCACTTTTCTTCCACAACGTGCCCTCTTTGGGCCTTCTCAGCCTCTGGCAACCATGGTTCTGAGCTGGCCGTTTTCATGCCTGGCCTCCTTGCGTAGCGCACTGTCCACCAGGCCTGCCCACCCTTCTTTCTAAGGGCTGGACAGCATCCCATTGCACCTCTGGCACATTATCTGTGACCCTTCATTGGTTGGCAGACACTTCAGCTGATTCTACACCTTGGCTGCAGGAATGTGAGGCTGCAGATGTCACTGTGATGTGCTGGGTTCATTTCTGCCTAGGAGTGGAACTGCTGGATCACATGGTCGTTCTAGTTTTAATTTTTTTCAGGAACATCCATGCTGTTTTCTACAGGGTTGTGCTAATGGACATTCTCACCAGGAGAGTGCAAGAATGTCCTTTACTCCATATCTTTGCAAAAACTTGTCAGCTTCTGTCTTTTTTTGTTTGTTTGTTTGTTTTAATTAGTTACACATGACAGTACAATGACCTTGACATATCATACATTTGAATCAGATAGGCTATGATTTCTCATTATTCTGAGTGTACAGGTTGCAGAATCACATTGGTCATGCAGTCACGTATATGTACACACAGCAATAATAATGTCTGTTTTATTCTACTGTCCTTCCTTCTGTCTTTTTGATAGTGTGTGGTTTACTTTGCATTTCCCTGATAATTAGTGATGTCATTTTTTAATTTCGTATACCATATGTCTTCTCTTCTTCCTCCTCCTCCTCCTCCTCTCCCTTTTCCTCCTCTTCTTCAGAATACAAGATTGGGGGTATCTCCTGTGAAAGAGAGGGCAGGGAGCAGGACAGCGTAGAGAGCATCACACCAGTACACAGAGCTGCAGAAGCCTGAACCAGCCAGCAGGAACCAGTGGCAGAGACCAGACAGGAGCCCTGCTTGGGGCAGAACTGCTGAGGCCCTGCACCCCTGCTGGCTTAGTCACTGGTGGAAACTACCAGAACAGGAGAGAGGGATTAAAACAGGAAGGAGCCAGGCAGTGCCAGTAGCCTGGTATGCCACTCCAGAGGAGCAGGCCTGAGTGCAGTGGCAGATACAAAGGCGATGGAAGCTGCTGCTGCACTCCTTCTAGCCCAGACGTTCTCTTAACCCCATAAAGCATTTCAACTCCCCCACACTAGAGGGCTTGAGCACACGGAAACCTACACTGCCCGACAGACCTGTTCATCCAGGGCCTCTTCACTGTGTGCATAGCGCTCCGCCCGTTTATTGAACAGTAATGCTGTGAAGAAGAGCAGCTCATTTCTGAAGAGCTGTCAAGGTGGTGCGATTTCCTCTCCAAGACACTGAAGGAAAAACCCAGCCCCACTTGACTCCTTCTTGTCCAAACTAGAAGGGCAGCTCTTGACACCGTGGCCCCTGTCACCATGTCCCTCCCCTTTCATCTGGTAATAGCAGTCCTCCCTCAACCCCATCCCCTGGAGGGAGCCCTCTGCACGCCCACCCATCACTGCACCACAGCCCTGGAGCCAGCGACTGCCCAGAGGTGGTCCTGCAACTGGGTCACCCTGTGGGGACCTCTCTCTCTGGGGCTTGAGCTCTGAGGACATTGTCCAGGGACTTCTGATGAATAGGAGAGAGAGAGAGAGAGAGAGAGAGAGAGAGAGAGAGAGAGAGAGAGAGAGAGACTAAAACAGGGAGGAGCCAGGCAGCGCCAGGAGGCCTGGTGTTTTACGCCAGAAGAGCCAGGCCTGGGTGTCTTGGCTTCTCCCCAGTTATGGGAGCCAGTCAGTCCCTTTGGACTGCATCCCTTCTTGATGAGTTTAGGACTGATGAGGCTTTGACCAAGGCCCTTTTCTTCCTGCCTGTGGCCTCTGGGAACCCAGAGGAGGCAGGAATGGCTAGGGAGTGCCTCTCCTTCAATCTCTACTCCCTCTACCCCTGTCTTCCTACCCCTACCCTGCAGACTTCAGGGAAGCTCTCCCACCCCGCAAAAGGATCTGGGATGGCCAACTGGCTCACCCTTCCCCGGGGTCTGAGGCTGTGGCCCTGTTCTAGGACCACACTGAAACAACATTCTCTTGGACACCTCTGGGAGGCGAGGGCTGTGTCCTCCTCACTTGGGGATGTGGCCAGCATCCCACATCACTGGGGGTCAGTGTGTCCTTGAGCCTCTCAGAGAGAGCAGCCAGGGTGCCGGGGTGTCCTGTGGGGGAGCTGGGCCAGGGACTCAGGTGCAGTGGCAGATGCTCAAGTGAGGCTGCTCCTCCAGATCCTGGGCCCCACCCCAGCCCTTCCTCTGTGCCTTCTGCAGGCACCACTGGGCCTCGACCACCTCGTTCTTGTGCAGGTTCTGGCACTGCTCACCCTGCGGCTGCTGCGTTCCCCACCACGACGACTGAGCACTCCTCCACTGGTGCTGCTCCCCGTGTCTGCTCCTGAGCTTGTCCTTGGCTCTGGGGCCGGCCCAGGTGTGCATTGTTGTGGTCCTTCACCACCTTGCCCAGCGCGGTGGTCCACTTCACCTTGTCCAGATCTGGACCTGCCCTGCAGTCTGCTCCCTCTGTAGCTCTCCCGTGGGCCTTGCTGTGCCTGCTGACACTCGAGACGCTGCGGACAGTTCTGGAGAATCACTGGTGTGAGGGTTCCTTTCCTCTTCTTCTTCATTTTTTAATATTTATTTTTAGTTTAGGTGGATACCATACCTTCATTTTATTTTTATGTGGTGCTGAGGATTGAACCCAGTGCCTCACGCCTGGCAGGCGAGTGCTCTACCTCTGAGCCCCAGCCCCAGCCCTCCTTTCCTCTTCTGCTCTTCTCTTTCCTCTACTGGGCCTTGCTGGCCGGCACCTCCTGACACAGCTCCACCTTAATGCAGATGAACACCAGCTCCCGTGGCCCTTGCTGGCCATCTCCAGGGAAGCCTGGCTGCCTCCTCTGTCTTTGTTGCCTTCTCTGTTCCACCAGGCCCTTTTGGGTGCCGTTCCTTTCTCTGTTGCCTTTTATCCAGAACGGCAGTGGGCAGCTTCTTAAGGCTACCCTGGGCCCTGGCCTGCTGGATCTTTTCCTGTAGCACTATTGCAGGACCTCCCTTGCAAAGAGAGAGTCTGCCCCTCTATCCCACCATAAGCCTCCTCCTCTTTGGTCACTGCAGGCTTCTTGGACCCAGGAGTCACTGGAGACTTCTCCCCAAAGGAGCTGGCCTTGCTCCCAGCCTTCTATTTCTGTTCCCAGAATTTCTTTTGTGTTTTCTTCCTTTTATTCTTTTAGGGCCCAGAAGCTTCCGAGCCTTGAATATTGCCAGCCTGTGTGTGCCACAGAGACTGGGGCCTGGGCGGGGTGCAGGTCTTTGGGCCAGGCCCTGTGGGTAGGTGTCCTTGGTGAGGTGCGAGGCTGTGGCTGCCTCTTGCTGGGTCCCTGCAGTGGTACAACTCAAGTATCTTCTTTTAAGAAATGTCTACTTGGGTCTTTGGTCCGTGTTTTCGATTTTTTTGGCTATTCAGTTGTTAGATGAATAGCTTGCCAACATTTTCCCTCCTTCTGGAAGTTGTCTCTTTACTCTGTTGATTATTTCCTTGGTTGGGCAGAAGCTGTTTAATTTGATCTGATTCAATTTGTCAGGTTTTGTTTTTATGGCCTATGCTTTTGAGGTTTTATAGAAGAAATCACAGACTCGTCTTCTAAAGTGATCTTTCCCCAGAGCTACTCCCACCCGGGGGCACTAGCTGGCCTCAGGAGAAACCTTGACTGTCCTCCAGGAAGCCATATGGGGAACCCCGTCCCAGGCCGAGCTGCTCCGTTAGCAGAGTGGAGAAAGGCTGTGGAGACAGGCCCAGCCCGAACAGCTCTTTCCTGAAAATCAGGATGGAGAGAGGGAGCTTCCGGTCCTCAGCTGCAGAGGTGAACTCTGAACCCGCAACTGGAATCAGCCCCTCAGACTTTCCGCCTGTGTCCTGGTGAACCTGAAGCAGCTGGGTGGATGTGATGCTGGACACTGGGTACCTGGCCTCAGTGATGCAAGGCTGGAACTGGGTGGGGGCACACCCCAAGCTTCTGGAGTCTGCCGACAGCTGAGGGCCAGGTGGAGACTTTCAGAGTCCTGAGTTGCCTACAAACGCCTGCTGCCAGCCTCACCGTCTCTCCTTCCCTGTGAGAAGCTGGAGAGGTGGAGGGTGGACAGTGGCCTCCACTGGGCTGGACATGGCACAGGCCAGGGGCTGGCTGGGAGGGCAGCTCCCTGTGGCTGTGGAGCCTGCACCTCATTCCTCCCCTGCTCACCCCATTTCTGAGCTGGAGAGGAACTCCGAGTGGTCCTGGAGCAGCCCTGACCACAGAGGCCCCTCCAGCAAGCTTGGCCATCCCCTCTGGGATAGCAGAGCAGTGGGAAGCAGGGACAAGGGGATTCCAGCATGCCACAAGGGGCTACCTGTCCTGCTGTGGATGGAGCTGGGCTCCATCGGGATGTTGGAGGACTACCTTCTACTGTGTCTGAGAGAGATGGGCCAGCAGACACTGGGACATTTCCAATTAACATCATAGAAACAGATTTTGAAGTAGAGAACTTATTCCTGCTCCCAGACATCAGGGGCTGGGCTGTGGCTCAGTGGTACAGCGCCTGCCTTGCCTATGTGAGGCACTGGGTTCGATCCTCAGCACTGCATAGAAATAAATAAACAAAGATATTGTGTCCATCTACAACTAAAAAAAAAAAAGAGAGAGAGTGACATCAGAGCAGCTTGGCACACTGCCTTCCTGTTCCTGGGATCATCTGGGAGAGGACTCTGAGGTGAGAGTGTGAGCCACACGTGGCACTGTCACTACTCAGCCTCGCCCACAACAGGGCCCAGTGAGTGTGGACTCCTCTCCCAGCCCCTTCAGACAAGATGGGTGGCCCTCTCTGTGTGGCATTTCCAATGGTCTTTATTGTCCTGCACACTCCTGGCCAAAGCCACATGACACCACAAACACATGACCCACTTGAGCTTGTTCAGAATCTGAGACCAGCTTCCTTCTCTTCCTGACATGCTGAGAACAGGTGGATATTCACAACACCTTGGGGCCAGGGATGGCTGTGGGGGATGGAGGGCAGCACTATCTGGACCCCTCTGCAGCCTGCTGGTCAGAAATCCAGTGTGAAAACTCAAGATTCCCTCAAGGTTGGGAGGAAGAGCCTTGGAAGATGACTGAACTCAGATGAACGTGCAAGCAAGGGAGGTGGACCAAGTCCAGCGCAGCACCGGGAATGCTGGTCTCAGCAGAGTGAGATGAACTCAGAAGCACTGGTCCCTATTCTGGGGCAGAGCCCAAGTCCCTGGCCACAGCTCTGCCTGGCTCTCTCTGGTCCCAGTGCCACACGTGTCATGCTGTGTCTGCCACTCCTCCCCTCTGCTCCACCCTGCACCATGCTCAGCTGCTACCAGCCCTCTGGAGGTGTCCCTGCATCTGCTGTGTGGCCTCACCCTGTCCCACAGCCCACCAGGAGACCTCGGCTACACTCAATACCCAGTGCTATCCCATGGCCCACCAGGAGACCAATGATGCACTGACTTCCAGGCCACTGTTGTCCCACCAGGAGACCTCCTCTGTACTCCCTGCCCAGCACATTGCTGTCCAGTGGCCCCTAGGAGACCTCCTCTGCACTCTCTGCCCAGCCCAGTGCTGTCCCACTGCCCTCAGGAGACCTCCTCTGTACTTTCTGCCCAGCCCAGTGGTGACCCATGACCCCAGGTAACCTTCTCTGCACTCCCTGCCAGCCCAGTGCTGTCCCACTGCCCCTAGGAGACTGCACTCCCTGCCCAGCCCAGTGGTGACCCATGACCCCAGGTGACCTTGTGTGCACTCCCTTCCTAGCCCAGTGTTGTCCAATGGCCCCAGGAGATCTCCTCTGCACTCCCTGCCCTGCCCAGCTCAGTGCTGTCCCATGGCCCCCAGGAGACCTACTCTGCACTCCCTGCCCAGCCCAGCCCAGTGTTGTCCAATGGCCCCAGGAGACCACCTCTGCACTCACTGCCCAGCCCAGTGCTGACACATGGCCCCCAGGAGACCTCCTCTGCACTCCCTGCCCAGCCCAGTGCTGTCCCATGGCCCCCAGGAGACATCTGCACTTTCTACCCAGCCCAGTGCTGTCCCATGGCCTGCCAGGAGACCTCCTTTGCACTCTCTGCCCAGCTCAGTGCTGTCCCATTGCCCATCTTGAGACCTCTTCTGCACTCCCTGCCAGCCCAGTGCTGTCCCATGGTCCCCAGGAGACCTGTTCTGCACTCACTGCCCAGCCCAGTGCTGTCCCATGGACCTCAGGAGACCTCCTCTGCACTCTCTGTCCAGCCCAGTGCTGTCCCATGGCCCACCAGAAGACCTCCTCTGCACTCTCTGTCCAGCTCAGTGCTGTCCCATGGCCTACCAGGAAACTCAGTGACCACTAACAGCAACAGCACACAAGGGCAGACACACAGTATGTTCACGGAGGCCTTTATGGCCACTCTAGCTTCACATGGGGAAACTGAGGCATAGCCTCACATTGATCTTCAGGTTCCCAAATGTGTGTTTTTCCTACTTTATCTAAGGCCACCACATGTTCAGGGTCCAAAATGGTCCAATCACAGGTTTTTCTTCCCAGGCTTATGATTTTATAAAATAAATTAAGAGACTGCATCTGATGTGGAGCTGGTCACTGGTGTCACTGCCCACTGCTCCTGGGCAGGCTGAGTAGCCCACTGTGGAGGTAAGTGGCTCCACAGGTGGCTTGAGTTCCTCACACTGGGGCTGAGTTGCTGTTGGCCAGAGCCAAGGCTTGTTCTGCTGGTGCTCTTGCTCCTCTTCCTCCCCTGGAGCATTGTCACTGGTCCTCTTCCTGTAGAACCAGCTAGTGCAGACCAGGGCCTCGGAGCCCTTCCTCTTGGCCCATGCAGGGGCCAGATCTGACTGCAGTGAACCCTTGCAGTGCCCCAGTTCTTTCCCTGGGGGGCTGTCCTTCCACAAACCTAGGGGCAGGCGCTTTCCCCATTTCACAGATAAGAAACGAGAATGAGCTTCAGTGATTTACTCAATGTCTTAACCCGAAGTCCTGGATGCATCTGATACCTCATAAAGCAGACAGAGCCTGTACATTGTCCAGAGATGAGACAGGGATAGAGTGAACTTACTTTTCTGGCCTGGCTTGAGGCTTTGGTCAAAAGTGGGCGGCTGGATCTTGCTTCCTCTGACCAGGCTTTTGTGTGAAGGAAGGGCTGCAGGTAGGCAGCTAAGTGGGCCAAAGTGAGGGCTCCCTGCACTCCTGGGGTTATGACGTGCTGGGCATCCCTACCTACTACCTCCATGGCCAGCGGGCAGGTAGTCATCTTCAGAACCAGCCTTATTCAGATGGCCTGTATCTGTCCCTGCTGGCTAGGGAGAGGACAGTGAAGGAAATAGCCATCAGTGACCAGAATAAACAAGAAGGGGGTGAAAATCCATATTCAAGTCAAGATAGCCACCACTGGGTTGGCCACACTCTTACTGTGGAGCCTGCAGAGACCAAGCAGGAAGGCAAAGTGGGAATGGGAAGAGGAGAGGTGTACAGACCTCTTCCAGCTTCCCTGGATCCACCACACATCTGGGGTAAGTCTGGTGTAAAACACTCCTGGTGGCTGAGTATACTCCAGCCATAGGCCTTACAGGCAGGGATGGCACTGCCTGCAGACTACATAGGCCAGATATGCCTCTAGCCTGGCCTCAGCCGCACCATGCCAGGTAAGCCTCTTAGAGCAAGTGGGTGGTCCTGGCCCTGGAAGGTGGGAAGGAAGCTGTGACAGAGGAAGTCAGACCAACATGGCCCCAGCTGGTCCTTCATGGACATTCCCCATGCCCTCCACAGCCACTCTGGGTCTTACTAGTCTTCCAGAGGACACAAGCCCTGATCCCCCAGCACAGGGTCCACTTCTGACACATCCTGCCCCGGCACAGAGAGCTTGGAAGTCCCTCTTGGGCACAGAGATTGCCTTGGGTGGCATCTGCAGAGCCCCCTTGACTTCCACCCTCACTTACTCACCTCCTCTTTCATACCACACTCCTGCTCATCCAGCCTGACCCAGCACAGTGGGCACTGTCAGCCTGAGATCTGTGCAGCCCCACAAGCTGTGATGGCAAAACCAGCCCTGGTTGTGAAATAAAATTACAAAAAATGTCATGGTGAGAAACCAATGCCTGGGGAAGGGGTCAGTTCCCCTCCCCTCTCTCAGCCTTTCTCCAGGAAGCCTGATAAACCATGGGTCCCTACTTTTGGGTTGTGAATAACTGTCCTGGGACTCTGACTACTCTCTCTTGAAATGTAACAGATGCCTACGAAAAGAGCCCTTTATCTTATCTGTTTCTGCGAGCATGCTTTATGTCAGAGACCCTGCACAAGGCTTTCAGCCAGTAGATTAGAATTTTCTTTTTAAAAGAGGAAAAAAAGAAAAATCCCTAAGATAAGATGGGTCTCAGATGATGCCAAATAACTTTTAGATGTTGTAAGAAACTGTGGATCAGGGCTCAGAATTTGGAGTTTATTTTCCTCTGGGCCTGATGGCATAAAATAAAGTGTGGAGTTCTCCTCTCTGAGTGCTGCTTGCTACTTCTTGACTGGTTTGTTTCCCAAAAGAAAGTCACATTGAAAACAGGGGCACTGGTTTATATGTGTGGGGTTTACCTTCCCAGGTGGAGGGGAGTTCTGGAGAGCAGAAGCATGTTTCCAAACACCTCTGCCTCAGTTCCAGGGTGGGGGATGAGCACAGAGCTCCAAACCAGATGCCATTTGTAAGGCTCCATTTGTAAGCTGCAATCTAGTTTATTATTTAGACAGACTGAAAATCTAGCTAGCAGAATGCTCTTGTAACTAGTAGCCATGTCCCAACCAATCACAGCATTGAGGTCTGACCAGTTGCAACCCATGAAGCTGACTTTGTAACCATTTGAGGTGTTTTTATACCTCACTCTGTTTTCTGTTTATAAATGCTGCCTGATCCTGTGCCCCATTCTGGTACTCCTAGACTGTGAATCATCCTTCTTGTTCTTTTTTAAAACACCTTTTATGGGCTGGGGTTGTGGCTCAGCGGTAGAGCGCTCGCTTAGCACATGCAAGGCCCTGGGTTCGATCCTCAACACCACATAAAAATAAACAAATGAAGATATTGTGTCCAACTAAAAAATAAATATTAAAAAAATAGTTATTTTTAAAAAATACCTTTAATTTATTTTTTTGTGGTGCTGAGAATCGAACCCAGTGCCTCACACCTGCTAGGCAACTGCTCTACCACTCAGCCCCAGCCCCAGCCTCAGTGTTCTTCCTTTTAACAGTGACTTTAGGATTTTGTAGAGTTCCACGACTAAACACTCAGGGTCACTTCAGATGAACTGGGATGCACAAAATAATCACACAGAGACAGAGAAATACTTTTTTCTTTGGTCCTGCAACAGCTTGTCTGACCTTAGGGGTCCAGGGAAAGAGAGAAAGAGAGAGAGAGAGAGAGAGAGAGAGAGAGAGAGAGAAAACGTGCTGAACCCTTTTATTGGGGAGAAGCCATTCAATTGAGGCAAGGAGTAGGATTACAAGGAAACAGGTGAGTGTAGCTCAACCTCTCTGGGTACTGCCTACTCCTAGGACCACTCCCAGGGCCATACTTTATTATCCGAGTGAGGGAAAAGAGAGTCACACAAGTCATGGCATTATCACGCCAGACTTCAGTGATCTTTCAGATCCCTGTGGTGCATCAGGACTTAAAGTTGTGTGCATTTGGAGTGGTTCCCCACATATTCCCCCTTTCTTAGTATTTAAAGGCAATTGGGGAATTATATCTTCTAGTCACTGGATTCTTGGTCTGAGGTTATCATGATCTACTATTTTTTTTTTTTAAATAATTTTTTAGTTTTCGGTGGACACAACATCTCTATTTGTATGTGGTGCCGAGGATCGAACCCGGGCTTCACGCATGCCAGGCGAGCGCGCTACCGCTTGAGCCACATCCCCAGCCCTCATGATCTACTATTGAAAAACAAAAAGAATTAGTAGAAAACATATCATTTCAATAACATAATCAACTTGGAAGATCCAGGTTATTATTATTTACTCTGCCAAACACTCATCAGAAGATTCTTAATCTTTTCCCAATTTTATTGGGAAGCAGTGCATTTGGCCATAGTAATACAGATGTATTTAATTGGCATGGCATTTAAGCCTTTCCACAAACTATTGGGCAGAGAGCTCATTCACATCATCAATACAGTAGTTTCTAGAGCATTTTAACTTAGTTCCAATTCTTCCATCAGCACTTATCTGATTATGAAGGATCTTGGAAGTAATTTAAGTCAAACTATTAAGAAAATCCATATGTTGTAAGTTTTAAAATATAGCCACAAAGGCTCTAATTGTAAAAGCAAGGAATAATATTTAAAGTAGTCACTTCAAGGATCATGAGATCAAGAGCTTGCCTAGGTCTGGTTAATTGACATGTACCTGTTTCAAAGCCTGAACATTAGGGCTAGGGCTATGGCTCAGTGGTAGTGCGCTTGCCTTGCATGGATGAGGCACTGGACTCGATCCTCAGCACCACATAAAAATAAAGATATTATGTGTCCATCTACAACTAAAATATATTTAAAAAGCCTGAACATTAACTTCAGCATATTATAGCTCTGAATTATTAGCTGGCAATAATAGTGATACAATAAGATAAGTTGTATTCATACAGGCTATAGGATTTTTATCATCTTTTCTCTTAACTCTCACATTTAAAAAGTCTATTAGGTCTGTCAGTAATGTAAATATTCTGAAGGTAGAAGTCAAACATCAAAACATCCTTTGAGTGCCATCTTGCTGAGAGTTAAGGTTTCTAGGAGTCATGGCAACCTCATGCAATTGTTTTTGTCCATTCTAGGAGACTAGCCTAAAATATATCCACTATTTCTGGATATCTTGGTGTTGCACTGGCAAGACATGCACAATCTATATTCACTTAGGAAAGGTGCCAACTTCTATTGTAGAATGATTAGGGCAATAATACATTGGTGGATATTTTATGTAAATAATTGATTTGCATAGGAAAACTTTATTTCAACAATCTTTCTATTTTGACAATTGTCTAGATAAGTAAATACAGTCTTAATCTTTAAGGACCAGCATGATTGGCTGGTTTAAATTTTTTATATGCTGTCTTTTTCTCAAAAGATACTCCCAGACAGCCTGTTTAACCATAGGATCAACATATAGGTATAACTGACCATTACAGTCAGTACAATTAATCTAGTTATAAGAGTGGAATTTCCAATCCACACTGCAATGTGCATTAAAAATGAACATGAGAAATGGGTCCATAGAAGTCTCTTTATAATTTTTACTTACCTGACAAGCTTGTGAAGCTGCATGGTTGTAAACTCTGCAGCTGGAAATTTACCTTCCTGTCCCAGGTTTCTCAATGACAAGTAAACTCTGTCTTTTGAAATCTGGTTACTTTACTGAATCGTGTTCAGTAACAATAAAACTGTCAATATTAAAATTAAAAAAACTTTTTGCAATATTTATAAGATCTAGTGTGTGCCTATGGGGGTCCTGTTTCCCCCTTTTCTTTATTTAATAAAATTGAGAAAGGCTTGGTGTAAGCCATAGTATTATTGGTTTACATTATAGATAATAGCACAAGTATTTAAATAATAAGAAAATATTTATTATCTTTAGTTGGTCATAGACTTTGATAAAAGTCATCTATTTTAAAGTTTAGCTAAATAATTGCATAATATTTTTTCTAGGTAAGGTTAGACATTTGGCATAAATTTTGAAATATTAATATATGAATTTGGATCTCTCAAAACTCTCCTTGAATTTGTTTGGTCTATATTTAGCTTGAGAGGTTCCTTTTGATCTTAGTTTCTAGCAAACAGTTTTCTAAGGTCTTCTCTGTTGGTAGTAATTGAGGCTAGATATGAAAATTATATATCTTTTATTGATTATTGTATTTTCTTAGTATATAGACTAGTTGATCCATTCTAATAATTTAAAAAGAACCCTCAATCTCTTTCTGAAAGTCTCAAAATATTTTTATATTTTAGAATATTATCTTTTGAATAGGTGTCTCTTTTTAAAAGAGAGAGGGAGAGAGAGAGAGAGAGAGAGAGAGAGAGAATCTTTGTTTTTGTAGAGGGACACAACACAATGCCTTTTTTTTTTTTTTTTTTAATGTGGTGCTGAGAATCGGAAACCGGGTCCCACCCATGCTAAGCGAGCACCCTACCGCTGAGCCACAATCCCATATCGTCTTTTAGAAAATATGATTAGGGTTACTTCCCAGTGTAGGGAGTGATATATAAACCTTACAATATTTTTTATGGATAATAGGTCCAGTCAGAGAACTTATGTAATACCAATGAATTTCCAACAAGGTTTGCAACTTTCATTGTTTAAAACTAACAGGAGACTATCAATCCTAATAAAATGTCCTCCCAAATCTTATAACGATCCAACAAACAAAAGTAATATGCAAGAATCAGCAGTGTCTTTGAGTTAATCAAATTTAGTCTCCAAGGAGAATTGTCAAAATTGGGATCTAAGTCTTTGCTTTTTAAACATCATTTTACAAAGCCTACATAAATTGTTGCTCAAGTTCACATGAATATTAGCTAACACAATATAATATCACACCTAAAACATGAATTAAAGAAAAGCTGAAAGCTTTTAACCTTTTGTAGAAAAGTAGTAATGTACTTTTGTGTTTTGCAATAAAACCTTCACACAGATTAGGCTCTCATTAACTTAAAAATACATTTAAATTGTATCTCAGTGTAAAAAGTAACATAGAACTTTACATATCTTATTGATAACAAGTCCAGTTATAGAACACAAATGATATAAATAAATCTAACATGTTTTTCTTTTTAAGCCTAAAATTACCATACAACTTTAGAACACCAGCTTGATATAATGCTCTTTCTAAAGCTTCTACCTTACAGACTTGTATACCTGGAAGATATGGACACATTAACACCACAATTACATTGATGTTTTTATATTAACCAAGTTTAGCTTTT
>NW_026000102.1:8648346-8652087 GCF_001458135.2 Marmota marmota marmota
GGCCCAGACAGAAAAGTTGGAAGCGGCTTTGGCAGAACCCAACATGCCTGCTCTGTATTGAACAGGTGATTGAGAGCTGCCTAGGCCGGGAAACCTCTCACCCGAGTCTTGAAGAGTGGCGGCTGCACTAATTGCGTTTAAGTAGCCGTCAGGTGCCCACCTTACCCTCCAGAAAGAAAGAGAGAAAGATGCACCTCAAACAGACATGGGGTGCGTGCACTTACCTCGGTGTAGAATCTCGGTATGGGACCTCCAATATGTTACCGCTGTTGACTGGTGACGAGTTCTTGCTTCCCCAATGTTGAAGAATAACACCAAAGAAGCACGCCCAGGCAAGGTCAGAGTAGAAATTAGAAGTTTATTAAAGGACAGCAGAAAAGACTTCTCCCGGAGGAAGAAGGGGACCCAAGAGGTGGAATCCGTGGAAGGGATGTTGTCTCCCCTTTTTATAGTTCTTTCAGTGATGGAATGTAGGTGGGAAGGCCCGCGGGGTGGGACACAGGTGGGCCAAAGAAGTAATCTGGTCAGGAAGGACTTCTGAGTCAGCACCTTTTTGCTGGGGGCTGTTCATTGACATTTCTTTGAGGTGGACTTTGGCCTAGGGCCTTTTCGGGACTTCATTAACATTCCATGAGTTGTCCTGCGTTTCCCGGAATCATTGCCAGCATGGCCTCCATGTTAGATTTCACTCGGTAGTAGATCCGATTTACCTAACTACACTGACTACCTAACTTTAAATCTGGCTTCACTGTGACAGCTCCTCTGACCTTAGGGGTCTGTGGAAAGAGAGAGAGAGAGAAAGAGAGAGAGAAAGGGAAAGGGAAAGGGAGGGAGGGAGGAGAGAGAGAGAGAGAGAGAGAGAGAGAGAGAGAGAGAGAGAGAGAAAGCGCTCTCCCCGGGTCTGTGCTTTTATTGGGGAGAAGTCATTCAAATGAGGCAAGGAGTAGGATTACAAGGGAACAAGTGAGTGTAGCTCAACCCCTCTGGGTACTGCCTATAACTAGGGCCACTCCCAGGACCACACCTTATTATCTGAGTGAGGGAAAAGACTGAGTCTTGAATCATGGCATTACAGTGCCTGACTACAGTGATCTTTCAGATCCCCGTGGTGCGTCAGGACTTAAAGATGCATGCATTTGGAGTGGCTCTCCATAGGATTGAAACTAAAAGTTTATTAATTTTAACATAATATGAGTCAGTTATACATCTCTGATATTTATAATCTATCACATGCTTAAGAAATCTAATAATATTTAAAACAAAAACTTTCTTATCAGAATGTTTGTGAAGCATATTATACTTCTTAAGATTTTGCCTTTTAAAAAAAGCAATAATTAATTGGAATAAAAAAGAACACAAAAGTCTAATCTCATCCAAGTCCTATTGAGGGAGATTTGCAACTGTGTAGGCAGTCAGGGCAGGATAGTGAAGGGGGAAGTCAGGGGTAGGTCCAGACAGTAGGAGCACAAAGAGGTCTTCAATAAGGTCAGCTTCCTAGCTGACAAAAGTGCCTATGGACTTGAGCAGGAACCCAACAGAAGGACTGAAATACCAGTGAGCGATAGTAAGGACAGCGTGGAGAGGGGAGGAGATAGGAGAGGAGATAGGAAAAAGAGGAAGGTCTAAAGCATATGAAAGAGCAGTTGGCACTTTCCTATGGGGCCAGGTACTGCCCCTTCTCTTCCAGTCTGTTACTTTGTTACCTTGCCCTTTAGGTAAACTTGATGCTTGCTCTCTCTTCCTCCTGTTCTTCAATTCTTTGCTGAGCATAGACAGTGAACCTGAGACCGATAGATGAAAGATAAAAATCCAATCATGAAAAATAAAAACCTCAACATTAGTTTTTAAAAATTATGAAGGAAAAAATGACCTTAAAGTAGTGAACAACAGAAAATAATGTTGATAAGTCTCTAGCTTTCAAGTCCCTTTTGCTGACTTTGGTAAGTTTTATGCCAAATGCCATGCTGGTACATTCATATTGCACAATTTATCATTTTTCATGCTCTGGTACTGGGGATTGAACCTAGGGCTGCATGCAATGCATGCTAGGGAAGCACTCTACTATTGAGCTACACCCAGCTCCTAATTTTAGCTTTTAAAAGATTCTGTGCATTTCAGCTAACATTGTTTTATATACCATTGGTATAAAAAGGAGGCAGTTTCCTTTTTTTTTTTTTAAAGCTTTACACTACAGAAGTTCAAGAAATTTTTTTTTTTATACATTTAAATAAGAGCATATGTACCAACAGTGCAACTGAAACAACTTATAAAATTGCAAGGAAAAAATGGAAATTACAAAGGCAGTTGTGGAACAATTCATTCTTAAATTGGTTTTAATATTAATCACTTATCATAACATCATCTGCTTAATGCTCTAATTTTAAAATGCTGAACAAAGTGGCTTGTGAGAAATATAGATTAACAGTGTACACAAAAGGGTCTTTGCTTTTTGTTTCTGGAGCTTGTTGTTTCATTGTAGTTTAATTTGGAGTCACTTTGCGATTAGCTACTCTCTAGTCAAATTATATTTGCAACACTTCTTGTTTCCCTACGTTCTTCATAGTCCCAATGAAATTACAGAAAATAATTTTTTAAACTGTGTTACATTAAGGGACAATGATTTTGCTAGTTATGTAATATCATTTAAAGAGTTACAACTAATACATCCATGTAGAGTTATTTTCAATGTTCTAGCTAATCATATCTTGACTGTCCTATTTAAAAACATTTTTCATTGAGTAATGTCAGAAGACTTTATTTTTTTTTTGAGAGAGAATATTTTAATATTTATTTTTTAGTTTTCGGTGGACACAACATCTTTGTTTGTATGTGGTGTTGAGGATCGAACCTGGGCCGCACACATGTCAGGTGAGCGCGCTACCGCTTGAGCCACATCCCCAGCCCTGTCAGAAGACTTTAAATCCTGTTTAATATAATGAATAATATGCAAAACATTTTTTTTTAAAGAGAGAGTGTTGGTGTTGCCTGCTGAGTATCTCAAGCCTGGAAAGATGAGTTGACCCTTGAAGGACAGGAATTAGACTCATTACAAATTCATTCACTGTCATCCTACAAGCAACAACAGCAGAAAACAGGATGTCAGAAAAGTTTGGATGGTATCTATGTCTCTGAAGAATTGGCAGTTGAGCAGCTGAAGGATAAGGTTCAGGAGTTGTACAACTACAGAAATGAGTCCCCAAATTATCAGATGACTTTGTGGTAATTTAATGATGTAATGAAGAACTTCTAATTAAAAAAAGGAAAGGGAAGAAAGATAAGGGGGAGCCTGTGGGTCTCTTCTTGCCCACAGTGTGTGCTGGTATTTTCTGGGACCAGCTGTGATGTTCTAGTTGAATGTGTCGCCTGCAGCACTGGTGGCCAAGGCGGGCTGCCCAACTTAAAACTTTACAATAGCAGCAGCAGTGTTAATGTAGAAAAATAGGTTAGAAGTATATGTATAAGGTTTCACTTATGTGATATATAGCTTCAAAGAAAACCAGATGTGTTTTTCAGTTTTTCTGTAAACTCAATATAAATGAAATGTTGATAAATTGATATAATTTTGTTATAATGTTGACAGATAACTAGGTAATGTCTTGAAACTTAAAAAATATTGCTCAATACACTCTTCACACACTACTGAGCTTAAAGATTAATAGTCTATTTTCTATCAGTTAAACTGGTTGCTTGACTTTTAATAAATAACAAAAATATATTTGCTATGATCTAAAACCTAAATTT
>NW_026000102.1:8654293-8661271 GCF_001458135.2 Marmota marmota marmota
TTTTTTTTTTTTTTTTTTTTTTTTTTTTTTTTTTAGAAGCATAGCCTCTGCAGAAGTTGGGATGCTGCTGAGTAACTTTTGTCTGATTTCTTGCAGCACCTTGATATTTCTAACAGAGCTTCTTCAGGAGAACTTATTGGATGGGCATAATCTGCACACTCAACTTCAAGGCTGTGGGAGACTTGGACATGTAGTGTGCAGTGGGACACTTAGTGACTGGCATGCTGTAATAAAGAGTTGCAGAAAAGCATGTAACCATTTGCTTCTGTTCTTGTGTAAAACATGGTAAGATGGGTGTCTGCTGATTAGCATTTTTGTGTTTCACCTGGGCCTCTCCATGCAGTGAAAGTGTGAGAGCACCAGGATCTGTGTCTGTTACCAGGCAGTTTCAACAAGTCCTGCGCTATGCCTCTTCACTCAGCCTTCAGAACTCCTTCCTTGTAGCCACACTGGGTGGGTTCCTTCCAGCACTACACAACACAGCTACAGGTTTAGGTCTTCAATATATTACTCCTGAATTAATGTCTAAAAAGCACAGAAAGATGGAAAGGTAATGGAGAAGCAGTGAGTTTTCTCCTCCATTATCTTCTAAGAGACTAACCAGGTGTATCCATCAGTGAGAGTTGAGAGAGTTAAATGGCCCAGTCCACAGGCCTGGGAGGGCCAGGTGGGCCATTCCTCAGGTACACACAATGACCCGCCTCCCTGCTCTGCCACAGCTGGGGGTTGTTGAGCATGCTGAGGCCAATTCATGGGGACAACAAGGCAGACAGGGCAGGGCTTGTCCAGGGATGGAGCTGGCCTCTATCCAGGTCAGCAGGAGCCCAAGTGGCCTGGAGCCCCTGGAAAAGCAGGACCCCAACTGCTCTGAGGAGGGGCCTAAAACTGGGGGTACAGGGTGTGAACCTGGCCTGAATGTGGAATGTCCCTGGAGTCAGGGACCACCTCCTGCCCTTTCCCTCCCTGGATATGGAGGCCATAGTCTCCAGGGCATTTTGGATGAGGCTGGAGTCAAGGGTCTCCACCCCTGCACAAGGGAATAACAGGCAGGGTGCCAGTTAGGGTTGGGGTAGGATTAAAGGTTAGGGTTTCAGGGTTGGTCTAGGACTAGAGAATTAGCATCAGGTGGTTAGGGTTTAGGTTAGTGTTGGTGCTGGAGCTGGTGGGACTATGGGTGTGGGTAGGGGCAGAGTTAGGATTAAGGCTAGGATCTAGGTTTGGGGTAGAGTTGGGGCAGATGATGCTATGTACATCACTGAGTGGTGAGAGAACCCATCGCTCAGTTTCTCAGAGAGGAACACATCTTTTCCTTGGTCCCTGTCCCTGTAAATGCTGCTGTGGCTCAGGACTGAAGTCAGCCTGAAGCAAAGTCAAGGAAGAAGGTAGAGAAGGCTCTATAAGCTGCCTGTGGGCTGACAGAGAAGCTGACCATTTCCTCAGCTGTCTTAGGTAATGTTTTCACAGGGATTATTATTGAGGCTCTGACACTTATCATCACAACCTGTGGATATATATATATATATATATATATATATATATATATATATATATATATATATATATNCTACTTTTTGGGGCTGGGGTTGTGGCTCAGTGCTAGAGTGTTCGCCTCGCACGTGCAAGGCGCTGGGTTCAAGCCTCAGCACCACATAAAAATAAAAATAAATAAGATAAAAGTTTAAAAAGAAATAAATTATCTACTTTTGCCAATAGGTATGAAACAAGACAATAAAGGGAGAACTTAAGCTGTGCTCACCAAATGCCATGGGTGCTCCCGGTTGGAGCCTGACTTGAAATGATTGGAGAAGTCTGCATGTTGCTTGGACATTTGATATTCTTGCCTATTGTCAATGTGATAATAACAATTGTGGCTACATTCAAGTGTTTTCTCCATTATGTGATTACAATTTTTAAGGAGGAGACCAGCTGCTGCTGGGGTTTGCCGGGGAGTCTTCACACTGTGTCACACAGTGTCATCTGGCAAGTCCCAGGGGCCACTATGCTGATGGATACATGGACAAGACAGGCTACACTACTCAGAATCCTCAGGGTGCCTGGTGATCATGTGGCATGCAGCCCCCAGAAGCCTCTGAATGAGGGTCACACAGGAAGGATGGGCTGCACTACCCAGAATCTTCAGGGTGCCTGGTGAGAATGTGGTATGTAGCCCCCAGGAGCCTCTGGGTGAAGTCCTCATGGGAAGGATGGGCTGCACTACCCAGAACCCTCAGGATGCCTGGTGAGCATGTGGCATGCTGTCCCCAAGAGCCTCTGGGTGAAGGCTAGCCTTCAACTTCCTTTCTTAAAACCCATGGACTTGAAACTAGGTGAGTCCCTGGCTTTCACTGTCTTAAAGACAGTGGTGGCTTCTTGGTGGTTTATGCTTTGGGCCTTTAGCCCAAGGGCACATGGGTGATCTGTCAGGTGCTCCAGGTGCTCAGTGCAGGTGTGCATGAACACCCAGGACCTGGCATTTCATGCCTCTGCTGTTCTTGGTCCCCAGGCTACAATAGTGCTTGGCTGGTCATGTGCAGGGCTGGGATCTTAAGGGGGATCCCAATTCACTTTTTCTCCTCTCCTGAATTTTCTCCTTTTCTGAATTTCTATTTATGGTGATGTCAAAGAAAAATAGCCAGGGGGCTGTGGTGGTGGCTCAGTGGCCTCGCACTTGCCTCACACATGAGAGGCACTGGGTGTGATCCTTAGCACCACCTAAAAATAAATAAACAAAATAAAGATATTGGGGGCTGGGGCTGTAGCTCAGTGGGAGAGTGCTTGCCTAGCATGTGTGAGGCACTGGGTTCAATCCTCAGCACCACATAAAATAAAGGCATTATGTCATCTATGACTAAAAAATTAAAAAAATAAAGATTTTGTGTCAATCTGTAACTAAAAAAATTTTAAAAATTTATTAAAAAAAGATAAATAGCCAGACATCAGTCAAAGAGTTCCTGAACTCACCAATGTGAATGTGCAGCCTGCAGCTCCCATGGCTTTCCACAGTGAGGAATGTACAGGAAGAATACTAGACTACACCACTCAGAATCCCTGGGGATGCCTGGGGGAAAATATACAGCCTGCACCCTCGATAGTCCTCTGTGGTGACAGCTGAATAGGTAGGCCACTGGAGTACTCAGAATCTTTAGGGTACCAGGGTAAGTAAGCAGCTTGCAGCTTACCTGGACATCTGGCAGAGGTGTGTGTGGGCAAAATACTGGATTATATTACCCCCAGTCCCCAGGGGATGGAGATCACAGGATCATCCTCTCCTCTTGCTGGTGAAATGGGACTAAATTATCCACAATCCTGGGGGGTGGGAGTGGGCAGAAGATCCCAGGTTTCCACACAGAGAACCAGCAAAACACCAGACTTCATCATTCACAGTCCTCAGGGGCAGAAGCTTGTGGGAACATCCCTTCTACCACTTTCTGTGAGTGGGCAAAGTGCTGGTCTAAATGACCTACAATCCTAAGGAGGCTGAAGCTCCCAGGATCTCCCACGGAGAGCCAGAAAAATGTTGAACTTCATTTCAACCCTCAGGATTAGAGTTTGGGTTAGGGTTTTGCTGGCTGTCCATGGGGAATCCAGGGGAGCTTCCTCTCCCTCAGAATTATGGGTGAATAGTCCTGTGTTTTGCACAGCATGAGTTGAGAAACTAATGTGACTCCATTTTTGAGAAACCAGCCTCTACCTCAGAGCAAAGCCTGTCCAAGGAAGGGGGCATGACCCTTGTCCTTGGAAAAACCCACAGAACACTCCTAAGCACATACCCACCCTGCTGAGTTGTTTGTCTGTAAATAACAGGAGAGGTCTGAGGTGCCAGGTGTCCCTGACTCAGTCAGGCTAGGTGAGGACCCATAGCAACCCCGCTAGCAACCTCCAATCAGCATGAGACTGGGAAAATACCTGGAATGCCAGATGACCTCCAAGTAGTTTATGGTGGTTGATAACATGTTGGGAAACCATGTAGTTTAGCACATCCACCCCTTGTGGCCTAAACCAATCAGTTCAAAGAATCCTCCTATTGTACTAACCAATCACCCCTACCCAACTTGTCGCCATTGAATGTGCTAATCAATGTTAAGAGTTGTTTGATTTTCCCGTGGTATGGAATGATTTGCTGTGTGATGTTGTGACGCATAGAGTATCCCCCCAAAACCTATAAAATCTCACTGACCAAATGACCAGGACTCACTCCCTGGGACCGCTGCATTGGGAATGGTTGTGAGTCCAGAATTGAGCTTGCAATAAAGACTCTTGTGTGATTGCACCAGATTTGGCTCCTGGAAGTCTATTGGGGTCCCACAAATCTGGCATAACAGAGTCAGGACACCTATGGAAGCTGAAGGTCACTTGCTTGCCCTTATACTGAAGACAGGCAGTCAATGTAGATAGGTAATCAGGTCAGATTGTGAAAATGGAGGCCAGTTTGGATCCTGGAAGTTGGAGACTGCCCCTGGGTTATGGAAATGTTAATGCCTCCAACGCCCTTTGATTACCAAAGTTACCTGCCTATACTACTCCTCCCAGAAAGTTGTTAATAGAGTACCATCTGAGTTGACAGGGAGCTTCTAACTAATGTCCCCTGGGATGTTACTTGCCTGGATCACTCCATTTGGCTCTTCCCCCTGCCCATCTGCTTCTCACCTTTTGGCTATCTGTTGAGATGGCAAAGGGCGACATATGCAGTCGAAGGGAGAAATAAAGAATGTCCATGGAGCTAATGCCCTTTTCAATGCTTTATTCACTCAATCAGGCAATACAATTTCACTATAGGTTCTTCATCAAGAAAATGACAATCCTTAATGCTGGGCACTGCAATAGACATAATGAATTCAAAACAAACAATTCTAAGTTAATTCTAAGCACTGCAAACACACTTAATCATGACAGACTCATTATAGTCATTCCCTCTGCATGCTAAGCTTAAGTGGCTGATCTAAAGTCTTGAGCCTTAGGCCTTAAGTCTGGCAGATGCACACTCACTCAGACCACAGTGATCAGGTCAGGAACCAATGGAGGCTTCTCCTGGGATGTGGGGGGTGGTCTTGCTGAATGACTGGCATTCTCCTTCCTGTGATCGGAAGAGAATTTGTAGGTCACTTTCATAGAGACCAGGATATTGCCCAATCTTCTGTCCTTGAAGTAGCAGAATGTGTCCTCAGATGTAGGCGTCAGCCCTAGGGGTCAAATTACTCTCACCTGTCCCTGTAACCTTGCCCCTCCTGACCTTTTTTGGATGGAACTTTCTAAGAATGAGTGTCCCCCCAATAAAAGATCACTTCTGAACATGCTAGCTCTCTCTCATCAGCCTCTCATGACTTTCCTTGCTCTCCCATTTGAGGAGCTTGAGGCCGAGAGCAGAGGAGCCATCCTGAAGCTTGATTTAAAGGTAAAGTGTTTTATATGGTATCCCAGGAAATTTGCTTGAGCAACCTTAAGTTCAGCTGCCCTTGCTGGTCAGGGGTGGAGGGCACTGGGGTGGATATAATGGTTGGCTGAGGAGAGGGTTGTAAGGATAAGTCACCAATGTGGCTGTAGAGTTTGAGAGTGGTGAGGATGATGTAGAGGATTAGGCAGATGATGAGTAGAATTGGGATGTCAGTTCAGGTCCTCATCAGGCTCTCTGGCATGTACGCATCAGGGTCAGCTGGCTGAATGTCTGTTCATTTGCCCCATTATTTATGCTAAATTTTGGGGCTTCTATTTGCCCTTTCAATCCCTTTCAGCTGTTACAAAGTTTCTCAGTGACATCTTTCACTCTAGGGTCAGGGTATCTGGTGTGGTGGTTTCTGCCCTGATCTCTTGCCTCTGCCTTTATCGGGGCAAAGGAAAAATACAGTGACTTCACTCTTAGTTTTATTAGGTTTGTGGAAAGTGACTTCTTTTATTAGGCTATGCCTGATGACAATATGGGAGTGCTCCGTAGGCTTGCCTGGTGAGGACTCCATTTATTTTAAATAGAGTTAGTCTAAGGCCCTCCATTTATTTTAAAATGAAGTTAGGCTAAGGCCCTCCTTATAGTATCCCACTGGCATCTCTTGGGCCTAGCCACAAGAGATAAAGGGAAAGAAAGAGATAAGGGGGAAGAGGATGGGAGAACAAAGAAAACCTAAAATGTATAAAAGGGGCAGGATGCTACCACTTCTTGGGATACCAGGACACAAGCTATGGTCCCCTTCTCCCTCCTAGGAGAAGTCTGTGTTACTATTTTTAAAATAAAACTCACTTTTTATGCTTGCCTTGATGCACTTCCCTTATGTTCAAACTTTAACATTTGAGGAAGCAGAATTTATCAATACCCCAAGGATTCTGAGTAATGTTAGGGTTAGGGTTAGGGCTAGGTAAAAATTAGCCACAGGTACAGAAACCTTGTAACAGCTGATAGGGACCCAAAGGGCAAGTAGAAGCTCCCAAAATTAGTATAAATTTAGTATATGAGGTTAATGATACCACCAAATATTCTTGAGCTGTCAGAAAGCTTTGTCTGTAGTGCACTCCCATGATTTGCCCTCACTGATTCAGATGCAGGGAACTTCCTCTCCTTAGGATGATGGGTAGTTAGTCTTGGGTTTACCACTGGCTTGGGAGATTCGGAGAACTTCCATTAGGACTGTGTTTAGCATACTCCCCCCCTTAGCCTGCTCACTGCTGGGTGTCCTGGGAGCTTCCCCGTAACCCCTCCCCATGATTGTGAGTACCTGTAATGATGGTCTTAGGCCTTAGCCTAAGCAAATCAATTTTAAAACAAAACTGCAGTCCCAACAAGGCAAGCCACAGAGCCCCCTGATAGGTCATCAGGCATAGCCTGATAAAAGCAAGTCACGGGGCTGGGGTTGTGGCTAAGAGGTAGAGCGCTCACCTACCATGTGTGAGGCACTGGGTTCAATCTTCAGCACCATATGAAAATAAAGGAAAGATATTTTGTCCACCTATAACATATATATATATATATATATATATATATATATATATATA
>NW_026000102.1:8662798-8691063 GCF_001458135.2 Marmota marmota marmota
TATATATATATATATATATATATAAAAGCAAGTCACTTCCCACATCCCTGGTAAGAGTCAGGGTGAAGTCACATGTCATTTGTCATAACCTTGATAAGAGCCAGAAATGTGATATCAGGGCAGAAATCACCAGACCCTAGAATAAAAGATGTCACTAAGAAACCTGGTAACAGCTGATAGGGACCCAAAGGGCAAGCAGAAGCTCCCAAATTTAGGATAAATGATGGAGCACATGAACAGACATTAGAGCCAGCCAACACTGATACACACAAGCCTGAGAGCCTGATGAGGACCTGGACTGACATCCCAACTCTTCTCATTTGCCTGATCCTCTGCATCATCCTCACTACTCTCAAACTCTACAGCCACATCTTGACTCTGGTGAGAATGATAACTTCTTACAACCCTCTCACCCCAGTAGAAGCCTCCATTGGTTTCTGACCTGATCACTGTGGTTTGAGTGAGTGTGCATCTGCCAGACTTAAGGCCTAAGACTCAAGACTTTAGATCAGCCACTTAAGGTTAGCATGCAGAGGGAATGACTGTAATGAGTCTGTCATGATTAAGTGTGTTTGAGTGCTTAGAATTAACTTAGAATCATTTGTGTTGAATTTATTATGTCTATTGCAGTGCCTGGCATTAAGGATTGTCATTTTCTTGGTTAAGAACATATGGAATTGGGCTGGGGTTGTGGCTCAGTGGCAGAGCATTTGCCTCACACATGTGAGGCATTGTGTTTGATCCTCAGCACCACATAAAAATAAATAAACAAAATAAAGATATTGTGTCCAAGTATAACTAAAACAAAACAAAACAAACAAAAACCCATAGAGTGAAATTGTATTAAGTAATTTGAGTGAATAAAACATTGAAAAGGGTATAAGAGCATGGACATTCTTTATCTCTACTCTCCACTGCAGATGTGGCACTTTTGCCCATCTCCACAGTAATGCAGTACCATGCTGTGCCTGTTCAGTGCAGGGAATTTTGGGAACGCCACAATCTTAGGATTGTGGGTGATGTAGTCTTGGGTTAACCACTCATGGTGGAGGATTCTGGGAGCTTCTGCCCTGTTTGGCACTGTGGATAATGTAAGATGCAACAGCTTTCCTTTATTCATGTTTTAATAGCAAATTTTCTTATGGTTTTAAAGTACACAAGAAATATTGAGAAGTCGGTGTGTTAAAATTCAAAGTTAGTTTAAGTGTAAACATTTTATTTGTGTCTTTTATAAGAAGAACCTTGTGGGTGGGGTTAGAGCTCAGGGGTGGAGTGGTGCCTAGGATGTGTGAAGGCCTATGTTCAACCTTGAGTGCAAGAAAAAACAAAGAGCGCTGGGGATTGGGCTCAAGTGGTAATGCTTGCCTGGCATGCATGGGGCACTGGGTTCGATCCTCAGCACCACATAAAATAAAATAAAGATGTTGTGTCCACTGAAAACTGAAGAATAAATATTAAAAAACTCTCTCTCGAAAGAAAGAAAGAAAGAAAGAAAGAACAAATAAAGAGGGGCTGGGATTGTGGCTCAGCGATAGAGCGCTCGCCTAGCATACATGGGGCCCTGGGTTCAATCCTCAGCACCACCTAAAAATAAAAAAATAAAACAAAGGTATTGTGTCTGACTACAACTAAAAAAAAAAAAAAAACAAAGAAGCAAAACACAGAACACAGACTTGGAGATCCTACAGTATAAATTAACTACATTTGTCAATAAGTAGGTGACAAGCAAACGAAGACTTATGACATATTAATCAAATTCTAGTTTAAACCTGATTTTTTGTGTCTAATGTTTTTTGTGTCTAACTTTAAAGTTTATTTAAAATAGCTGGAGAAACCTGTGTATTAATTGGGCATGTGATATAAAGGAATTACAATTGTGGCTGTATTAAAGACTTCTTTCCATTACATGATAATTTTTAGAAGAAACCTGATGATGCTGGGGTTTAGTTGGTGAGTCTATTCACAGTGGGGTGGGCCCTCTGGCAAGTCCCACAGTGGTAATGGCTGTGTGGGCAGTTTCTTGGCTGCAGTACTCAGAATCTTTGGGGTACCAGGGCCAGTATGTGGCCTGTAGCTCCTATGGGTCACACATTGAAGGTTGTGTGGGCAGAATGCTGGACTATACTACCCAGAATCTTCAGGGGCCCACCACTCCTAGGAACCAGTTCTCTGTGGTGAGAACTGCATGGCAGAATGACTACTGCCCAGAATTAATGGGTTTCCTGGGCAACTATGTGGTCTGCAGTTCCCAGAGGCCTTTGTAAAGAATTCTTGATTGACTGGGCAGGTTACACTACCCAGAATCCTCAGTGTACCAGGGCACACTGAAGCTCACCTGAAGCTTCCAGGTGAGTGCTGAGCATCAGAATGTTGGACTACACTGCCCAGAGTCCTCAGGGGTGGCTGGGTGAGAGAATGTGGCAAAGAGCTCCTAGGAGACTGGGGTGAGGACTGCAAAGTTTACAATGGACTGCACTCCCCAGAATCCTTCAGGACTGGCAGTTCCCAGAGCCCTTTACAGTGAGGACAGCATGGGCCAAATGACAGACTGCACTACCCATAACCTTTGGGTGCTTGCAGTTCCCAGGAGCCTCTGGGGTGAGGAACGCAAGGGCAGAATATCAGACTTCAGTGCTCAGAAATCCTGGGAATGCCTGCATACCCTGTAACCCTGTTTTCCAGAGGTTTCTGTGGCAATGGTTGTATTGGTAGAGCACACTACCTAGAATCTCCAGGGTACCAGGGAAAGCAGGTCTCCAGGTACCAGGTCTAAAGTGCTTGTGGTCCTCCCTATAGGCAAAACACTAGACTACTTTATCCAGAACCCTCAGGGGCTGCAGCTCCTAGGATCTTCTGTGCTGATCAGAAAAACCAATAGCCTGCATTATCCACAATCCTCAGGTACTGTAGGTCTCAGGATCCTCTGTGGTAATTGAACAAGTACACTGCACTACATTACCTACAATCCTCAGGGAATACACCTCCCAGAACCTTCTGTGGTGAGTGGGGAAGACATGGGGCTGCACTACTCACAATCCTAGGGGAATTTTAGTTCCCAGGATCCTCTGTGATGAACGGGCAAAACATAGGTCTATGTTATCCACAAACCTTAGTGTCAGAGGCACCCAGGATTGTCTGTGGTGAGGACTATAGGGCAAAGAACTTAAATACACTACCTGGAACACTTGAGGGGGTGGTACCCAGGTGAGTGTGCAACCTGCAATTCCCAGAGGCCTCTACAGAGATGGCTATGTTGGCAGAAGACCAGACTACACTATCCAGAACTCCTGGGGATAGATATCTGATGAATGTGCAACCTGAAGTTCCCAGAGGCCTGCACAGTGAGGTCTGTATTCCAAGGCAAACATGTGATCTTCAGTTCTTATGGCCCTCATGGCAGGAGCACACAGGCACACCACTGGACTAATTACCCAGAATCCTCACGGGACTGCAGCTCCCAGGATTTGCAGTGCTGAGGGCTGCAAGGTAGAGAACTGAATTATAGTATCCTGAATTCTTGGAGGTGTTCATGTGCCTGTGTGGCCTGCAGCTCCCAGACACCTTCCTATTGCTGCATGGGCGAGGTTTGTGTTTCCCTATCCAGACTCCTTGGGTGCCCTGGCAGGTCTGTAGTGTGCAGATCCTGGGAGTCTTGATGGTGAGGTCCACTTACGTAGGATGGACTGAATTACCCAGAATAATCAATGGCTCACAGCTCTCAGAGACCTCTGAGGTTAGGGCTGCCTGGGTAGAATGGATTACCATACCCGGAATTCCTGGAGTTTCCAAGCTCCAAGGAGCCACTATAGTGTGTGCTACACCAATATAGCACCAGACTACAATGCCTATGATCCTTGGGAGCCTGAAGCTCTGAGAACGCTCTACAGTTAGGGATACATGGGGAGAACACCAGACCACACTTCCCAGAATCCCTAGGGGTACCTGGGTGGTTGTGTAGTCTTCAGCTCCTAGAGACCTCTGCACCTGAGCTTCATTGTAGAATACTGGACTCCACTACCCAGAATCCTGGGGGTATGTGCTACTTGAAGTCCCCATAGGCTTCTGGGGTGAGGGCTGCTTGAGAAGAACCCAAACCTACACTGCCAAAGTCCTCCAGGGCACCTGGGCCAGCACATGGCATGCAGCTCCTATGGTCCAGCAGTGTGAGGTCTGCATGGACAGAACATCAGACTACACTGCCAGTGTCCTCCAGAGTGCCTAGGTCAGCATGTGGCACACAGCTCCCATGGTCCTGCAGGGCAACAGCTGTGGGCAGAACATCAGATTACACTGTCCAGAATTTCTGGGAATTCTGAATGAATGTGGAGCCTGCAGCTCCTGGAGTGACCCACGGTAAGAGTGGGGCAGGCAGGACAGACGAAATTACCTAGAATGCCCCAGGGCAGTGGGGTGCAGCTTGCAGCTACCAGTTGCTGTCCATGGGGGCTCAGTCTGAGCTTAGGTTTTCCACATCTTGACAGTGGCTACCATGAACTGGGATTTAACTATTTTTCTTAAAACCCATGATTCTAAAATGGGGCAGTCCCTGGGTTAGTCACTATCTGAAGGGCTACATTTTCTACAGTGACCTGTTTCTGGCCTTCTGCCCTTGGGCACTTGATTGAAGTGTCTTGGACTCTGCGGCTCTGAGCAGCTGTGCAAGTCTGTACCTCTGCCCTCCTGGCCATGGCTACAGCAGTGCTTGGCCTGGTGAAGTGCAGGGTTGGGGTCTCACAGAGGTGGTCTCCTGGACTCCCCTTTTTCCTCTCCTGAGTTTCCCACTTCTAGTGATGCCACCAATAAACACATCCAGGCCTAGTTAAAGCAGTGGGAACAGAGTTTATCCAGTAACAACTGAGGGTAGAGGAAAGCTGAGAGCTTTACCTATCATGATTAAGTGTGTTCCCCAGGACTCCCCAGGAGTGGCACTGCCTCCGAGCAGCAAGCAGCATCCTGCGCTGGGCATGGCAGGCAGGGGGTGGGGCCTGGGGTGCCATCTTGTAGTCTGTCCAGCCTCCTTAGGGGTAAGGACTGGAGCCCTCCTCAGAGGAGACATTCTGGTTGGGACACCACAGGGAGGCCCAGAGCTCACTCCTTGTTCAGAGTGGCCTGGGGACCCTTGTGAGTCATGTCTCTAGGGATGCCTGGAGCTCTCTTCTCCTCAGAGCAGCCTCAGGGAGACACCTCAGAAGCTTCTGGATATACTAGTGGCAGGTGAGGAAATGATGTGGAGGGTGAGTAGAGAGCCCCATCCTGGGCCTGAGAGCTGAGAGCAGCCTGGCTGTGAGCCCTGCTCTCTCCTTCCCTGTTTCTGCAAGGCTCACTTTACAGAAGGGCCCCTTTCTTGATGCTCTGACCCTCATCATCATAGCATGGCCAACTGGGTGGTTTCTGAGGCACTTGGCATGGAGGAAGGAGAAACACTGAAGGAGGGTGTGAGGATGGCCTTAGGCCTGAGCCTAAGCAACTCCATTTAAAAAACTCCAGTTTGAAAACTGCAGTTTCACCAGGCACACCCATAGATCCCTCCAGTATGACCTCAAACAAGTTACTTCCCCTCATCCTGATAAACAGAGTGAAGCCCCTGGCAGGCTGTCCTCACCTGATAAGAGGAAAAGGCAAGAAGATCAGGGTGGAAACTACCAGACCAGATGTTTCTGACCCCAGGGTAAATGATGTCACTGAGAAATCTGGTGGTAGCTGTTAATGATTGAAAGGGGGGCCAAAAGCCCCCAAATTTAGTACAAATAATAGAGCAAACAAACAGGGATTCAGCCAGCTGAAACAAGGATGCACTTGAGCTGGAGAGCTTGATGAGGGCCTGACATCTCATCACTTGTCATCCTTCCTGATCCTCTGTGTGATCCTCACTGTTATGCTCAAATTCGGGACCCCCAAAAGATCACCAGAAACCAAGATCAATGTAAGCAGCAAAGAGGTGTTTATTGTGAGATAACTTGGTCCTCCGCATGCACACACAGCAACTGGTGACACTGAGAGGCCCCAAGCCCAGGGTTTGCAGCAGTTTTATACACTCTTTGGGAAAGGTAGGGACTTCACATACATCATAGCATCTCTTAGCAAATCATCACACACTGTGGGAAAATCATAAAACAACTTTAAAACATGATTAGCACAGTCACTGGCGGGAACAAGTTGGGTAGGGGTGATTGGTTACTACAAGAGGGGGATTCATTTGAACTGATTGTTTTAAGCCAAGAGGGGTGTTCGTGCTGAACTACATGGTTTCCCAACACCATAAACTACTGGGAGGGTCATCTGACATCCCAGGTATTTCCCTATCTCATGCTGATTGGTGGCTGCTATGGGATTGCTATGGGTCCCCACCTAGCCTGACTGAGTCAGGGACACCTGGTGCAGCAGATCTCTCCTGTTATTTGTAGATAAACAATGTAGCAGGGTGGGAATGTGCCTAGGAGTGCTCTGTGGGTCTTTCCAAGGACAAAGGTCATGTCACTTCCTTGGACAGGCTTTGCTCTGAGGTAGAGGCTGGTTTTTCACTCACCACTCTCAAACTCTCAAACCGCCTTGTCTGAACCTTGGTGAGAGCTGCAACTTCTCCCTATGACCCTCTCCTCAACCTGTCATCCACTCCACCCCAGGAAAAGCCTGCCTTGGTTCCAGACCTGATCACCACGGTATGAGTGAGTGTGCATCTGCTGGACATAAAGCCTAAGGCTTAAGACTTTTGAACTTAGCATGCAGAGGGAATGTCTGTTATTAGCCTGTCATGATTAAGTGTGTTTACAGTGCTTAGAATCAATATAGAATTGTTCACTGTGAATTGATTATGTCTATTGCAGTGCCTAGCATTAAGGATAGTCATTTTCTTGATTAAGAACCTATAGAGTAAAATTGTATTGAGTAATTTGAGTGAATAAAACATTGAAAGTGGCAGAAGCATGTGGACATTCTTTATTTCTCCCCTCAACTGCATACGTCACAATTTTGCCCCCTCGCGACAGAGGGTCTTGAGCCCAATGGGGTTGGTCCCCAGTGCACTCCATGACTTGTTTTATTTAATGTTTTAATGGTTAATTTTTTCTTGCAGTGTTAAACTAGTAGAAAAATATTAGCTCACTTATTTAAGTATATTATTTCAAACAAAGCCAGAATTTACTAAAATTTTATTTCTCAGCTTTCATGGAACTAAACTCATCAGCTACATTTTTGGTTTGGTTTCGAAAGTCACAGTTTAATCATCAATATCTGTATTTTCCCCCTCTTTAAAAAATATTTTTATTTGGTCTGGGACTGTAGCTCAGTGGCAGAGTGCTTGCCTAGCATGTGTGAAACACTGGGTTCAATCCTCAGCACCACATAAAAATAAACATATAAAATAAAGGCATGCTGTCCATATACAACTAAAAAAATTTTGAAAATGTTTTTATTAGTGCATTTAAGTTATACATAATAGCGGGTCCCTTTTTGATGTAGGCTACATGCATGGAATATAGTTTGCTCCACTTCATCCCAGGTACTTTTACTTTCTCTTCCCTCCTCTCTCCCTCTCAATCCCCTTCCCCTACTCCTCTGACCACCTTTCTATTTTCATGTAATCCCCCTTATATTTACTTATTTATCTCTAGATTCTACATCTGAAAGAAAACATTCAACCCTTCACTTAAGAGTCTGGCTTATTTCACTTGGCATGATATTCTCCATTTCCATCCATTATCAGCAGATGCCATAATTTTATTCTTCTTTACTCTGAGTAGAACTCCACTGAGTCTATATAACACATCTTCTTTACCCATTCCTCTGTTGATTGAACCTGGACTGGTTCCATGACTTGGCTATTGTGAATTGGGCTGCTATAAACATTGATGTGCCTGTATCACTATAGTATGCTGATTTTTAGTTCTTTTGGATGAATACCAAGAAGTGAAATATCTGGGTCATATGGTCTAGATTTTTGAGGAATCTCCATACTGCTTTCCAGAGTGGTTGCGCTAATAATATGCAGTGTCACCAACAATGTATGTGTGAATATTTTTCCCCACACCCTCCCTAGCATTTATTACTTGTATTTTAATGGTTGTCATTCTAACTGGGGTGAGATGAGATCTCAATGAAGTTTTGCTTTGCATATTCCTGATTATTAGGGATGTTGAGCATTATTTCCATATATTTGTTGCCCATTTGTATTTCTTCTTTTGAGAAATGTCTGTTGAGTTCCTTTGGCTATTTTGGATCAAGTTATTAATTTTTTGGTGTTAAGTGTTTTGAGTTGGATATTGATCCCTTGTTGGAAGAGTAGCTGGAAAAGATTTTCCCCCATTCTGAGAGTCTTTATTCATGTTTCTACTTCATTTGCTGTGCAGAGCTTTTTAATTTGAAACCATCCCACTTATTGAGTCTTGAGTGTTGGTTTTATTTTTTGAGCTTTATGAGTCTAATAAAGAAAGTCAGTACTTGTGCCAATGTGTTGGAGAGTCAGGGTTCTATGAGCCCAATCTAGCTTTTCCACTGATTTATATCTTCTTTTTAGAAATCCTTTATCTTGAATTGATTGCTATGATAAATAGCACTTTACATTTTAGTTATCAAGTGCTCTACAGCTTCTGCCTGCTGGGTTTCTGTTCTTGCGACTAAAAGGCTCAGGGGTCACTCCAGTTAAACTGGGCTAATTGGGCTACACAAAATAACCACACAAGAGACACAAATACCTTTTTCTTTGGGGTTGCTGTGATGGCTCCTCTGACCTTAAGGGTCCACAAGAAGAGAGAGCAAGAGCACCGCTGACCCCTTTTATTGAGGAGAAGCTATTCAAATGAGGCAAGGGGTCAGGTTTCAGGGGGCTGAGTCTATATTCATGATGCCCACTGTCAGTAGGTTGACTGACATCTAGGTAGGCTACACCCAAAGGCACAGTAAGAGAAGGGGACACACACAAGGCACTTCCATGGAAGATTCTATCCTAAACAGGGCAAGAGGTTATATTACAAAGGAACAGGTGAGCATAGCTTCACCCATGGGGCTGTAGCAAGACACACCCATTTCTGTGACTGAGCGCCTCAGCACCCAGCAGGGGAGTGTGACTCAGTCATGTGCAAGGTTGATCTCCCACATCTGCCAATATAGTTCATTGTCTATGAATATTAAAATGCATTGAACTGATAATAGAATAAAAGGAAATCTGCTTTATAAGAACAGTGTATCCCTCTCCTTAAATTTTTGTTTTACAGTACTGGGTATTGAACCCAGGACTTCATGCATCCTAGATGATTGGTCTACCACTGAGCAACATCCCATTTCTTTTTTGAGACAGAATCTTGCTAAATTGCCCAGACTGGTCTCAAACTTGCAATTTTCCTTCCTCAGTCTCCCTAGTAGCTGAGATTACAGCTGGCATTCCAGGTTCCTCTCCTCTTTCAGCATTATGTAGTGAATACCTGCCACTTATGTGCACTTTAAAGTGGCTGGTACAGAGCAGTAGTTGTGGTGGGTAGCCCAGGGATTTCTGCCCCCATATTCAGGGTGGCTGCTGGTATCTAGTGCAATGGTGGGGGGAAGGGGGTTATATCTTCTTTGGTGAGCTGTTAGTTCAGATATTCACCCATTTTTAATTGGATTGTTTCTTACCAAATTTAGGATACAAGTCCACTTTAGATGGAATTCATGTTTTTTCCAAATATTTTCCCCAGTCTGTGGCTTAATTTTTTTGTTCCCTTAATATGATTTTTTCAGAGTGGATGTTTTTATTTAAAAAAAAAATTGGTACTGAGCATAAAACCCAGGGGTTTTCTACCACTGAGCTATATCCCCAGCTCTTCTTAACTCTTACTTTGAGACAGAGTCTTGCTAAGTCGCCTCAGACTACCTAATAGCTGGGACTACAGGCATGCACCACCATGCACAGCGACAATTTAAATTTAAATTAAGTCCACATTATCAATTCTTTCTTTCATGGATTTGTTTTGGAGCTGTATTTTTAAAAAAACTCAATATGAAACATGATCATAGTAGTTTCTACTATAAATTTTATAGTCTCACATTTTCGATGTAAGCCATGGACTATTTAGAGTGAGTTTTGTGAACCTTATAAAGATTTTCCCTGTCCATTTCTCCCATAGGGTTTCCAAACACTCCATCGCCATCTGTGCAGTAGATGCTGTTTTCTTCATGAAGGTCTTTTTCCCTTGACAAAATCAGCTGCTTGGAGGCATGTTTGAGTTTTGGGCTCTCCACTCATCTCCATTTATTTATATATTTCCATGTATTCCTTCACAGCATCACCTTTTTCTCAGGTTTCTGACAGCTTCAGCTTTCTGACAGGTGTTGTGATACAGATGTGTGAGTTCTTTGTCCTTCTGTAGTCTGTGACATCTATTCTAGGTTAATAAACAATTTTCTGGAAATTTGAGTGTGATTGTGCTGAATTTGCAAATCAACTGTGATAGAATTTCATCTTTACTATGTAGAGACCTGAACAACGAATATCTCTATTTATATTTTGTTTGATTTCTTTCAATTGTTTCAAGATTTTCTAAAAGTGTAGTTGTAATTTAAAACATATATAACTTTTTAATTTTGGGGGTGCTATTATAAATGGAATTTTTTCTTATTCTAGTTTTTAAATTCCAATTTCTCTATATAGTTTTGCTGATATATAAGAAATCAATTGATTTTTGCTTATTGACTATGTATTTTCCTTTTTGCTGTCTTTATCTTTTGTGAACATGGGATGGTGGATTCTATTGCTGTTTGATTTCTAAAATTATAGCTTCATAAAATCAAAACCATGAATTTCAGAACTTCACCAGGAATGCCACAAGGGGGCACAGGGCCAACGCTGAACAGTGAACAGTGATTATCCTCAACTGCCCACAATGGCCAGAAGAGGGTTCTCAGAGTGACTTTTTCTGATCCCTTTGAATCATATGACTGCCAGGGATGGATGTCCTATGCCCACAGAAAACTTTCTTCTCAGGACTCACCTGGGGAAATTCCATGGCTGGGGATACCTGGGGTCTATGTCCACAGTGAGGTAACCCAAACCTTCAAGACCTGCTGTAACCCTCACCCTTGTGGTCCACCAGGGGAGACCATTGCTGTGAATACCTTGGGGCTATGAGTGTGGTGACAGAAGCTTCCTTCTCCTTGGGACCCACACAGGGAAATGCTTTAGCTGAGGACACCTGGTGCCCATGTCCACAGTGAGGTAACTCTAACCCTAAACTGGGAACCCACCCAGGAAGGGACCACGGGTGGCTAAAGGCACTTTGGAGCCATGACTGTTGTGACAGAGCTTCCTTGATACCCTCACAGGGAGATGCCTTGGCTGGGGACACCTAGAGACTGTGTGTACCATGAGATTTCTTCCCCTTGGCATCTACATGTGGGTGGCACTGTGGTTTTGGGATAACTGAAGTCTATCTGAGGAAAAGGTGGAGGAAGAATGAGGAAAAGCCTCTTGTCCACTATCCCAGGTGCTGAGAAAGAAGCTCTGCTGTGTTTTTACTTTTGTAGGTAATATTTTAGTGGGACTTAATTTTATGAAATTATTCCTTGTGAGGCTTTGACTGCTCACTGTCATAGTATATTTTATGGGGAAAGGTATATTTTATAGGAAGAAAACCCAGCACACTAAAAGGAGAAATTGAGGCACAAACTCAGGGTAGTTCAGGGGAGGCCTGGGATTCCCAGCACACAGGGAGACTCACTAGTGCCTGAGGGCAAGGGATAATGTTGCTTCATTGTTTATATTTATTCTGGGTAAGTCTACACACAGTTGAGTGATTTGTCTGATAATTCCCAGAAGCCACTGTGGTGATAACTGTGCTTACATAGACATCTGACAGAGGTGTATGTGGGAAAAACACTGGACTACATTACCCACAATTCTCAGGAGGCAGTAGAAGCTTACAGGAGTGCTCCCCACTGTGAGCTAGCAAAGTGTGGGACTACATTACCCACAGACCTAAGGGGGAAGAAGCTCTCAGGATCCCCCAGAGAACCAGCAAAACACTAGACTACATTACCCACAATGCTTGGGGTGGGGGCGGAAATCACAGGATTCCCTTGTCTCCTGTGAGCTGGTAAAACATGCGACTAAATTATTCACAATCCTGAGGTGGCAGAGGCTCCCAGATTCCCCCACAGGAGCCAGCAAAATACTGCACTACAGTGCCTTCAGCCCTCTGGTGCAGAAGTTCTCAAGAGCCCCCTTTCTCCACCCCCCAGGCAGGCAAAATGCTGAACCACATTATTTATAATCCATGGATAGGGAGGTAGAAGTGCACAGAATCAACCCCTCTGAGCCAGAAAATACAGGGACTTCATTACAATCCTAATGGGGCAGAAGTTCCCTGGGTTCTGCAGAGAGAACCAATACTGGACTACATTACCCACAATCTATGGGGGGGTCACCTCATGGGAGCACTGCCCCCAATAAACTGACAAAATGCTGGACTACATTACCCACAGCCCTCAGGGTCAGAAACTTTTAGGAGAATTATTTCCACCTATTCCCGTGATTGGGAAAAAGTCTGGACTAAATGACCTACAATCCTAAGGAAGATGAAGCCCCAGGATCCCCCATGAAGAGCCAGCAAAATGCTGAACTACATTATAAGAACAGAGTTAGGGTTTGGGTTTTTCTGACTCTCCTTGGGGATCCTGGGGGCTTCCTCACCCTAAGAATTATGGGTGATGTAGTCCTTGATCTTATCCACACACCTCTGCCAGGAGACCCATGAAAGCTGAATGCACATGCTTGCCCTTATACCCTGAGGATTCTGAGTAATTTTAGGGGTAGGGATAGGAGTAGGACTAGGCAAAAAATTAGCCACAGGGCAAACATTAGTGAGATTTACAAAACCAAGAGGTACTCTTGAATTTCTGCTACTAAAGACCATGGGTAGTATAGGCCCCGGTCTAACCACTGACCCTGGAGATCCTAGGAACTTCTTCCTCTTAGAATTATGGATAATGTAGTCTCAATATTTCCTGCTGTTAGCTTGGTATTGTGGGAGGCTCTCCCCAAATATTGTGGGGGAAGTATTAAGAGGTGCATGGCTTAAATTGAGGAATTCTGGGTAATTCCTCCTACCAACTCCCGTGGAATTGTGGAGAATTGTGGGAGGTTCCTCCCCTGTTAGAGTTGTGGGTAATGTAGTCTCATGATTTATTGGCTCTGTGCAGAGGATCTTGGGAACTTCCTCCCTCCTAGGATTATGGGTAATGTAGTACAAATTGCCTGCCCACTGCTGGGTATTATGGGAACCTCCTCCCTGAGGATTTGGGGTAATGTAGTCCCATGATTTGCCCTCTCCACATAAAGAATTCTGGGAACATCTGAGCCATAGAATTGTGGGTCATGTAGTCCCATGTATTACTCAGTTGGAGACTTGTGGAAGCTTCCTTTCCTGTGGACTTGTGGGTATTGTAGTCCCATGATTTAGCCTCTCTGAGCAAAGAATTCTGGGAACTTCCCCTCCTTAGAATCATGAATAACGTAGTCTCAATATTTGCTATTCACCAGTGAGTATTCTGTGAGTCTTTATCCATAAGGATGGTGGGTGAAGTAGTAAAGAACATAACACTTACTTTGGACCAGTCTGGGAATTCCACCCAATAAAATTGTGGGTAATGTAGTCCCATGATTTGTCCTCTTTGTACTAAGGATCCTGGAAACTTCCTTCCCTTTAGTATTATGGGTAACATATTCCCAGTATTTCTCCACTCACCACTTGGAATTTTGGGTGCCTCCTTCCCTGAGGATGATGGGTGAAGTAGTCCTGAGCATACCACTCACTTTGGGGAATTCTGGGAACTTCCTCCCCTCAGAATTGTGGGTAATGTAGTCACATAATTTATACTATCTGTGGGGAATTGTGGGAGCTTGCTCCCTGTTTGAATTGTGGGTAATGTAGTCTCATAATTTGTCTTCTTAGTGCAGAAATCCTGGGAACTTTCTTTGCTAAGGATTATGGGTAGTGTAGTCCCAAAATTTGCTTACTCACTGCTGGGTATTCTGGGAGCCATCTTACCTCTTAGTTTTGTGGGATATGTAATCCCAAGTTTTGCCTGTTCACTGGAAGAGATCCTGGGAAATGCGTCTTCATAGAATTCTGTGAATTAAAGTTCCATTATTTGTTTGCTCACTGATGACTGTCCCGGGAGACTCTTCCCTGAAGAATTATTAGTAATGTAATTTCAGATTTACTGCTCACTTTGGGGAATCCTGGGTGCTTTGAGCCCATAGAATTACGGGTATTATAGTTCTAGACATAACCACTTTGGAAGGGGAGGGGGATACCATTACCCATAATCCTAAAATGGAGGAAGTTCCCAGTATCCCACTTCCTCCATTTTAGTATTATCGATAATGTCCCAGGTTTTTCCCTGATTATGGAGGATTATGGGTAATTCAGTCCAAATTGCCTGCCCACTGCTGGGTATTCTGGGAGGCTCCTCCCTGAGGATTTTGGGTAATGTAGTCTCATGATTTGCCCTCTCCATTCAAAGAATTCTGGGAACTTCCTGTGCTACAGAATTGTGGGTCATGTAGTCCCACTTATTACACAGTGGGGGACTTGTGGAAGCTTTCTTTCCTGTGGACTTGTTACTCTCCCAGTGAGGATTGTGAGTAATGCAGTCTTGGGTTTATCACTCACTGGGGGATTCTGGGAGATTCCTCCCCCATAAAGATTTAAATACAGTGTCAGGTTTACCACAGGCCCAGGGGTTCCTGGAACATCTTTGCCTTAGGTAATACAGTTCCAAGATTTATGAATAACATGCCCCCATTTTTCCTTGATAAGCATTGGCAATGCTGGGAGCTTCCCTTTTTTCTTGGGATTGTGGGTAGTGTAGTCCCTGGTTTAGCTGGCCCACAATAGGGAATTAGGAGTTCCTAAACCTTAATCTGTACATGATACATTCCTGGGTTTACCACTCATGACAGAGGATCTTGGAAACTTTCTCCCATTAGGATTGTAGGTAATGTAGTCCCAAGTTTTACCTGATCACTTAGGGAATCTTAGGAATTTCTGCTCATATTAGGATTGTGGGTAAAGTGATCTCACAATGAGGAATTTTGGGGTCTTTCATTTTAGAAAATTATAGATAATTATTGAAAACTAAATTATGGTTAATTTAGCCCTGGGTTTATCTACTCAACATGGGGGATTCTGGGATCTTCCTACCTCTTTATAATTGGAGGTAATACATTTCCAAAATTTATTTACTTGCTTCAGGGTTTCCTGGGAAACTTGTTAAAAATTATTGTGGGCACTGTAGTCCTATTTGACTGCCCATTAGATAATCTTGGTGCTTAATACCCCTTGGGATTGTGGAAAATGTAGTCCTTGGAATGCCCCTCACTGTTGAGGATCCTGGGAACTTCCCAGGATTGTGGATAATGTAGTCCCAAGTTTTGACTGCAAACTGCAGTGATTCCTTAAAAACATTTTAACAAAGGATCATGGGCACTGTAATTCAATTTGACTGGTCACTGATGGGCAACCACGGTGGTTTCTGCCCCTTACAATTGTCGGCAAGTTAGTCATTGGAATTTCCCTTTTGCTGTAGAGGATTCTGAAAACTTTCTTCCTAAGTACTCTGGGTAATATAATCCCAAAATTTGCCTACTTATCTCAGAGAATTCTGGGAAATTTACATGTAGGATTGTGGGTAATGAATATTTGCAATGTATCACATAGCAGGAAAATTTGGGAGCATACAGTGTCATAGCATTGTGGGTTTTGTAGTCCTTGGAATTGCCCTCTTACTTACCTCACTTAGTATTGTGGTGAATGTTGTCTTATAATTTGCCAGATGACTGTATGGATTACTAGGAAACTTGTGCATTAAAAAAATGGCCATTGGGCTGGGATCGTGGCTCAGTGGTAGAGTGCTCACCTAGCACATACAGGGCCCTGGGTTCGATCCTCAGCACCACATAAAAAATAAATAAATAAAGGTATTGTATCCAACTACAGCTAAAACTTTAAAGAAAAAAATGGCCATCAATGAGCAGTCAAATTAGTCCAATTTGACTGCTCACTGATGGACACTTGAAGGGTCTTAACCCTTACAATTGTGGGCAATATATTCCTTGGATTTACATTCTCAATGTAGAGGATCTGGGGAAGTTCCTACCTAAAGATTATGGGTAAGGTAGTCTCACACTTTGATTTTACACTGCAGAGATTCTGGAAACATGTCCATGTGGGATGGTGAATAATGTAGTCTAGCAATTTTACCACTCATTTCAGGAACACCTGAAAGCTTCAAGGACCACAAGACTGTGGACAGTGCAATATTCAAAACTGCCACCTAGCTGCATAGAATCCAAGGAACTACTACCGTAAGAATTATAGGTAATGTAGCTCAACAATTTTAATGCTAACTGCAGGGTTATGTTTAATGTAAGTTTGTTAGGGTTGTGGTTAGGGTTGGGATCAGGGGTTAGGATTAGAGTCAGTGAACTGATTTCTATGATACCAAGACTCACAGCAGTACTGTACTCTACATGGTAACCTGGGGAATTAAGGCTCTATTGATGCTACCACTCTCAGAGTTACTGACTATATGTGCATAACCACAGATTAGGGTTTCTATTATAGGCAGTTTCACTGGCTCCTGAACTCTGTGAAAAACCATATAATTCATCTTATATGATGGTAGGATACACAAGCCTGGTGAGCAAAATGTAGAACATAGTTAACTGTTTCTAATACGTTAGAATTCCCAGAACTGTTGAGATCTACCTATGGTTCTTGGGATTTATGATGAAAAACCTACCATATCATCTTGGGTCTATGTTAGCCATATAACTGGCTTTCCATTAAGGCAGGATTCATAGATCTGCTGACTTCTATGTGTAGAAAAAGGAACCAGTATCTATGATGGGAGGAAAGCAAAGCTGTTGGTATCTACAAAGAGAGTCAGAAAAGTGGTATTGTATTTTCTAAGGATCCCCAGGTCTTCTATACTTTACTTGGAGATCCAGATAAGTAGTGTCTTATGATAGCAGTTATAAAAGGTATGCTGGTCTCCATGTGAAAAGCAAGTGAAATAGGATTTGATTTTGGTAGAAGTCAAATGACCGATTTACTGTGTGTCCAAAGCTAGGGAACTGGGTTTCTCTCATGTCATAACACGCAGAGGTGCTCAGCTGTATGTGCAGACAGAAAAATGGTAGGTACCCCAGGGCTTCTAAACTCTGTAGTGGCCAGCCAGGGATCTGAGTTTCTTTTGTTGGCAATGTGATTATTATTGCTGGGTCTACATATAGAGACGGGTAACTGGCATTATAGGATGGCAAGACACGCAAGACTGCCAGATTCTACTTTGAGAGTCAGGGAAATAGGGTTTTATGATGATAGGTGTTTGAAGGCTGCTGGACTTTATTTTGAAATCCAGGCAACAGGGTTTAAATTAAGGCCGACTCCAAGGACTGCATGGCTCTCCATGGAGGCCTGGTAAATTGCAATCTATGATTTCCTAATACCCAAAGCTGCCTCAAAAAATGTGGAGTCATAGAACTGGGTTTCTTTGATGACAGGACACCCAAAGCTACTTGAATCTCTGTGGAGAGTAAAAAATGACAGATTCTATAATGACAAAACTTATAGAAATGCTAGGTTTTTCATGGTTAGCCAGAGAACAGGAGAAATAAAATAGTAGGATTCCAAGTCTTCATGATCATATTTGGAGAGTCAAGGAACTGGAGTACTGGGGCTGGGGATGTGGCTCAAGTGGTAGCGTGATCACCTGGCATGCATGCGGCCTGGGTTCGATCCTCAGCACCACATACAAACAAAGATGTTGTGTCTGCCAAAAAAAAAAAAAAAAAAAAAATTAAAAAAAGGAACTGGAGTACTGATGACAGGAATCTCCATGCTGCAGGATTCTTTGTGGAGTGCCAGGGATTTGAGGTTCTATCATGACATAACTTGAGATTTGACACTATAATGGTGACACTCACAAAGTTTTTGAGATTTATGTATCCTAGGGAAATGGGGTTATATTATGACAGGATTCACATTTTTTTGGCCTCTTGGTGAAAATTGAGAGATCTTGATTTTATGTTGACAGGACTCAAAGTGCTCCTGTGGTCCATGCAGAGAAAAAAGTGATGAAATTAAATTGATGGTAGAATTCCCATCGTGTCTGAGCTGTACATGAAAAACCAAAACAACAAAAAAACAGGTTTTCTGTTTATGGCATGATGCACAGGGCTCCTGGACTCTACAATGAGAGATGCAAAACTGGTGTTCTATGACAGCAGGACAACTGATCTTTATGTAGAGAAAATAAACTGTTTTCTATGATAGCATAAACACCAGAGCTGCTATGAGATATGTGGAAAGCCAGGGAACACAGGTTTGATAAATTGGCATCCCATGTTTTCTTGGCTTTACTTGGAGACAGGGAAATGGGGTTCTATCATGTCAGAACTCACAGTTCTGCAGGTCTGTATATGGAGAGCAAGGGAACTTGGTTTCTATTGTAAGACTGGAAGACGCCACACCGCACTACACCACACGACACAGATCACCGAAGAGGTTCCACTTTATTACAAAAGGCTGTGGGTTTATATAGACCTAAGGAGAGGTAGCAGGGCTGAGGTAGATAACGGGTCGCTCATTTATTGGCAAGCTCTTCCATATGTCAGTTCCGGAGCCCAAGAAGTTAATTCTTATTGGGGCTAAGGCTTCCCACCAGCAGGATTTGAACATTGGCGCCGGCGGGAACGTTTTGCGCCAGTGAAAGAAACAAAGAGGAGAAAGAGGGTCGTTAGGTGCCATGTTGGGGTTTTTCTCTGGGGTGCTGCTGCCATTATATGTTTTCCCAACAATCATATATACAAAATCCCTTTTGTCATTTAAGATAACATATTGAAAGTTTCCACAGATGAAACATGTATATATCTTTGAAAGACCATTATTCTGCTTATCACAATTAGTAATTTATTAATTGCACATTGGCACACAGTCATAAATCCTAAGGACTTGGGAAGTTGAGGCAAGTGGATCAAAAGTTTGAGGAGAGCCTGGGACACTTAGCCAGACCCTGTTTCAAAATCAAACAGAGGTCTGGGTGTAAGGGTAAAAGAAATTGAAGTTAAAGTGTAAAAGTTAAAGGGTAAAAGACTGGGTGTTGTAAAGTTTCTAAGCTGCAAGGTCTGAGTTAAATTTCTGTAGCTGTTAAGACAATGCTTGGAACTGCCCAGTAATAAGGGCTCTGTGTGGTCGCACATAGGCATTGCAGGGCCTGGACCAATCAGTTTAAATGTAACCCCCTCCTTAGGAATGACCTATCACTCCAGCCTGACCTGTTCCCGCCAATGAATGAACCAATCATGTTTAGGAGTTGTTATTCAATTTTCCTGCGCCTAATGATGATTTGTTCTGATGTATACAAAGCCCTCCGCCCTCCCCAAAAAGTATACTTAAGCAGTGCTCAGCCCCTGCTCGGGGCTCTGGGCTGCTTTCCCTTCTTGAGTGGGCACGGAGCCCCAGCATGCTGGTTCAATAAATCCCCCCCTTCTGCCAATTGCATGAGTGGTCACTTGGTGGTCTCTTTCTCCAACGTTTCGCTAGATCCTTACATGGGGATGTAGCTCAGTGGCCTACATCCCTGGGCTCACATCTCAGTACCACCACACACACACAAACACACACACACACACACACACAGTTATAAATGTATTACAAGTTAACATAAAATTGTTATAATAATCAAAAAAGTGAGAAGAGCAGTATTATTTTACTCTTTTGCAAATATTTTAAAGTCTAGCATGATAAAATACCAGATTCTTGAAATTTGCTTCTGCATTCAGTTTCTTGGGTTAATGTAAGTCTGGTAGTCTCTGGTCAAATTCTGCTATACAAATATGAAATGATGATAATAAAAAGGCAAATAATGTATTATACCATGAAAAGTTTTCATTTTATGGACCCTCTGAAAGAGATTCTTGTTCCATAGGGGCTTCTTGATTATACTTTTGATGGTTATGTTTTGAGTTTGTCTGAGATACCAGGTGTATGTGTGGATGATGACCTTGGAACTATTATTGTCATATTGATCTCCCACTTACGGTGGCCACTGAGTCCCCAAATGTCTGTAAGTTATACTGACATCAATAGAGGCTTTATGAATTGGAAAAGGTGTCACTATGTTTTTTTAATTTTTATTTTTTAGTTTACCGGTGACGAGTCCTTGCTTCCCCAATGTTGAAGTATAACACCAGATAAGCACGCCAAGGCAAGTTTAGAGTGGAAAGTGGAGGCTTTATTAAAGGATAGCAGAAAAGACTTCTCCCCTCCCCGAAGGAAGAAGGGGACCCAAGAGGTGGAACTGATGGAAGGGCAAATGTGTTCCCCTTTTAATAGCTAAGGGCTTCATCCAGGTTTCCCCCATTCCTGTCCTTTGTTCTGTTATCTTTCAGTGATGGAATATAGGGTGGGGCGCAGGTGGGACAAAGGAGTAATCTGGGCAGGAAGGACTTTTGGATTAGCATCTTCATCTTTGCTGGGAGCTGTTTCATTAACATTTCTTTGGGATGGGCTCTGGGCCTTGGGGACATTAACATTCCAAGAGTTGTTCTGCTTTTCCCCAGACTCCATTCTCAACATGGCCTTCATTTTCACTTTTACTCGATATTAGACCCGATTTACCTAACTACACTAACTACCTATCTTTAAATCTGGCTTCAGATGGACACAATATTGTTACCGCTGTTGACCGGTGACGAGTTCTTGCTTTCCCAATGTTGAAGAATAACACCAAAGAAGCACGCCCAGGCAAGGTCAGAGTAGAAATTAGAAGTTTATTAAAGGACAGCAGAAAAGACTTCTCCCGGAGGAAGAAGGGGACCCAAGAGGTGGAATCCGTGGAAGGGATGTTGTCTCCCCTTTTTATAGTTCTTTCAGTGATGGAATGTAGGTGGGAAGGCCCGCGGGGTGGGACACAGGTGGGCCAAAGAAGTAATCTGGTCAGGAAGGACTTCTGAGTCAGCACCTTTTTGCTGGGGGCTGTTCATTAACATTTCTTTGAGGTGGACTTTGGCCTAGGGCCTTTTCGGGACTTCATTAACATTCCATGAGCTGTCCTGCATTTCCCGGAATCATTGCCAGCATGGCCTCCATTTTAGATTTCACTGGGCATTAGACCCGATTTATCTAACTACACTGACTACCTAACTTTAAATCTGGCTTCATTATCTTTATTTATTTACTTATTTTTATGTGCTGCTGAGATTCAAACTCAGTTCCTCATGCATGCAAAGCAAGTGATCTACCACTGAGCTACAACCCCAGTCCACTATGTTGTTTTTATGTTATTATTTTTGAAGTACTGGGGATTGAACCTAGGGGCTCTTGCATGTTTGGCAAGTGCTCTGCCACTAGGCAAGATCTCTATCTCTCCTTGCCCTTTATTTTATTGTTATTTTGAGACACAAGGGATGGCTAGGTTGCCCAGGTCGGCCTTGAACTTTCCAGGACTCCTCCTGCCTCAGTTTCCCAAGTAGCTGGGATTATATGTATGCCCTACAGCACTGGCTCACCACATGTTTTTATTTATTTATTTATTATATTTTATTATTATTATTTTTTTAGTTTTAGGTGGACACAACATCTTTATTTTATTTTTATGTGGTGCTGAGGATCGATCCCAGTGCCTCATGGATGCTAGGCAAGCACTCTACCACTAAGCCACAACCCCAGCCCATCCCCATGAAGCCAGATTTAAAGTTAGGTAGTCAGTGTAGTTAGGTCTAGTACAGAGTGAAATCTAAAATGGAGGCCATGCTGAGAATGATTCCAGGAAACGCAGGACAACTCATGGAATGTTAACGAAGTCCTGAAAAGGCCCTAGGCCAAAGTCCATCCCAAAGAAGTGTTAATGAAGTCCTTCCTGCTCAGACTACTTCTTTGGCCCACCTGTGTCCCACCCCTCGGGCCTTCCCACCTACATTCCATCACTGAAAGAAACTATAAAATGGAGAGACAACCGCACTTCCAATGATTCCACCTCTTGGGTCCCCTTCTTCCTCCAGGAGAAGTCTTTTCTGCTATCCTTTAATAAACTTCTAATTTCTACTCTGACCTTGCCTGGGCGTGCTTCTCTGGTGTTATTCTTCAACATTGGAGAAGCAAGGACTGGTCACCAGTCAACAGCGGTAACACCCACATGTTTTTAAATGGAGAAAGATGATTTAAATTTCCAAGTTACTTTAGTAGAGTCCTGGTAACATTTTGTGGCAAAAAAGAAAAACCACATAATTTTCACATGGAGGATGAGAGTAAAAAATTTTACATAATGAGGAATTAAGAAAGTAATAGTCAGGGTTGAGCTCTTGAAGCTGAAGAGATTACTAAAGATGTTCAGGTGGAAGGTGTAGCTGTGACTGCACAGGGCTATAGGACCAGGTAAGTGCTCTTTGGCATGGAGAGGTTCAAGGATGAGTGTTAGAAAACTCACTACACTGGCATCACTCTGCAAGACAGGGGGCCACATGGATGGGGTGGGCCTGCTAAAATTACCAAACAAAACAGGAGGCTGCTCTGGAGGTCTTTAGGTGATGATATGTGAAACCAAGTATCATATCATTATGATAGACCCAATCTGATCTTTTCTTAAAATTGGGAGCCATCTCGCTACAAAGCCATGAAAAAATAATTTCGGCTTTACTATAAATTACTGCAAATTCTGAACCTGCTTGGAATGCCTGCCCATGCCTTGAACTCACCCATGCCCTCTCTAAAACTTTAATGACGCCTCACAAATCTTGGCCTTCCCTGGCCAGATAAGGACCCTCTCTGAGGCTCTAATGACCTTCATAAATTCTGATATCGGGGCCAGCAAAAATGTAAACTACCACTAGTGTTATGATCATCAGAGTTTTGCTATCTGTAACCCCCCTTTGTGTAACTTTCTGGGCTATAAAGCTGGGCTGCAGGAAAGCTTCAGCTGCTGTCTTGTTCCTGCGGTTTTGGGTGGGAGAGGCAGCCAGGCTGGTGGAAATAATAAGCTTGCTTTAATTTGATTTTAATTGGAGTCAGTGGTCTTTTCTTGCATCCTGGTCTAACAATTACTAACACAGAACACAGACCTCCATAATTATCTCACTTCAAGTAATTTTCAAGCTCATTTCTCTGTTTTAACAACTAGAATAGTAGCACAGTCAACTTCTATAAAATACCACATGGTAATGTTACTAGCGAGGACTTGTACTTGGCAAACACAGGTTATTAAGTTCCTATGACACTGAGATGCCATACTGTTACACTGGAGCCTTAACTCATGCTCAACAGTCAATGGGTTGGGCTTTGCTTAAGCTCCGTGAGTGGTTTCTAGTGTGTCTCTGCTTGGGCTCACAGAAAGGCACCGTTTGCAGCAAGCAGCACCACATAAAGGAGGCGACTCCACGGTCTACCGACTCACTCAAGTTTATTCCTTTCTATGGAACCTCCCGCTGCAAGGACACCGGGCAGCCTTGGCTTTAGCTTTCCTGGGAGTCCACTTGGGTGAGCAACAGAGGCCTGGGGCCGCTCACCAGGGAACCCTAGCTCCCTCTGCGGGACTACGCAGATCACGACATGGAAAGAGACCCCGCCCTTGAGGCTCAGGGGGCAAGTCAGCGCCCGTAATGGCAGGCAGCCCAGTGCGGGCGCAGGCCACGCACTCCTTCCTTAGCTCTTCCGCTGGTCCTCCTGTGCACACCATTAGCTCACCTGGACGCTACTGTGGGTCTGCTGTTTGTCGAGCCTCCGCCCAGGTGAGCGCGGGCTCCCCACTTGCGGTGGCTTTGGAGAGCGAGAGGGCTGCGGGCAGGCGCGACAGGGGCGTGCGGGGGACTCCGGGACGCGGAGGCTCCTGCCGCTGCGGATATGGCGGCGCGGGGGAGAGGGGCGCCCTGGAACGCGCCACCCACGGCCGCCTTCGGAACCCTGATTGGGCGCCCCGGTCCTAAGGTGAAGGTCAGGTGGACAGCAACAGCTCCCTCTGACCGCGCGCGGTGGTCGCATCCTTAATGCAGAGGGGTCTGCACTGCTCCGGAGCCTGCATCTTACAGGTCAGGGCTGTAATTAGCTGGAGGGACTCTTGGTGGCTGAGAGCACCTCGGAGGTCTTCCTATTCTACAAAGCGAGAATTGTCCTTGATGGGACTTAAACTCCTAGTACTTGATTGAGGAAGGACAGAAGTCATGTCCTTGTGCACATTTCTGAGGTTAGCATAGGGACCTGCATCTCCAGGCACTGGGACAGTATGCCTGACACTTAGGGAGGCTAGGCACCCAATTTTCTTCTTGTTGTTTTTTCCTTTCTTTCTTGTTAAAATTTCGAGTAACTATCAAAGTAACTTTAAAATTGAAAATAAGAAACTTATTTCCATGGCTTATGATTTTAAGAAAATTGTTTTAGCAGAATTTTATATTGGGGATATATGATCACAACACCCAAGTTTGCTGGGTTCCATGTGGTGATCCAGGAAACTAGGTTTCTATAGTGACAGTGCTTCTGGGCTGCTCTGAAATTCAGTGTTCGTTCTTTCTATAATGGAAGGACTTCCAGGGTTACTTGACTCTATCTGGAGTGCCAGGATTTCTATCTGGGTTTCTATAATATGATATATGCAGTGATGTTGAGCTCTGTGCAAACATCAGGGATCTAGAGCCTATTGTGACTGGATACACTGGGCTGGTAGACGCTTGTAAAAAAACAGAGAATGAGGTTCTATATTAGTAGGACTCATAGGGATGCTGAATTTTATATGGAGAGAGGGACATAGGTGTCAATGATGGAGGAACTCCCAGTGCTGCTGGGCTCTTCCTGGAGTGCCAGTAAAGTGGACTTTTGTGATGGCAGTACTCACAGTATTGTTGACCTCTGTGTGATCATCAGGGAGCTGGACCGTATGCTTAACAAATACACTGGGTTGCTGGGCTCTGCATTGAGAGCCAGAGAATGGGGTTCTGAGATGGCAATTTTTGCAATCCTGAGGATCTTTGTGTGGAGAGAGAAGAAACTGGATGTCTATGATTTCAGGATCTCAAGATGCTGGGATTCACATGGAAGACCCAAGGAACTTGTGTTCCATGAATTCAGGACTCATAGATTTTCTCTGCTCCTGGAGAAGAGAAAGGGATTCTAAGATGACTGGATAGGCAGCACTTCTTGGTTCTAGGAAGAGGGCCAGGGAACAGTATTTCTTTGGATGGCAGAATTCCCAGGGCAGATGAACTCTACTTAGAGAGCCATGGAAGACAGGTACTTTAGATTTCAGGATTCATGGGGATGCTGACTGTATGAAAGGTGGGATGTTAATGGTATTTTAAGATGTCAGAATGCTCAGGTCTGCTTAGCCCTATATGGGAAACCAGGGAACTAACTTGTCTTCTGTGATTGAAGGATTACAAGGGCTACAGTCATCTACATGGAGAATTGGGAAAATGGGATTCTATGATTGCAGAACACTTTAGGGATCCTGATCTTTATGTTCAGTGACAGGGAGCTGAGAAGTAAGTTCTGCCATATTCTTTACTTTCTCAGGTAATATTTTAGCAGAACTTATTTTACAACAGTATTTCTTACTGAGGCTTTGGCTGCTCATTATCCTGGTATGTCAATGTATTTGGTGTGACTTGAGTGTCTGAGGACACAAATGCCCCCTCAAGATAGTGCAGGGAGGGCCCAGTGCCTGGAGTCTCACTGGGGCCTGAGGGTAAGGGCTCATGAAAATGCATCAAGAAGCTCTCAGGAGTCTCTAGGGTGAGAGATGCAAAAATTATGATGGATTGCACTACCCAGAATCCTGGGTAACTGTAGAATCCTCATTGCAGTTACCAGAGCCTTGTGCAGGGAGGGCAACATGGGTCAAATGACAGATTGTGCTACCCATAATTCTTGGGGACCTGAAGCTTGCAGAGATCTCTGCAGAGAGGGCTGTACTGACAAAAAATCAAACTATGCTACCAATTACTTTTCGGTGCCTGTCTGCCCAAGAGCCTCTGGGGTGAGAATTGCAAGGGCAGAATACCAGACTTCAATGCTCAGAACTTCTGGGGATGCCTATATACCCTGACCCTGTAAGTCCCAGAGGTTTCTGTGGTGACAGTTGTATTGTTAGAGCACACTACCTAGAATCTCTAGGGTACTGGGAAAGCATGGGGTCTTCAGCTCCTGTGATCCTCAGCAGGACTGTGCAGGCAAACCCTAGACTGCATTATCCAGAATCATCAGGGACTGCAGCTCCGTGGTGAGTGGGCAAACTATTGAACTGCATTACTCACAATCCTAAGGGGGAATTTGAGTTTCAGAATTTTCTGCAGTGAGTAGGAAAAACACAGGACTATATTACCCACAAATCTCAGTGCCAGCGGCTCTCAGGATCCTCTGTTGTGAGGACTTTGGACTGAGAGCTTAACTACAGTATCCAGAATCCTTGGTGAGGTGTGTTTCCCAGGTGAGTATGCAGCCTGCAACTCCCAGAGGCCTCCCAAGTGAGAGCTGTGCATTATGCAGGTCAGACTACAATACCTACAATTCCTGGGACACACTGGTGAATGTGCTGCCTGCAATTCCAGGAGGCTTCCACAGTGAGGTCTTCAGTACCAAGGCAAGCATGTGGCCTTCAGTTCTCATGGCCCTTGCAGTAGGGGCATGTAGGCAAAACACTGGACTAACTTATCCAGAATCCTCAGGGGGGATCACAGTTCCCAGGATCTGCAATAGTGAGGGCTTCATGGTAGGGAGCTGAACTATAATACCTAGAATTCTTGGAGGTGCCTGGTGTCCATGTGGCCTGGAACTCTCAGAGGCTTCCACAGTGAGGGCTATGGAGGCAGAAGGCAAGACTATGCTACCAGAATCCCTGGGGTCCTGCAGCTCCTAGACACCTACCTTTTGAGTACTGCCGGGGCAAGGTTTGTATTGCACTACACAGACTCCCAGGGGTGTCTAGGCAGGCTTGTGCTACACAGATCCCAGACCTTTGATGATGAAGTCCACTTAGGTAGGATGGACTGCACAACCCAGAATAATCAATGGCCCATATCTCTCAGAGACCTCTGCAGTCAGGGCTGACTGAGTAGAACTGACTACAATACTCAGAATTCCTGAGGGCTCTGAGCTCTAAGTAGTCACTGTACAGTTGAACATAGCACCAGGCTATAATACTCATGATCCTTGGGGGCTTGCAGCTCCCAGAATCCACTGTAGTGATGGCTGCCTTGGCAGAACACCAGACTACACTGTCCAGAATCCCTAGGGATGCCTGAATGACTGTGTAGCCTACAATTTCTAGAGACCTCTGCTGGGGGTTGGGGCTGCATTGTAGAAGACTGAATTACACTACCCAGAATTCTGGGTGGGTATATGAGGGTGAATGTGCTACCTGAAGCCCCCATAGGCTTCTGGAGTAAGGGCTAAATGGTCAGAATGCCAGGCTACACTGTTCAGAATCACTAGGGGTGCCTGAGTAGCCTGCAGCTCACAGAGACCTCTGCAGCTGGGCTGCATTGTAGAATACAAGACTGCACTACCCAGAATCCTGGGGGTATGAGGGTAAATGTGCTACTTGCAGCCCCTAGGCTTCTGGGGTGAGGGCTGCATGGGTAGAACACCAGAGTCCACTGCCAGGGTCCTCCAGGGTGCCTGGGCCAGCACATGGCACTCAACTTCCATGGTCCTGAAGGGCAAAGACTGTGTGAGCAGAGCACCAGACTACACTGTCTAGAATCCCTGAGAACCCTGAATCTGTGTAGCTTGCAGCTCCCAGAGGCATCTATGGTGAGAGCTGGACAGGCAGGACAGACTGAATGACCTAGAATGCTTTCAGAGGCTACTTGGAATTTGTTCTGAGCTTAGGTTCTTCTACCCTCCTACAGTGGTCATCCTGGGCTTGGAATTAACAGATTTTCTTAAAATTCCTGATTCTAAAATGGGGCAGACCCTGGCTAAGTCATTCCGTCTCAAAGACTACATGTCCCAGAAGCCTTTGTGGTGGTCTCTGCCCTTGGGCGCCTGAGTGAGGGTCTAGACTCCCTGTGGAAGCCTCCCTCTGTGCCTCTGCCCACCTGGCTCAGGCTGCTGCAGCCCTTAGCCTGGTGGAGTGCAGGGAGGGGTCTCCTGGACTCCATTTCTCCTCTCCTGAGATTCCACTCCTCATGGTGCCACAGCCAGACCTAGTTACAGCAGTGGGAACAGATTTTATTCAGTAACTGCTGAGGGTGGAAGAAGGTGCTGACATTCACCAGGGAGCCAGGAGAGGCCCCGCCTCTGAGC
>NW_026000102.1:8694416-8695336 GCF_001458135.2 Marmota marmota marmota
CCGTTCGTTCACAACCCCAAGATCTACAATCTTGTGACTCTTTGTCCCCCTCCTTCAGACCCTGTCTCTCCTCCAGATCTTTCACTTCTTCCTGTCCTGCTCCTCCTGCAGACCTCACCTTCCTCTCTCTCTCTCTTTTTTTTTAATTTTTGTTTTGCACATGGACACAATGCCTTTATTTTGTTTATTTATTTTTATGTGGTGCTAAGGTTTGAACCCAGTGCTTCACACATGCTAGGCAAGCGCTCTACCATGGAGCTATAACTCCAGCCTCCTCCTCTTTAAGACCCTGCCTCTTCTCCAGACCCCACCCATCTTCCAGGCCCCCTCCTCCTCCTCCTGACCTTCCCTCCCCCTCCTCCAGACTCTGCCCCTGCTAGTCTAGGATGAGCAGCTCCCTGGCTGCTGTGCTAATTGGCAGTATATTTGTAATGGTGCACAAATAACGACCATTGTATAAACACTGACATCCTGCATTGGATGAATTATTTTGACTGTATCAGAATTCAATATACCATAAAATAACTTTAGAAAAGTCACCTTTCTCTCTTTTTATTTTCTCTATAGATAATGAACATTTGAAATAAAGTCAGAATTTGTTAAAGGGCAGATGACAGTCAGCCTTGAGCCCTGATGATCCCAGGATCCCTTCCAGTGGGAGAACTCTAAGTACCAGTCCAAGGTTCTGTGTGCTAATTGATTCATTTTATTATTTTAGAGTTATTTTGTAATGTAATACCCCATGGCCTCCAGGTCTCCAGTTCTGTGCAGTAGGTTTTTCCAATTCAATTTTTGATTAGTATTCTTTCAGTTCTCTACAGAATTTTTAAAATATTTTAGGGTTAGGGTTAGGGTTAGGGTTAGGGTTAGGGTTAGGGTTAGGGTTAGGGTTAGGGTTAGGGTTAGGGTTAGGGGTTAGG
>NW_026000103.1:0-14145 GCF_001458135.2 Marmota marmota marmota
ATGCTCCCTGTGCAAAAATCCCAAAATTTGGCTCTTTATTCTCAATTCACACTGAAACATCTCTTGAACCATCTTCTGATCATATCAGATGTTAATTTATTATACAGTGGAAAGTGTTGAAAACCAAGTTGAGAAAGTAGTGAGTCTGACAGCAAGGGGCTCTGACTCAGCCTGGAAAGCAGGACTAGAGAAGGACTCAGGTCCTGCCCTGGGTGCCTTGGTATGTACCAGCTGGAGAAAGTGTGGCTCTGTGTATGTAAGAAGTAGGACGGTGAAGGTGGCCACACCTCAACCTTCACTGCCTGCCAAGCCTCACACTGCATGGGGCAAGGTAGGCTTTCTAAGCCCAGAAAGACAGAACATAGACAAAAACCAGATGCCAGATCCTCTGGCATCTCAATTTCTCTACTATATGGATTTGATATCACACATTACTTGGTTCATAAGTTCAAGTCTTTTTCTATTCTTTCAGTTCTTAATAGGACCTTCCTGACAAACCATAAGTCAACTATCCCTTAGGTGCTGACCTTGGATCATTGGTATGTTTGGAATAGTTCATCTCTCCAGATTTATATTTGTCTCCAAGGAGCTCTCCAAATGACCTAACAGTGTTAATGGGAAGTATGAGATACTACTTTCAAAGATCTTAAAATGATGGTTTTCTATATTCAGCGTATAAATCATTTTGATGGTATTATTTTTAATATCATTATTAGGAGTTTAGGAGTATTTTCCAGACTAAGACTTAAATTTTTGAGATTTTCACACTCCCTGTTTTCAACTCTAGGGTTCTCAGGTAGACTTTTCTTTGAGTAGATTATGACCAATTTGGAATGCACAGTCAAGGCCAATATCCATGTCCTGCCAGACCTGGTGAGTATGCTAGTCCTGGAGCCTAGTGGGAAGGCTGCTGTTGGTTGGTGTGACTCCACTTTCTTCTCCTAAGGGCTGATCACATCTGGATTAAATGAGAGAACATTCAGGCAATCCATTGACTGGTCTTTGATCCTCTGTCGAAAGCAGGCATTTCCCTGCCTTGGGCACCTGAACATTGGCCCTCAGTCTTCCCCTCTGCCTTGGCCCTGGGGCTCAAGTTGGCTGCATTGCACGAGGCTAAGTTACACTCTGGTTAACAGTCAAGGAAGAGTCACTTCCTTCTTTCACTTTCATGAAAATTATGACATCCGTTTCTTTTCCCTTTTTCCCACAAACTGTCTAATTTTGCTTTTTAGGAAAGTTGAAATGAGAAATGAAATCTGATACAGAAAAGCAGTGCAGCCTTTCACCTTTCTTATACTTTCCATTATTTGTCTGACTTCATTATAAGAGCCTAATGCATGAGCAGAAACATAAAGTTTTCCTGGTAAACCGCTATTAAAAAGATTGTACAAAAAATTAAGGTGACAAAATCACAAAGAGAAGGAGAGGAAAGAAGTCTTTTTCTCCCTGGCATGATAGCCTGGATCTCACCACCCTTCACTGTCAGAGTGAGACATAGACCAAGGAGCGATGATCCTCAATGGAACCACACTGATTATGACCAGCTGAAGGCCATGTGTTTCTGTAAGATTAGTTTTACATGAAGGACAGTATCATCCATGAGTTCCCTGTGCCCAGCTCAGAAAATCTGAGGAAGACAAGAATTCTAAAAAGTAGAAGAATAAAACAATAAAACTGTAATTAGCAAAATAATCTTCTTTGGCTATTGAAGGTAAATGATTTTTATTAGATAAGTTCTCTAGGTACCTACTCATAACAAACCTTTAGTCTCAGAATCACAAGAGTTTGATACCTGGGTACATGTATCAGGAGAGGAGAAGTCACTACTGAGCACTAAGGTCCATGGGATAAGAACTCTAGAGACAGGGCAAGAATCATGGAGAGTTTATTATTTTGTCAATAAAGAAATGAGTCTCAGTAACAGAGTCCTCACCTCATGAAGAGGTGGTGCACCTGCTCTCTAGATGAGTCTGGTGAGTGTGGACTGAGGACACTTTGACATGTGAGAGCAGAACTTGTTACTAGTTGTTAAAACCACCTAGAAAGCCAGGTGGTGCTTGGGAAATATTATTATTTTGAAATTACTATCAACATACTCATAAGAAACTGAAAAATACATGGATTTCTCCCAGTATTATTGGCAGACAGAGGAGCAATGTAGACCTCAGTAAGAAGATGGTGGACAGAAAAGACAGTATCTACATTATCTCTGATCCTGTGGCTCAGTGAAGCATAAGCACATACAACTGCTGGAATATCTTCTAAAAAGGAAAGGAAAAGAGAGAAGCTCATTCACCAGTAATCAGCAGCTTCTGCTATGAATGAATCAAAGAGCAATCCTATTCAGGAAGAACTTCATTGCCAGACATGATCTGGTAAAACATGGAAGAAATACAGGGATTCATAGGTTGAGGAAGGAGACTTTCTCTGTCAAAGAAGGAAAGAAAAGTGAATGTTAGGGTCAGGGCTCAAAGTTTATTTCGAGAAGAGAGAAGAGTAATATTTAGAGATGAAAATGTGTGTGTGAGTGAGTGTGTGTGAGTGTGTGTGTGTGTGTGTGTGTGTGTGTTAGAGAGATTGGAATTATAGTCCTGTATGGCAACTGGATGTCACAATTGTTTTTACAATTGGGTTCTAATGGAGGAAAATGTCATTAATGAATCCTCTGTGCCCAGCTCAGAAATTTAAAAGATAAAATTCAGAGATTTAATGAGATAAATTGGAAATAAAATAGTCCTGACCAAACTTAAAATTATTTGTATACTGAAACTGAAATGACAGTTACCAGCCCTTAGCTATACAAACACAACCAACCTTTGCTATCAGCATCTGGTTCTACAGACACTTCTGTCTTTAGGTCAAAGACACTTCCCACTGGACAGGCGCATCTGCTATTTACTTGTAAAACTACCTTCTCATGTTGATATCATCTTGATCACCTAAAGATGGTCTCACAAATGCCTGAAAGACAGAGCTGACTTCCACTTTTTCTGAAAAACTGGGAAGATTATCCAAATGCAGAAGATAGAAGCTACCTGTCTCTCCCATCCAATGATCCAGCAGATGTTCAATTTCTTCAGCACAGTAGGCATCCATGATGATGGCAATGAGTTCCTCCTTCAGCAACAATGCTCCAGACTTCAATTAAGTCTGGATCAACTGAAGCCATCACATATAGGAAAAGTGAGTCTCACTTGGAATTTGCTCCCAGGACATATTTCCAGATAATTATCTGCTATCTGAAGGAATAGGTATACATCTCCTGTGCCTTGGAGACTGTCAGAGAGGAACTTGAATTGTCCTTTTTTGACATTAGCAATGGTCAAAGAAAAGTTAGCAAAGAAAGAAGAAACTCATGCTCATGGCTTCCTCCACCAGATTATATGATTTTCTTTACTGAACCCGCAAACACAATCTCATCTATGAGTTTTGCACCAGAAGAAAAATATCTCAAACCTAACCATGAGAGTATTTTAAATAGATGTTATACATCATGCATTTTAAATTGACCATAAATACATAGAAGAATAGCATGGTTTATTTTTTAAAGAAAAAGTGTTATTATTTATAATTTTATTTTTTTCAATAAACTTCTGGAAGACAATTTACAGTTCCCAGAAGTTTGAAATTTAGTTTTCTCGTGGAAAAGGTTCATCAAGAGTGAATTTTTGAGAGATATTTGACAGTAAATATTGATGCTAGGTTCTATTACAGATAATAAAAACATAAGTAACTGGATCTTAATTCAAATTTATCTTTTTTTGAACTCTGTTTATTAATTCATGTAGAATGACCCCTTGGTTGTCCCTCTCCCAATAGTTATTCAAAGACCTGAATGTAATTTTCAAGCCATATATTGAAGGTAGAGAAGCTGAGAAGCTTCTGCTAAACTGTTCTTATGGTTTTTCCTGAAGAATTTTCTTTTTCTTCTGCAGAGGATTCCTTTTCTAGGGAATAGGAATTTCTCAGTTCTATTATAATCATATGGGACCACCATCATATTATGTGGTTGAAGGTTGACCAAAATATCATTGTATGGCACATTGTTTTGTTCTTTATTGAATTGATCTTGCCTTTAGTTCTTTAAGTTTATTAAATTGTATATCAGTATTTTTTCCCCAGATTTGGGAAGGTATCACATAATTTTTACTTGAATAAGCTGTCTAATCCTCTCTGTGTCACTTCCCACATTCCTTTAAGTCATATATTCATATTGACCATGTATAAATCTTGGCTTCCTTCTGCTTTTGTCCTTTGTTTTAATTCTCTCTTTGTTTCTCTAATTGAGTGATGTCGAACAGCTTGAGCCTACTGTTGAAACTATTAAGGTTTTTAGTTTTGTCAATACATTTTTCAGCTCCTGAATCCATTTGGTTCTTTTTCAGGGCTTCAATTTCTTTATCAAACTTTTAGTTTTGTTCATAAATTGTTCCCTTGATTTCATATAGCTGCCTTGTCTTCTTCTGCACCTCATTAATCTTCTTGAACATATTTAATTTTAAATCTTTTGTCCAGTAATTCTCTATTTCCTTGGGGCTCAGTTACTAGCGATTTATTTTATTTCTTTATTGGTGATGTGTTTGACTAACACCTCGGGATTCATGCACCTTGCTGTGGTTGGTCTGCACTTGAAGGGGCAAGCAGCTTTTCCACTCTGATTTCATCAGTAAAGATCTTCTCCATTGCTTCACCAGAATGATGGGATTGCTTCAGGCATCACAGTCAGGTGGAAATGGAGTCAGATCATGGGGCATCTGCTGAATCTGTACTACGAAAAGAAGTTGGCAGGCCCATTTCTAGGTGATAGGCAGTTGGCATGGGCCCTGCCTGATCATTTGATGGATAAGACAAGGACTTTGTTCAGTAGGGCTAGCACTGCTACAAGACTTGCTTTAGGATCCACAGTTGAGTCTATAAAAGGTGGGCCTCTTATCAGTTAAATAGATGGAAATACTTCCCAATGGGTCTTGGGAAAGACTTTTCCTAGTACTTAGGCAGGTTCAAGAACCTGGGCAGGACTGGCCCCAGATTATAGAGAGCACTGTGCTTTAGGTTCTGCATCTGGACTGAGGTTGGTGGACTTTCCTTCACGGACATAGAAAAGCATGTCTCCCAGCAGTTCTCTGGGTAGATGAGACTGATCATATGCTACAGCTGAGAGAGGCTAAGTCCAAATGACAGGGCTGTTTCAGAATCCACAGTCATCCACAGTTGGTAAGTTTGCCTCCACAGGCATGTTATGTGTGTGAACTCGCAGTGGTGGAGTGAGGGTGCCTGACATCTACCACCTTTTCAACCAGTCATTAAATACTCTCAGCCCCAGGAGCTCCTGAATATATTTAAGACAATTGATGTAGATAGATAGATAGACAATCAGACAGCCAAATAGGGGATTTATTAAAGAATTGGTTTATATCGTAATTGTGACTAAGAGATCACAAAACAGGCTATCTGCAACTTTAGACCCTTGGATGCCAGAATTGTGCCTACATCTAAATATGGCAGCCTCAAAACCAAAGAAGCTGATAATGTATTTCTATCTGAGGCCAAAGGCCTGAGAATCCAGGGAGGATAATAGTGTAAATACTGGAGTCCAAAGAACCAAGGAGCATGGAGTTCTAAACTCCAAAAGCCGGATAAGATGAGTGTCCTAGTTTTAGGGGAGATAGAGACAGATAGAGAGAGAAGAAATTTCCCTCTCTTTACCATCTGCTCTGTTTGGGCCTCCAGCTACTTAGATGATCTTCCCACTCAGTCCACTGACTCATGTGCTGATTTCCTCTAGTCACACTTTCACTGATAGACACAGAAATAATGCTTTACCAGTTATCTAAATATTACTTCATCCTGCTTGAATCTGAGATTCACAGGTGAATCTCAAAGGAAAAGTAAATCTATGCTCAGGGCAAACAACATCTGTATCTGAGAGGGCTCCTTGGAAGTTTCTAGAAGCAGGGTCCTGATGGCACATGTTGGAGATGTGGGTAGGCAGCCCCTGTTGGCCCCAGGGCCGCTGAGCACTGATGGGAGCCTTCCATTGAGACATGGTGTGCAGACTCGAGGGCCTTCTGGTAATCTTTGCATATAGAATGTCTGAAGAAAAGTCTTTTCCTCAGTAGTTGTGAGGTTCAAGGCTAACATCCTTGTAATAAAAAAAAATCAACAAGAGAAAGGACAAATATATTTAGCCAAAGTTTACAAGACATGGGAGGCTTCAGAATTGAAGATGAGAAGACCCAGGGAAACTACCTTTCACGCTTAGGATAGATGAAGAGGATACAGCCCTGTGACAGGATGATTGGCCAAATGGGAGTCTTATTGAATGGTCAAAAACTGGGGACCTCAACAAGGCCTATTTGCTCAGATTTCACACCTGTTCTCTGGGCATAGGGCAGGATGCCCACTGCATGACTTATGACCCACTTTACGGGAGGAATTTCAGAGAATACTTTATGGCCAGAGCACACACACAAAAGAGAATGACTTTCTTACTTCTGTGGTTTTCTCAGTTTCCAAGGGGATACATTTGGGGATAAACATATTCTGAACCTGACAATAGTTACAGTTTGGCACATCCCCCAGAACAGTGGCATATTAACATCTGGATCTGGTGATGAGTAAGATCAAAACTGAAGAAGCAGTTTGGCTAAAGGCCTATGAGAAGACATGCAGAATGTGGGAAAGGACAAAGGAACAGAAAGTATCTGAACCCAGTGGCACACAGATCTAGGCTGGCACTCCCCCTCCTCATACAGCTCAGATGGATAATTCTCTGCCCTGTCAGCTGCTCCTGGGGTTACAGAGAACCCACAGCCTGGGCAGGAGCAGCTTGTTCACTCAGTGAGTGGGGTGAATGAGGCAGTAGGGGGAGACAGGAAGATAGGCTCTTCTCCCTTTCCTTATACATAAGCTTTTCATGTGGTTCTCAAGTTTCATAGAAACTCTATGGATGATCAAGAATCTCAAGGGGGATGAAGAGTTTTGGTGAGATTCTCACTCCCTGTGTTCAGGTGGAGGGTTTTATCTTCCAACCAGTCTTTACTACACTTCTGTACCTTCCTTACCTCCCATCCCCAGCTGCTTCTCTTGGATTTGTCTCTAAGTGGAATCTGGAGCTGTCCCATGGTCACTACTTCTGGTCAGAAAAAGGCCATATTCATCTTTGTTGGATTTGATTAGGACAATCAACTAAAAATAGGTTAATATCATAAGTCCTTATTAATCATCACAAGTTAACATAACTTGCAAATAGACACTTGTAAATATTATCAGCATCAACTGTGCTCAGATGTTTTGTTTTCAGGACCCACTGATGCATCTTGAAAATTATGAAGACACCCAAACAGGTTGTGCTTCTGTGTTTCTATGTGTTGATATTAGTCATACGAAAATTTTAAATGGCAATTTTTAAAATATTTCTTTCATTAAAATAAAGCACACATGTAAATGAAATGAATTTAAAACTTTCAAAATTAGAAAATGTAATAAAATATAATTTTATTCATAGCTATAGCAACAATAAATTATAAAATACAATATTTCCAAAAAACACATGGGAAAGTAAATAATGAAATACATTGCAATAAACCAGAGAAAGAATGCAAAATATCTATAACTAAGTCAACACTATTCTTCAAGGTCATGCCTTACTCTAGTGCTCAAAGTTTTGTTCAGAGGTAAAGTGATGGAATTATGAGAACTCTAAACAAATCAGTCTATCCTAGTTGGACTGGACAAACTGGGCAGAAACTATAGTCAGGAGGGGCATGGCTAGAGAAGGGTCACTGGGGCGGCAGCGTAGAAGAGATTGTCTTCCCTGTGACTGGTACCCCTTTCCCTTTGCTTCCCAGCTACCATGTCCTGAGATGTTTTCCTCCACCAGCCCTTTCCACCATGATGTCTGCCTCACCTGGGCTCTGAGCAATGGAGTCAGCTCACCATGAAGTGAATCTATGAAACCATGAGTCAAAATAAAATTTTCTTCTCTAAATTTTCCTTGACAAGTATTTTTGTCACAGCAATGTAAAGTTGACTAACAGAATACACGGTTTGGGACAGACCAGAATATCCAAGAACTGAGGGAAAACTTCTAAAGATATAACATACAGGCACTGGAATTCCCAGAAGGAGAAAAAAGAAAGGAACACAATAAACAATAATGGCATAATTTCCTCAAATTAATGTGAAACATTTATCTTCAGATGCACAATATCAGGTACAAGCAGGTTTAATGCCAGAAAAAGCTACATCTTTTCATGTTTTTTCAAACTTCAGAAAGTCAAAGGTGAAGGGAAAATTATGAAAGAAGCCAGAGAAAAATCAACATCTTCCTTATGGAGGTTCAAAGAAAAGAACATCCAACTATCTTCTCCCCAAAAGCTGTGCAACCAAGAACAGAGAGAATTGAAAGGTCAAGCACTGGGAGAAAAACCCACTAACTTAGAATACTCTACCTGGTGAAATCATTCTCTAAAAAGACAAGAGAAAATAGTGACTTTCTCAGATACACATTGAAAGAATATGATACCAGTAGACCTGCTTTGTAAAAAAATGTTAAAAAAATTAAACAGAAGGAAAATAGTAACTATGTCAGAAACTCATATTTGAATTTTTCAAAAAGGAAGAATACTAGGGAAGAAATGAGTGAAGGTTAAATACTTTTTTATTTTTAATTGATGTAAAATACAATTTATTCAAAATAATAATAGCAAGAGGACTTTAGTCAATATTGCATGTTTGTGTCTACATTTTATAGAATGTTTAGACTATGATAACTTTGCAGTATGAGTAGACTGATGCAGCGTCTTCATTCCTCTTGGCAAGATTGCTGGGGAAAGGTTTTTCTTTTTTCTTCTTTGCTGGGTTTTCATTGGAATGTTAGGAATATTGTTTTAGTTCTGTGAAAAATGCCAGGGATATTTTGATAGAAATTGCACAGAATGTATAGATGACTTTCGATCCTTTGAATATTTTAACATTATTAATTCTTTCAATCCACTAATGTAAGATCTCTTTCCATTAATTTATCTCCTCTGCCAATTCTGTCATCTGTATTTTCTAGTTTTTGATGTACAGAGCCTTTGCTTCCTCAGTTAAATTTGTTCTTTTGATTTCACTGTTAGCATGTAGAAATGCTCCTGATTTTTGTATGCTGATTTCATATCCTACAACTTTACTGCATTAGTTTGTTTGTTCAAGCAGTGTTCTGGTGGGAAGTTTAAAGTTTTCAGTACTCTATAGGATCATGTCATTTACATATTCATTCCACTTCTTCGTTTCTTATTTGGATAGCTTTTCAGTTTTCTTGCCTAATGGCTCTGGTTACGAATTCCACTCGAATATTGAATAGATGTGGCCCATGTGGGCATCCTTGTCTTCTTCCTGATCTTCAGGAAAAGATTTTACTTTGCACTATTAAGTATGATAGCCATGTCATCGATGGCCTTTGTTATGTTGAAGTACATTCCTTCTATAACTCATGTGTTGATAGTTTTCTGTTGCAGTTGTTTGTTGCATTGTTTGTTTGTTCGTTTTTGTTTTCAATAGTGGGGATCACACCCAAGGCCTTGCACATGCTAGGCAAGTGCTCTACCACTGAACTGTATCTCTAGTCCTTGTTGGCAGTTTTTGTCATGAATGAATGTTGAATTTTATCAAATGTTTTTTTTCTGCATTTATTGGAATGGTTGTATAATTTTTAATCCTTTGTTCTCTTAATGTGGTATTGCATTTATTGATTGGTACATATATGTTTTATCATCCTTGCATGCCCGGGGGAATTTTATTTGATTGTTTTTAGGATCCCATTAGTATGCTGGTGAATTTGGTTTGCTAGGTTTTCATCGAGGATTTTTTTTTACCTATGCTCATTGGGGGATATTAGCCAATAAGTTTCTATTTACTATCTTGTAGGGTTTTCATCTCAGGGTAATATTAGTCTCATAAAATGAATTTGGAAGCATTACCTCCTCTTCACTATTTAGGAAAATTTAAGGAGGGTTCGTGTATTAGTCAGGTTTCTCTAGAGGAACAGAACCAACAGGAGGTATGATTATAAAAAGAGGAATTTATCAGATTGACTTACACAACCAGAAGCTGGATAGTCCACAATGGTTACAGGCTGGAGAGCTGGAGAAACCAGTAGGTGCTCAGTTCAAGATGCTAAAGCCTCAGAACTAGAGGGATCAATGATGTTATCCTAATCTGAGACCAAAGGCTTCTGGAAACTCTCTGGAGAATCACTGGCAGACACTGCTTTGGAAGAGTGAAAGAAAGTGAGTATGGCAATCACAGCTGCAATCAAGAACCTGTGCAAGAAGGGCTTGCATCTGCATTTGCTTCCTTCTTCTTTCAACTTTTATTTCATCCAAACCTCCAATCTATTGGTTGGTGCTGCCCATGCTTAGGTAGGGTCTCCACTTCAGTTCTCTATCCCACATGCCAATCATTCCTAGACATTCCCTCACTGACACACCCAGAAGCTTCTTAATCTTCAGCATCTCTTAGTCCAATCACATTGACAATTCAAAGTAACCATTACAGTTGATATTCATTCTTCTTTTTTAAAATTTTTAATTTGTTCCTTCTAGTTATACATGATAGTGCAATGTATTTGGACATATCATACACACATGGAGTATAACTTCCCATTTTTTGGTTGTACATAATGTGGAGTTACATTTGTCATGTATTCATATAAGTACATAAGAAAGTGATGTTTGATTCATTCTACTGTCTTTACTATTCTTGTCCCCCTTCCTTCTCTTCATTCGCTTTGTCTAATCCAATGAACTTGTATTCTTCCCAATAGCCCCACTAATTGTGAGTTGCCATCTGCATATCAGACAAAACATTCAGCCATTGATTTTGGGGGATTGGCTTATTTCACTTAGCATGTTATTCTCCAGTTGCATCCATTTACTGGCAAATGCCATAAATTCATTCTTCTTTATGACTGAGTAACATTCCACTGTGTGTATATACCACATTTTCTTTATCCATTCATCTACTGAAGGGCACATAAGTTAGTTTCATAGCTTAGCTATTGTGAGATGAGCTGATATAAACATTGAAGTGGCTGAGTCACTGAAATATGCTGATTTTAAGTCCTTTAGGACTTAAATATATTGAGGAGTAGGATACATGGGCCAAATGGTAGTTCCATTGCAAGATTTTGAGGAATCTCCACACTGCTTTGCAGAGTTGTTTCAGCAATTTGAAGTCCCATCAGCAATGTGTGAGTGAACATTTTTTCCTCATATACTCACCAACACTTATTTTTACTTTTATTCTTTCTTTCTTTGTTCATTCATTTATTTATTTTAATTAGGCATATATGAGAGCAGAATTCATTTTGATTCATTGTACACAATTTCAGCACAGCTTTTCATTTCTCTGATGGTACGTAAGGTAACATTGCACCATATGCGCAGTCATATATATAATATACTTAAGGATACTATACTTGGAATCTCATTCCACCATCTTTCCTGCCCCCATTCCCTATTCCCACCCCACTCTCCACTTTGCCAATCACGTTTTCTCCATTTTTCCCATGTCCCTCCTCCATTATCTACATTATAAATCAGCATCCACTTTTCAGAGAGAGCATTCAGCCTTTGGTGTTTTGGGATTGGCTTACTTCGCTTAATATGATATTCTCCAATTCCATCCATTTTCCTGCAAATTCCATAATTTTATTCTCTTTTAATACTGAGTAATATTGCATTGTGTATATGTACTACAGTTTCTTTATCCATTCATCTATTGAATGGCATCTAGGTTGCTTCTACAGTTTAGCTATTGTGAATTGAGCTGCTATAAACTTTGATGTGGCTGGGTTATATAGTATACTGATTTTAAGTCCTTGAGGTATAGATAAAGGAATGGGATAGCTGGGTCAAATGGTGGTTCCATTTCAAGTTTTCCAAGGAATTTCCATATTGCTTTCCAAAGTGGTTGCACCAATTTGCAGTTCCACCAGAAATGTATGAGTGTGCCTTTTCCCCATATCCTCTCCAACACTATTGTTGTATGGATTCTTGATAACTGCCATTCTGACTGGTGTGAGATGAAATTTTAGAGTAGTTTTGATTTTTATGCCTCTAATTACTAGAGATGTTGAACATTTTTTTTTCATATATTTGTTGATCAATTGTATATCTTCTTCTGAGAAATGTCTGTTCCGCTCCTTAGCCCATTTATTGATTAGGTTGTTTGTTTTTTTGGTGCTAAGTTTTTTGAATTCTTTATATGTCCTGGAGATTAGTGCTCTATCCAATGTGCATGTGGCAAAAATTTGCTCCCAAAATGTAGGCTCATTCACCTCATTGATTGTCTTTTGCTGAGAAGAAGCTTATTAGTTTGAATCCATCCCATTTATTAATTCTTGATTTTATTTCTTGCACTTTAGGAGTTTTGTTAAGGAATCAGGGCCTAATCTGATGTGATATAGATTTGGGCCTACTTTTTCATCTATTAGGTACAGGGTCTCTGGTCTAATTCCTAGGTTCTTGATCCACTTTGAGTTGAATTTTGTGCATGTTGAGAGATAGGGATTTAGTTTCACTTTTCTGCACATGGATTTTTAGTTCTCCCAGGACTAAAAATAATGCCAAGGTCGCGGGTTCGATCCCCGAACGGGCCACCAAATGCCACAGTCTGGCTGGGCACAATCAGAAGCTACTTGTCAAAACAAACTAACTTTATTTTTAGAACCACACACGCCAAACAAAACAGCCTCTCAGGAAAAATCCTCAGAGCCTCAACTGCCACCACCGGCTTTCCACAAGCCTCTCTCTCCCACACAAGCTTCTCTCCACCTCCCACAATCCTCCTGCTCTTGAGGCCGATTGGCTGGGTCACGTGGGCGGAGCCAAAAAAGTCCCCCAATGAGCAGCTCCGTGGTCTGAAAGGGCAGGGAAACAGCCCAATGAGCATCACCGCAGAGGAGCCAATCAGCTAGATGTTGCTGGGGCCGCTGTGAACCAATCATCAGCCGGCAGCTGGAAGTTTGCTGGGGCCCCTTCGGCTGTGGCTCTCAACAATTTGTTGAAGAGGCTTTCATTTCACCAATATATGTTTTTGATGCCTTTGTCTAGTATGAGATAACTGTATTTATGTGGGTTTTTCTCTGTGTCTTCTATTATGTACCATTGGTCTACATGTCTATTTTGGTGTGACTATTATGCCATTTGTTACTATGGTTTTGTAGTATTGTTTAAGGTCTGGTATTTTGATGCCTCCTGCTTTATTCTTGCTAAGGATTGCTTTGGCTATTCTGGGTCTTTTATTTTTCCAAATGAATTTCATGATTGCTTTTCCTATTTCTATAAGAAGTGATGTTGGGATTTTAATTGGAATTTCATTGAATCTGTATATCACTTTGGGTAGTGTGGCCATTTTGACAATATTGATTTTGCCTATCTACCAGCATGGGAGACCTTTTTATCTTCTAAGGTCTTCTTCAATTTCTTGCTTTAGTGTTCATTGTAAAGGTTTTTCACCTCTTTTGTTGATTCCCAAGAATTTTGTTTTTTTGTGGCTATTGTGAATGGGGCAGTTTTCCTAAATTCTCTTTCAGAAGGTTCATCACTTATGTATAGAAATGCATTTGATTTATGGGTATTGATTTTATATCCTGCTACTTTGCTGAATTCATTTATTAATTTTAGAAGTTTTCTGGTGAAATTTTTTGGATCCCTTAAGTATAGTATCATGCCATCAGCAAATAATGATAGTTTGAGTTCTTCTTTTCCTATTTGTATACGTTTAATATCTTTCATCTATTAAGTTGCTCTGGATAGAGTTTCAAGTACTATGTTGAATAGAAGTGTTGAAAGAGGGCATGCCTATCTTATTCCAGTTTTTAGAGGGAATGCTTTCAATTTTTTCTCCATTTAAAATGAGGTTGTCCTTTGTTTTAGCATATATACTATTTACAATGTTGAGATATGTTCCTAGTATCCCTAAATTTTCTAGTGTTTTGAACATGAAAGGGTGTTTATTTTGTCAAATACTTTCTCTGCATCAATTGATATAATCATATGTATGCAATTTGCCAGAATGTTCATCAAGGATATTGGTCTAAAGTTGTGCATACACACACACACATGTGCACACACACACACACACACACACATATAT
>NW_026000103.1:14155-28387 GCF_001458135.2 Marmota marmota marmota
TATATATATATATATATATATATAAACAGTGGAATGCATTATAACTCTTATTATATAGAGAGAGCACAATTTTTCATATCTCTGGTTGAATACATATTATATTCACACCAATTCGTGTCTTTATACATGTATCTTGGATAATAATGATCATCACATTCAACCATCATTAATTATTCCATTCCCCCTCCCTTCCCCTCCTACCCATCTGCCCTATCTAGAGTTTATCTGTTCCTCCTTATATCAAAGAAAACATTCAGTATTTGGTTTATTGGGATTGGCTAACTTAGCATTATCTTCTCTAATTCCATCAATTTACATGCAAATGCCATGACTTTATTCTCTTTTATTGCTGAGTAATATTCCATTGTGTATACATGCCACATTTTTTAAATCTATTCATCTATTCCTTGGTTGCACAATAGGTTGGTTCCACAGTTTAGCTAATGTGAATTGTGCTGCTATAAACGTTGATATGGCTGTGTCCCTGTAGTATGCTGGTTTTAAGTCCTTTGTGTATAGACCAAGGAGAGGGATAGCTGGGTCAACTGATGGTTCCATTCCCAATTTTCCAAGAAATCTTCACACTGCTTTCCATATTGGCTGCACCAATTTTCAGTCCCACCAGCAATGTATGAATGCAACTTTCCCCTCACATCCTTGCCAACACTTATTGTTGTTTGTATGCATAATAGGTGCCATTCTGACTGAAGAGAGATGAAATCTTAGAGTGGTTTTTATTTGAATTTCTCTAATTGATAGTGATGATGAAAATTTTTTCATGTGTTTTTTGACTGATTGTACATCATCTTCTGAGAAGTGTCTCTTCAGGTCCTTGGCCCATTGATTGATTGGGTTATTTTTTTTTTTGATGTTTGGCTTTTTGAGTTCTTTATATACCCTAGAGATTAGTGCTCTATGTGATGTGTGAGGGATAAGAATTGCTCCCAAGATGTAGGCTCTCTGTTCACTTCACAGATTGTTTCTTTTGCTGAGAAGAAGATTTTTAGTTTGAGTCCATCCCATTTATTAATTCTTGATTTTTAATTCTTGTGCCATAGGAGTCTTATTAAGGAAGTTGGGGCCTAATCCCACATGATGAAGATTAGGGCCTATTTTTTCTTCTGTTAGATGAAGAGTACCTGGTTTAATTCCTAGGTCCTTGATCCACTTTGAGTTGAGTTTTGTGCATGGTGAGAGATATGGGTTTAATTTCATTTTGTTGCATATGGATTTGCAGTTTTCCCAGCACCATTTGTTGAAGAGGCTATCTTTTCTCCAATGCACGTTCTTGGCACCTTTGTCTAATATAAGATAATTGTAGTTTTGTGGGTTAGTCTCTGTGTCCTCTGTTCTGTACCATGAGTTAACCAGTCTATTTGGTGCCAATACAATGCTGTTTTTGTTACTATTGCTCTGTAGTATAGTTTAAGGTCAGGTATAGTGATGCCACCTGATTCACTCCTCCTGCTAAGGATTGCTTTAGCTATTCTGGGTCTCTTATTTTTCGAGAAGAATTTCATGATTGCTTTTTCTATTCCAATGAGGAATGACATTGAAATTTTGATTGGAATTGATTAAATCTGTATAGTGCTTTGGAAGTATGATCATTTTGATAATATTAATTCTGACTATCCAAGAGCAAGATAAATCTTTCACTATTTTAAGGTCTTCTTTTATTTTTTTACGGTTCTGTAGTTTTCATTGTATAGATCTTTCACCTCTTTCATTAAGTTGATTCCCAAGGGTTTTTTTTTTTTGAGACTATTGAGAATGGGGTAGTTTTCCTCATTTCTCTTTCTGAGGATTTGTCACTGATATACAGAAATGCCATTAATTTATGGGTGTTGATTTTATATCCTGCTACTTTGCTGAATTCATTTACTAGTTCTAGAAGTTTTCTGGTGGAACTTTTAAGGTCTTTCAGGTATAGAATCATATTATCAGCAAATAGTGCCAATTTGAGTTCTTCTTTTCCTATACATAGCCCTTTAATTTCTTTTGTCTGTCTAATTGCTCTGGCCAGTGTTTCAAGAACTACGTTAAATGGAAGAGGTGAAAGAGGGCATCCCTGTCTTGTTCCAGTTTTTAGATGGAATGCCTTTAATTTTTCTCTAAAGAATGATGTTGGCCTGGAGCTTAGCATAGTTAGACTTTACGATGTTGAGATATGTTCCTGTTATCCCTAGTTTTTCTAATGTTTTAAACATAAAGGGATGCTGTATTTTGTCAAATGCTTTTTCTACATCTATTGAGATGATCATATGATTCCTATCTTTAAGTGTATTGATGTGATGAATTACATTTATTGATTTCCGTATGTTGAACCAAACTTGCATCTCTGGATGAATCCCAGTTGATCATGGTGCATACTCTTTAATGAGAATTTTTGCATATATGTTCATTAGAGATATTGATCTGAAGTTTTCTTTGATGTGCCTTTGCTGGTTTTGGAATCAGGGTGATATTGGCCTCACAGAATGAGTTTGGAAGTGCTGCCTCTTTTTCTATTTCATGAAATAAATTGTAGAGTATTGGTATTAGTTCTTCTTTAAAAGTCTTGTAGAACTTGGCTGTGTTCCTGAGCTTTTCTTGGTTGGTAGACTTTTGATGGTGTCTGTTATTTCATCACTTGAAATTGATCTGTTTAAATTGTGTATATCATCCTGATTCAATTTGGGCAAATTATATGGCTCTAGAAATTTGTCAATGCCTTCAATATTTTCTATTTTATTGGAGTACAGGTTTTCAAAATAATTTTCCATTATCTTCTTTATTTCTGTAATGTCTTTTGTGATATTTCCTTTTTCATCACATATGTTAGTGATTTGAGTTTTCTCTCTCCTTCTCTTCATCATCATGGCTAAGGGACTGTCAATTTTATTTATTTTTTCAAAGAACCAACTTTTTGTTCTGTCAATTTTTACAATTGTTTCTTTTGTTTCAATTTCATTGATTTCAGCTCTGATTTTAATTACTTCCTGTCTTCTGCTGCTTTTGGTGTTGATTTGTTCTTTTTTTTCTAGGACGTTATATGTAGTGTTAAGTCATTTATTTGTTTACTTTTCTTCTTTTAAGGAGTGAACTCCATGCAATGAATTTGCCTCTTAGAACTACTTTTATAGTGTCCCACAAATTTCAGTATGTTGTATCTGTGTTCTCATTCACCTTTACAAACCTTTTAATCTCTTTCTTGATGTCTTCTGTAACCCATTGATCATTCAGTAGCATATTATTTAGTCTCCAGGTATTAAATGAAATTATTTCTACTTTCATTGCATTATGGTCTGACAGAATGCAGCGTAGAATCTCTACTTTTTAAATATTTGCTAAGAGTTGCTTTGTGGCACAATTTATGGTCTATTTTAGAGAAGTATCCATGTGCTGCTGAGAAGAAAGTATATTCTCTCATTGAAGGTTGGAATATATTATATATGTCAATTAAGTCTAAGTTAAGTTTTATTGATTGTTTTATTAAGTTCTATAGTTTCTTTGTTCAGATTTGTTTGGAAGATCTATCTAGTGATGAAAGAGGTGTGTTAAAGTCACCCAAAATTTTTGTGTTGTGGTGTATTTGACTCTTGAACTTGAGAAGGTTTTGTTTGATGAACATAGCTGCTCCATTGTTTGGGGCATATATATATATTTATAATTGTTATGTCTTGTTGGTGTATGGTTCCCTTGAGCAGTAGGTAGTGTCCTTCTTTATCCTTTTTGATTGACTTTAGTTTGAAGTCTTCTTTATTTGATATGATAATGGAAACCCCTGCTTGCTTCCACAGTCCATGTGTGTAGTATGATTTTTCCCAACCTTTCACCTTCAGTCTCTGAATGTCTTTTTCTATGAGATGAGTCTCTTGGAGGCAGCATATTATTGAGTCTTTTTTTTTTATCCAATCTGCTAGTCTATGTATTTTGATTGGTGAGTTTAGGCCATTAACATTCAGCATTATTATTGAGACATGATTTGTATTCCCAACCGTTTTTGTTTATTTTTTGTATTTAATGTGACTTGGTTTCTCTTTTGGTTAGATTTTTCCTTTAGTGTAATTCATCCCTCTGCTGATTTTCATCATTGTTTTTTATTTGCTCTTCTTGGAATACTTTGCTAAGGATGTGCTATAGTGCAGGCTTTCTAGTTGCAAATTCTTTGAACGTTTGTTTATCATGGAAGGTTTTTATTTCATCATCAAATCTAAAACTTAGTTTTGCTGGATATAAGATTCTTGGTTGGCATCCTTTTCTTTCAGAGCTTGGTATATATTGTTCCATAATCTCCTGGCTTTGAGGGTCTGGGTAGAAAAATCTGCTGAGATACAAATTGGTCTCCCCCTATATGTGATCTGATTCATCTTTCTTGTGGCTTTTATGATTCTATCCTTACTCTGTATGTTAAGCATTTTTATTACAATGTGGCTTGGTTTAGATCTGTTTTAATTTAGTGTCCTATAAGCCTCTTGTATTTGGTTTTCCAATTCATTCTTCATGCTTGGGAAATTTTCTGATATTATCTCATTAAAGAGATTGTGTATTCCTCTATCCCAATAACTCTTAGATTTGGTCTTTTGATGCTGTCCCATAATTCTTGGATGTTATGTTCATGGTTTCTAACTTTTTTCACTGTGTGAGCAACTTTATTTTCCAGATTGTAAACTTTGTCTTCATTATCTGATGTTCTTTCTTCCAGGTGATCTAGTCTATTTGTTATAATTTCTATTGAGTTTTTTTTTGTTTTTATTTGATTTATTGTATCCTTCATTTCAAGAATTTCTGACCATTTTTTTCAGGGTCTCTCTCTCTCTCTCTCGAAGTAATCTTTTGTTACCTGTATTTATTTGCTCTCTAATCTCACTGTTGGGGTGATCAATTTTTGCTTGTATTTAGCTCATTTTAAGTCATTCTTTAATTCACAGATAATTTTAATTATGAATCTACTGAACTCCTTCTCTGACATTTCTTCAATTTTTCTGTCCATAAGTTCTATTATTATGGTGTTCTGGTTTCTTTGGGCCATTTTCTTCCGTTGATTTTTCATGTTGTCTATGAGTCTTCCTTTCTTGCAGTGTGGATCTGAGATATTACAGTTTCTTCTCTATATTCTAGTATTACCTGCACAGATTTTCTGTACCTCAAAGTTTTCTTTTCTTGATGTTTCTCTGCCTGGTTTTTGTATCAGGATAATACTCGATTCACAGAATGAGTTTGGAAGGGTTCCCTCTTTTTCTATTTCATGGAATCATTTGAGAAGTACTGGTATTAATTCTTCTTTGTAGGTCTTATAGAACTAAGATGTGAATTCCTCTAGTCCCAGGCTTTTCTGGGTTGGTAGACTTTTGATGGCGTCTTCTATTTCCGTACTTAAAATTAATCTTTTTAAACTGTGTATGTCCTCTTGACTTAGTTTGGGTTGATCATATGCCTTTAAAATTTTGTCAGTGTCTTCAAGGTTTTCTATTTTACTAGAGTATAAATTTTGAAAATAGTTTCTGGTTGTCTTCTGTATTTCAATAGTGCCTGTCATGATATTTCCTTTTTCATCACGAATTTTTGTAATTTGAGTTTTATTTCTTCTCCTTTTCATTCCTGTGGCTAAGGGTTTGACAGTTTTATTTATTTTTTTCAAAGAACCTGCTTTTTGTTTTGTCAATTTTTTGATTTGTTTCTTTGGTTTAATTTCATTGATTTCTGCCCTGATTTTAATTATTTCCTGTCTTCTACTACTTTTGGTGTTGGTTTGTTCCTATTTTTCTAGGGCTTTGAGCTGTAATGTCAGGTGATTTATTTGTTGACTTTTTCTTCTTTTAATGAATGAACTTAATACAATAAACTTTCCTCCTCATAGTGTTCCATAAATTTTGATAAGTTGTATCAGATTTCTCATTTACCTCTAAGAATTTTTTTATCTTCTCTCTGAGTCTTCTGCTATCCATGCATCATTTAATGGCATATTATTTAGTCTCCAGGTGTTGGAGTAGCTTCTATTTTTTATTTTATCATTGATTTCTAATTCCATTCTATTATGGTAAAATGGAATGCAGGGTAGTATTTCAATTTTTTGTATTTGCTAAGATATGCTTTGTGACATAACATATGGTCTATTTTGGAGAATGATGCATGTGTGGCTGAGAAGAAAGTGTATTCATTTGTTGATGGATGGCATATTCTATATATGTCTGTTAAGTCTAAATTAAGGGTTTGTATTATTGGGTTCTATAGTTTCTTTGTTTAGTTTTTGTTTGAAACATATATCCAGTGTTGAGAGAGGTGTATTAAAGTTTCTCAGTATTTTTGTGTTGTGGTCTATTTGGTTGTGGTCTATTTGAGAAGGGTTTGTTTGGTATACATAGATGCCCCTTTGTTTAGGACATAGATATTTATGCTTGTTATGTCTTGTTCATGTATGAAACCCTTAAACATTATGAAGTGTCCTTCTTTATGCTTTTTCAGTAACTTTGGTTTGAAGTCCACTTTATCAGATATGAGGATGGAAACCCTGCTTGTTTATATGGTCCTTGTGAGTTGCACATTTTTTCCTACCACTTCACATTCAGCCTGTGGATGTATTTTTCTGTGGGATGAATCTCTTTAAGGCAACATATATGCAGGTCTTTATTTTTAATCCAATCTATGTCTTTAAATTGATGAGTTTAGGCCATTCACATTTAGGTATATTATTGAAATATGATTTGTATTCCCAGTCATTTTGGTTTATCTTTGATTTTTAGCTTGATTTTTTTGTCCTCTGACTGGCCTTTGCTTTATTATAGTTACACCTTTTACTGATTTTCATTATTGTTTTTCATTTCCTCCTCTTGTAATATTTTGCAGGCTGTAGTGCAAACTGTCTCGCTGTAAATTCTTTTGACTTTTGTTTATCATGAAAGGTTTTTATTTTGTCATCAAATCTGAAGCTGAATTTTTCTGGATATAAGATTCTTGGTTGGCATTTATTTTCTTTCAGAGCTTGATACATATCATTTCAGTATTTCTTGGCTTTGAGGTTCTGGGTTGAAAAATCTTCAGATATGAATTGTTCTGCCCCTATATGTGAGCTGATTCCTCTCCCTTGCATCCTTTTAAGATTCTATGCTTATGGTATATGCCAGGCATTTTCATTATAATGTGCCTTGGTGGAGATCTGTTGTAATTTTGTATATTTGGTGTTCTGTAAGACTCTTGTATTTAATTTTACAATTCATTCTTCATGTTTAGGAAATTTTCTGACATTATTTCATTGAAGAGATTGTATATTACTTTGGTTTGAATCTCCGTGCCTTCCTCTATCCCCATAAATCTTAGATTTGATCTTTTGATGCTATCCCATAATTTTTGGATGTTTTGTTCATGATTTCTTACCATGTGCAGTGTGTGGTCAACTTTCTTTTCAAGACTGTATACTTTGTCTTCATTATCTGATGTTCTGTATTCCAAGTGATCTAGTCTGTTGATGATTCTTCCCATTGATTTTTTCATTTCATCAATTGTTTTCTTCAATTTAAGGATTTCTGATTTTTTTCAGAATCTCTATCTCTTTCTTGAAGTAATCTTTTGCTCTCTGTATTTGCTCTCTTATCTCTTTGTTGCTATTATTGATGGTTGCCTGTATTTGCTCTCTAATCTCTTTGTTGGAGTATTCAATGTTTGCCTGTATTTGCTCATGCAGGTTATTCTTTAATTCAGATATCATTTTAATTGTGTACATTCTGAACTCCTTCTCTGACATTTCATCATCTGCACTGTTGATGGATTCTATTATTGTAGTTTCTTGGTTTGTTTCAGGCATTTCCCCACCACCACCCCCTGCCTTTTTTTTTTTCATGTTGTCTTTGTGTCATCTTTCTTGCAGTTCAAATCTGTGGTATTAGAGTTTCTACCCTGTAATCTTGTTGTGTCCCTGCATATTACCTGTACCTTACTTTGGTGAGGTACAGCTATTGTCCCATGATAAAAGCTACTGAAACTAAATGTGGTGCTTGAAATATTGGAGGTAACTCAAGGTAGCCTTGGTGGTGTCCCAAGATGGTCACAACCACTTTCAGAGATGGGGATGAAAAGGCAGGTTGCCTGTGCAGAGATTCAGCTGCCTCCCTATCTGTTGGCCGAAGGTGGAAGCTACCTATGTGGGGAAGGCTACAGTGGTGGCTACAATGTTGCAAGATGGAGTCGGGCCAGGCCTGGCCTCTAGCATGGGTCTGCTGTTTGGCAGGGCAGTGTTAATTTCATTCTTGATAACTGCCATTCTGATTAGAGTGAGATGGAATCTCAGTGTAGTTTTAATTTCTATTTCCCTACTTGCTAGAGATGTTAAATATTTTTTCATAGATTTGCTAACAGGTTGTATTTCTCCTTCTGTCATTCTTGTTAATTGTTGGTAGCATTTACTAGTGAATCCTTCAAGTCCTTTACTTTTTGTTGTTCTGTAATTTTTGATTATTGATCAGAATCCCCTTTTTCATTATTTGTCTGTTCAAATTTTCTATTGTTCATAATTTATTGTTCACAGTATGTACTAATAGTCATGTATTCATTTCTTTTTGACTATTCAATTTATTATGTTCTTGTTCATAGTAGTCTCTAATGCTCCTTCGTGTTTCTGTGGTATCAGTTATAACCTAACCTTATTTATTCCAGATTTTATTTATATTGAATCTTCTTAGTTACTGTAAACAAAGGTTTGTCCGCTTTGTGCTGGTCTTTCCTATTGTTTTTGTAGTTTCTTTCTAATTTATTTCTGCTCTTATCTTCGTTGTTTCTCTTCCTCTACTCTCTGTGGGGCTTCCTTTGCCTTTTGGTTACTATTTTATCGAAGTTAAAAGAAGGTTTCATCATTTAAGATCATTCTTTTTTCCTTTATGTAGGTATTGATCCCATAAACATCACTATTAGAACTGGTTTTGCTGCACTCCATGTTTTGGTATATTCCATTCCAATTTTTGTTTGCTTTCAGGTACTTTCTAATTTCCCCCTTTGATATATTTTTTGACTCACTACTTATTCAGGAGGGAGTCATTTAATTTCCATTTTTTCTGGTTTTATATCATTGATTTTTGAAATAATACTGATATGATATGATTGTAATCTTAAATTTATTCAGACTTGTTTTGTAGCCTACCATATCTATTCTAGAGTAAGTTGTATATTCAGTTGGGAAGAATGGGTTTCTGCTGTAGGACGGAAAGTTCTGTTAATGTATGTAAGTTAAGATCATTTGGACTGAAGTGTAGCTCCACTCCAATATTGCCTCATTTTTTATGATTCATCCATTGTCCAAAGTGGTACAGAAATTGCTATTAATATTGCATTACAACCTGTTTGTCTCTTCAGATTCATTCCTACATTCTTTGTATATTTTGGTGTTCTGATGTTGGATGTATATGTTTTTGTGATTGTTAAATACTCTTAATGAATTTACCCCCTTAACATTGTGTAAGGACCTTCCTTGTGTTGTGATACTGTTTCTGATGTAAGTACAACTACCTGTGTTCTCTTTTGGTGGGTGTCTGTGTGGAATATCTTTTCCATCCCTTTGCCTTCATTCCTTATGTGTCTGTGAAGCTGAAGTCTCTTGCAGACAGCATACTGTTGGGCATTTAAGAAGAATCTGTTCAGATACTCTCTATTTTTGATTGGAATGTTTAGTCCATTGGCATTTATACTAATGATTGGTAGGTAAAGGCTTACTATTGCCATTGTGTCAATTTCTTTCTGATTGTTTGTTAGTTTCTTCATTCCTTTCTTCCTGTATTATTATGTCCTTTAGTGATTTGATGATTTTGAAGTGGTGTGCTTTCATTCTTTTTTCTTGATATTTTATATACAGAAAACAATGGTTTGCTTTGTAGTAATCATAAAGCTTACATAGAATATCTTATAATCGCAGCAGTCTATTAGAAACTGACAACTTGATTCAATTGCATATAGAAGCAGTATATGTTTAATCCTCCTGTTACAGTGTATGTTTTTGATGTTATGCTTTTTATAATGGGTATCCATAAACAAATATTTGTAGCTGTAGTTTCTTAAAGTTACTAAAATTTTCCCCTTTTATAACAGAGTTACAAGTGACTTACACACACAATGACATTATTAGGTTATCCTGAATTACACTGTATCTGACCTTTAGAGTGAGTTGGTCAAATCAATGGAGCCGCCCAATCTTGGAGTTTAAATCTCTAGAACTGCCAGCTAAGTAGACCGATTTTCTTTAAAAAGTAGCCTACCTCAAGAATTATTTTGACAGTAATAAAAATGGACTAATGTATCTCTCAGATGTTTATTATGAGGATTATTCAGAGAACAGTGTATAGTAAGTGTTCAAGAATTAGTAACAATACTACAACTACTATTACTACAGCTTCCACTTCTGTGGCTTTTCTCTTACCATAGGGTGAACTCTGATGGCCATTTCAGCATGGGAGGATCAGAGACCACTAGATGTGGCCCAAGGAGGAGGCCCACTGCTGCACCAGGAGAGGTCAACTCTAAATGAGCTCACAATTCGTCCTGAACATGCAAGTCCTAATCACCAGACTCCCTGGATTGTTCTCCTCTTAGTAGAAAGTATTGATCTCTGAAACACCTTGCATTGGTCTTTGTGTTGTGAGCCATGGATGATACCAGATTTATCCTAAGATGCTTTTCAAAATGGAGTTTCCCCAAGAAATTACTCAGTCACTGACATAAAAAGACATTCATAAGTGAAACAGCTTCAAGATCATTTTCTGTTTTTAAAAAATTTCATTATTTTAGAATCTACTTTTTCTTAGAACTTAGGAAATAGCTAAGCAATTTTCATGAGATCACATGCAAACACCAAAATGTGAGAATAAAACCCACAGAAGACGCAGAATGGCCTTGACACTTGGTGGTGGATTGTTCCTCTTTTGTGTAGATTAGTCTATTACAAGAGAACACATGTTTGGCAGTGGAAAACTGGAAAACCACACAAAGAAAAAAGGGGGAAATCAGCCTTTAGTGTCAAATCAAACAAAATAAATGAGTATTATGATGTTTCTATACTTCTTTTTATAAATTTTCTCTCTTCATTATTATATACCTGTTTCTCATAGCATCTTATATCCTTTATGATATGAACAAATATTTGGGCTTCTATTGACATAGACATGATAATTGTAAGCTTTTATATTGTACAGTGGGGTAATCATTACACATGTTTATAATGTGTAATGATTTAAACAGGATAACTAGCATTTTCACCATGATTAGTCAGTTTTCTTTTACCATAACAAATACCCTAGATAATTAACTTTAAAATGTAGATAATTAACTTTTACCGTTTTGGTGGTTGCAGTCCCTGATTAATTGGCCCTTTGCTTTTGGGTGCCTGACAAGTGCAGGGATTCCCCACAGGAGGACAAACCTTACCACCTGATGTCCAGGGAGTAAAAGGGAGTGAAGAGTAGGCCAGGGTCCCAAAATGCCCTTCAAGGACCCACCAGCAGTGACCTTCAAACCTCCCACTAGAGGACACCGCCAAAAGACTCCACCACCTCCCTTTGGCAGCTCCCTGGGGATCAAGCTTTAACACATGGCCTGGAGGGGACATTTAACAGCCAGACTATGCCACCATCTCCTGAAACAGTGTCATGTTTTTGAGTTTGGAATCATCAAACTCTTCTCTTCCAGTTCTTTTAAAATATCTAATAAGTTTTTATGAGCCAGAGTCACCTTCTGTATGTGCTGTAGACACTAGGACTTACTCCTCCTCTATCACTGTATTTTTAATGATACCAATAATGTTTTTTTTTTGTTATAGAAAAAAATAAATGTGATTATAAAAAGGGATATATTAAATACAGTAAGTCTTTTTAACTTTCCTCAAACAAGGTATACTGAATGATTAGGATGCCTCATGGCTCTTCTTATATGTGATTGTGATCAGGGGAGGCAGGAGGGAAGGAAAGGGAAGGCCCTGGTGAGTGAGTTGCATCCAGTTATTTTGTGTGCATGTATAAATATGGCTTAATGAATCCCACTACTATACATAATTATAATGCACCAATAAGAAATTGTACACTAAAAAAATTATCAGTATTTTTAAAGTTACACTGTGAAAATGGAAAAATTTTTCTTTCAAGCCACATTCTCACCCCTGTCACCATTTTTGCTGCAAATGACTACTATTAATATTTGAGTGAATGTACATGTTGAAAAAGATAGTATGCATGTATCAGCATATGTATTCATGTAAATTTGTGTTTGTGTGTGACTTTCAGTTAATTTATAAAACAAACAATATTAACATTTCCATTATTTTATAGATAATCTATTACAATATAATAATTATGATATATTATATGATATATATTATGCTTTACAGGTATTATATGACATTCTAATTATATATTTCATATATTTGTTTATTTTATATTATATATTAGTATAGTATTATATATTTCATATATTATATTCATTTCATTAAACATATTTGTGACATATGTTTATATCAGCAGTTTCCATTTTAATGATGCAATAATATTCCATTTTGTCTGTACTATGGTATTACTTAACCACTACTCTCCTGATGGACATTTGCATTTATTATTATGACGTTGCTGCAATGGGCATCCATCCCCATGGAGCCAGGACATTCACATTGCAGACCTTTGCAGTCTGTGCAACCTTGCATAGATTGTAGGCAGCGCTGTTCTGGTTGTCATCATGAACAACAGGTGCCTCCTCCAACTGGCTCTCCTGTTGTGCTTCTCCACCACAGCTCTTTCCCTACGTTACAACCTGCTTCGACTCCAACAGTTCAACAGCAGTGTGGAATGTCAGAAGCTCCTAGAGCATTTGAATGGAAAGCCTGCAGACTGCTTCAGTGACAGGATGGACTTCAAGATCCCCAAGGAGATCAAACATCCACAGCAGTTCCAGAAGGTGCAGGCTGCCTTTGTCATCTATGAGTGCTCAAGGACATCTTTCATGTTTTCAAAAAAGGCTACTCTAATCCTGACTGGAATAACACCATTGTCACAGACCTCCTTAGTGAACTCCATCAGCAGATTTTCCTCCTGAACACAATGGTGGTAGAGAAACTGGGGGAGGAAAACAAAAGCTAGGCATATTCCGGGACCATCCTGCCCCTGAAGAGCTACTATTTGATGATCCCGACGTACCTGGAGGCCAAGGAGTACAGCAGCTGTGCCTGGACAGTCGTCAGAGAGGAACTCTACTGGAACTTCTCCTTCATTAACAGACTTACAGACAAATTTCAAAACTGAAGATGGCCCAGTATGTACCACTTCTGGACCAGAAAATGAGATCAGACATTCTTCAACCAGCAGAGGCTCATTCAATGACAGACAGCAAATGGGGTGCCTTTGAAATGACAATAGACGTTTTTAACTTTTTAAATTAATTTATGAATTAAGTTATTTTTATTATTTATTTAAATATTTACATTGGAAAATAAATTATTTATGATGCAAAAATTCATGTGGTAGTTTCTATTTCAACTTGATTTATAAAACCCCTGTTAACATATTGAGTACACCTCTTAGATATGCTTTGTAAAATGTGCCTGCAAAATAGTAGAATTTCCAGCCCATGCTAGAATTTAAAATCCTGACATTTAAATTCCCCTGAGGAATTTAAATTCCAAAGAAGCCATATGTAATATACAAGGTATTTCATAATAAGGGGATCTGAACCTTATTGGGCAATAAGTGTGGGTTGTATGCTGTGGGATTGGAGGGGAGTAGGTGAGCAAATGACTTGGGAGTGGAAACCTGGGGTGCCCATTGCTTCTGTTCTGTGCTCCAGGCTCTATGGTTGTGAAGTTAGAATTTAGCTCTCAGGTGAATCAAAGGAACATACTAGCTCTTGTAGTGAGCCTAAGCCCTTCCTTGTCTGGGGAATGCTCTGCCCATGAGAAGAGTTTAAATATCTGTGTGCCCTCAAGATTGAGGGTGAGTTACTTTTCTGACACTTATGAAGTAACTTGATTTTGGTCCTCATACTACAGTCAAGATTTATGGACTTTTGAGTGTGTTTGTCAGTTTTAAGGGAAAGGGAATAGAGGGCGGGGGCCCTTCTTTCTACTGTACCCATCTGTCTAGGTTTGTTTCCATGTTTCTCAAAAACCAAGTCTGCTCCTGGCCTCCCAGCTTGGTCAGACAGAATTCTGGGAATATCCTATTTAGTTTTCTTGGTTCTCTGTATTTCTGAAGCCACACACTCCCCAAAGCAACAATCCATGACAGGTGCACAAGG
>NW_026000103.1:44852-53878 GCF_001458135.2 Marmota marmota marmota
ATGGCTGGGTTATTTTTAAAGTGAAAAATTTTAGGTTGTTTTGTTTTGTGTGATGGATTGAACTCAGAGCCTGGAACACATTAGGCACATGTTCTCCCATACAACTATACCTCCTTCATGTTTTTTTTTTTTATTTTTCTTAAACTCAACAAAATTCAAGTGTCGTAAATAAATAGGGTTCTGAGAATCTGCAGTTGATGGGGTACTCTAGTTACTTTGATGTCTTCAAAGAAGAAATCACTCATTAATTTTAGACTCTTTTTCAATGGGCAGAAAAACCTATTCCTCTAGAAGTATTTGAAAGATGTGCTATCTATTTTGACTTTAGAACTTATAGCCAGTCAGTTGCATTCACCCACAGTATACCTCTTCTAAAAAACAACACACAGCAATATCTTGGCATTTGAGGAGTAATACAGAATCTTCTGTCATCTCAATCTCTTTGCTTTACTGATTTCAGACAGGATTCTTCTTGGTTCATAAATCCCATGTCCACATCTATTCTAAATGTCCTTTAAAAAGAACTTTCAGGTAAGTCATTATCTGACCTTGGGTCATTGATATGTTTGGAATAATTTATTCCTCTAGATTTATTTTTGTATCCAAAGAACTGCGTAACTGAGCTAACCCAAATAGTGCTATTGAGAAATATGAGTTAACACTTTCAAAAATCTTAAAATAGTGGTTGGTCTATAGTCATCTGGCTATAAATTTTGGTGGTATTATTTAAAATTTTTAAAAATTCTTTATCTTTAGATATACATAACAGTAGAGTACCTTTTGACATATTATACATACATGGGGTATAACTTCCCATTCTTGTGGTTATACATGATGGTGAGTTACACTAGTCATGTATTCATATATGAACACAGGAAAGTTATGTCCAATTTATTTTATTATCTTTCCTATTCCCATCCCCCTCCTTTCCAATTCAGTCAGTAGGCTGCGTTTTCTTCTGTCAATATGTTAATAGTGTCCAGAGTGAAATGAATCATGCTTTCTCTTTCTTTTATGGTCACAGATACTCTTATATCACTATCATGATTGTATTTATTTTTTTCCAAAAATATTAACCAGGAGGAACTAAAACTTCTCTTGGAGGTTTCTGGCAAACCAGAACTTTCATTCAACTATTGTGTTCAGTTGGGGACTGCATACAAATCCAGAGAAAATTTACAGCGGAAAGCATAATAGAACAGGAAGCAGATGTACACAAGTACAGGTCAGGTTAATGAGAAATAACGGAGGTGATCACTCTTGGGTTTTGTGGAGTTTTTTTTTTTCTCTTTTTTTTTTCTTTCTTTCTTTGGTACCAGGGATCAAGCTCAGGGGCACTTAAACACTGAGCCACATCCAGTATCTTTTTACTTTTTGATTTTGAGGCAGTGTCTCCCTAAGTTGCTTATGGCCTCACTAGGTTGCTGAGGCTGGCTTTGAAATTGCCGTCCTCCTGCCTCAGCCTGAAGAGCCTCTGGGATGACAGGCATGCACCACCACACCAGGCACACTGGAGGTTTTAGAATAAGAATGGGAGGAAACTACTGTGATACGGGAGTAACATGATAGGATACATGGAAGTAGGGAGCAAGGAAGAGTGTCACAGATATCCCAATCGACAAATGAAAATGTATACACATGTACATAAACATATGTTTATACATGTATATTATGATAATATTTATTAAAAATCATATATTATATACTATATGATACATTATTTATAGACACAGACACACACACGCACACACATAAGAATGAAAAGCTGTGATCTGCAGCGTGGATGGAACTGGAAATGACCATATAAAGTGAAATGACACAGGACAGGAAGATAAGTGACATAGGATGTTACTCACATGTGAAATAGAGAGAAGCTGATGTCATAGGAGCTGAGAGTGGAATGGTGCTTACCAGAGGCCTGAGAGAGTGGAAGGTGGGCAAAGATGGGAAAGGCTGGTCAATGGTTCACCATACAGCTGGAAGGGGGCAAGAAGCTGGTGGGCGATTGCAGGATGTGGTGACTATACAGGGCACTAACGTCCTGTGCATTTGAAAAAGCTGGAGGGAGGTATGTTGAGATGTTCACAACAGAGACATGATAAATGTTCAAGAAGATGAACGTGTTTAACCTGATTTAAACTTTGCACCAAACATAATATGATACCCCACTAATATGCACCACTTTTGTGTTTTTATGTACTACCTGTTGTGAGTATGAGAACATCACTACAGGGGAAAACAGCTGGAACTGGTATAATTAGTGAGAGATGAATATCTAAACAGGAACCCCATCGTAGTAGGTGCAGAGATGAGTAAGAGGAATCCCGTTATCTTTTCCCTCATCTGGGGTGTGATTTCCATACTTCTCTTTTATAATATCAAGAGTTTGTTGATTTTGTTGTTAATCTCAACTTGTCTAAAAGTATCATGGCTAAGTTGACAGGGAAATGCAAAACTACTAATGTACATGAAAGGAACTCAACATAGAAATCAGCAATTAGAACTAAAATTTTAATTGCTATTTAAAATAAAATAGAAGAAAATGAAGAGAAATATTTACCCCAAACCTCATCTTCCTGCAAGAATGTAAAGGGTTTAAATTGAAGAAGTCATAAATGAAGACTCAATATAAGTTGATTAAATATGAAGAAAGTGAACAATGTCTTCATCTGCAGTGGCCAAGAGGTGGCAATGGTCCCCTGGAAATCTTGAAACAGTCCCATGGTGAATGGGATCTTGCTTTGCATTTTCTTTTCATTAGAGCTATGTTGACGTTTTCACAGGGAAATACCCTCGTTTCCAAAAATATTCATAAGAATAGAAAAAAAAAGATACACTAATACAGAAGTTTCTGACAAACCAAAAACTCACTCAACTTTTGCTTTCACTTGGTGGGTTAATACTTTTGAGGGAACTCTATGACCACAAACAATAGGGGGGAAAACAGCTGTATGAATATGCAGGGCAGGTTATAAAACAGTGAATGAAGGCAGCACATTGGGGAATTCTAGAGGAAGGGAAGATGATTATTGTGATTTCATAATGAAAGAATGTGGTCCAGAAGAATAAGGAGGAAGTGCCAGGCATCAGAATCAGCAGGGGGGGGGTACCACACATATTTCACTGTTGCTTAGGAGATGAACTTTGCATCCACAAATTTTTATAAGCTTCCATTTCCTGGCTGAGTCTAAAGTTTAGAGGATCATGTAAAGGTGACTGTTCTTCAGTTTTCTCTAGGACTCTTCCCAGAATTCTTTTATTTAAAAAAAAATTACACTTTTTTTCAGGAAGCTACAGAGAGAGGGGAGAGAGGGTTCACTATTCTGATAAAATCTTCTATTCTTCCCCCTCCTTTTATTGTGTGTTAGCATTTGAATATCAGACAGAACATTTGGCCTTTGGTTTTTGGAAGTGGATTATTTCACGTAGGATGATAGTTTCCACTCCACCCATTTACCAGCAAGTACCATAATTTCGTTCTTCTTTATGGATGAATAATATTCCATTGTGTATATATGTACTACATTTTCTTTATCCATTCATCTGCTGAAGGGCATCTAGGTCGATTTCATAGTTTAGCTATTGTGAGTTGAGCTGCTATAAACATTAATGTGGCTATGTCACTTACTATGCTGATTTTACGTCCTTTGAGTATTTGCTGAAGAGTGGGAATACTGAGTAAAATGGTGGTTTCGTTCCAGGAATCTCCATCCTGCTATCCAGAGTGATTACACCAATTTGCAGTCCCACCAATGATGTATGAGTGAACCTTTTTCCCCACATCCTTACCAACATTTACTGCTAATTTATTCCTGATAAGTGCCATTCTGACTGGAGTGAGATGGAATCACATTGTGGTTTTAATTTACATTTCTCTAGTTGCTAAAGATGTTGAACAATTTTTCATGTATTTGTTGACCAATCATATTTCTTTTGTGAAGTGCCTGTTCAGTTTCTTTGCCCCTTTATTGTTTGGTTTATTTTGGTGTTGTTTTTGTTTTTGTTTTGTTTTTTGGTTTTAAGTTATTTGAGTTCTTTATATATGCTGGAGATAAATGCCCTGAGTGAGGTGTAGTTGGTAAAGATTTTCTCCTGTTCTTCGGGCTTTCTCTTCAGGTTCTTCATTGTTTCCTTTGCTGTAAAGAAGGTTTTTAGATTGATTCCAACCCGTTTGTTGACTCTTGATTTTACTTCTTGACCTTTAGGTGTCTTGTTAAGGAAGTCAGTTTCTAAGCTAAAATGATGGAGAGTTGGGCCTAAATTTTATTCAAGTAGACACATGGTCTTTCATCTAATGCCTAGGTCCATGATCCACTTTGATTTGAGTGTTGTGCAGGGTGAGAGATAGGGGTTCAATTTCATTCTGCTACAGATGGATTCCAGTTCTCCCAGTACCACTGACTGAAGAGGCTACATTTTCTGCAATGTATGTTTATGGTGCTTATTTCTAGTAAAAAATAACTGTATTTGTGTGGATTTGTCTTCTGTTCCACTAGTCTTTCTGTCTGTTTTGGTACCAATACCCTGATGTTCTGTACAAAAATGATTTTTACAAAATTATGTCCCTTAGCTTAAAGTCCTTAAGGTTTGACCATATTGAAGCATATGTCTGATATTACGTGATAAATGCTATAAATCTGTACTCTTTCATTCTGAAAGCTACATTTTTACTCTATGATTGTATATTTTCCCTCTCTCTCTCTCTCTCTCTCTCATTGTACCAGGAATTGAATCCAGTGGCACATTGAACCCTCGAGCCACATCCCAGCCCTTTTAGTTTTTTTTTTTAATTTTGAGACAGGATGTCACTAAGTGACCTAAGGCCTCACTAAGTTTCTGAGGTTGGCTTGAACTCCTTATCCTCCTTTCTCAGCCTCCCTAGCCACTAGGTTTATAGGTATGCACCACCATGCCAGGCACACTGGGATTTTCTGCAGCAGAGAGAGAGGAAACTATTGTGATATGGGAGTGACATGATAGGATTCAGAAAAGTAGGGAGCAAGGGGGAGTGTCACAAGTTTCACAATATATCTGAGTGTGCATGTGTGTTTGTGTATACAGATATATATATATATATATATATATATATATATATATATATATAGTGAAAAACATGCCACCAACAATTGTATATTATATACTATATGATAATATTCTTCACACACACACACATACACACACACACACACACTTCCAACATCAGTTTTAGATGCTAATCCCATACAAGATACTTACAAGCCACCAACTCAGTTTAAATATTGATCGCAGTTACACTCAATGTCAAGGTGTATCTATATCAAGTTTTTTCAGGGATAATTCTCATTTCAAGTTTTTAAATGATGCCATTTTGTCACCAGATACAGTAATTTAGGAGAGTTTGTTATTCTTACATAAAGCTCCGTGAATAAATGAGAAATTTGTTCTCACTGCTAAGCTCTAATTCAGTGGAAGGTACTCTGCTAAGTGTTTCTGAATGTTTTAGTGTTTTTCATACCTGCAACTATAGAAATATTTGCATCCTACTTCCTGTTCATGAAGACTGAGTCCCTGAGGGGTATAATGAATTGTCCAGGATCAAACATGTCTTCAGCTAGGACCTAGACTGAGTGCAGAATCCTATATCATATGGAATAGTTAAATTTCATATTTAAAATTCTGATGTTTTTAATCCCCAAATACTCAAACTATTGCTCACTTTTAGTGATAGATACAATGGAGTTATCTTTGTTGTAAGATTGGTTTTCTCTCAAATTTACTTTACAGCTTAGACATTGATAATGAGGATTTTTTGATCCAGTTTCACTTTTCCATATTTGAAGGAAATGCCCATGACTATTACATTAATTGCAAATGAATTTGTTGTTTTTCCCTAAGAGTATAAGATTCATGAAATCGTTGCCCTATATGGAGAAGAAATCTTAATTGAATGAGTAGAAAAGTAAATAATAAAGAATTCCTGATACAGGTATCTCTACTGGAAAATGAGCAAGATTTTAAAATCATAACAGCAATATGTTAAAGTAGAAAAAAGAGTTAACTGGATTGTTAAAACATGTATTTCCTAAAATTGTTATAGTGTAAGGATAAATAGCTTTAGGATTGTGGATTTATCTGTTGTTAAATGGCGTGCATAATTATTAACATAGTGATTGCCATGGGATCTGCATAAAAATCAATAAAAGTTTTTTTTTTTCATATGACAGATGAAAACGAGATCCTGACAGAATAAAGAATTGATGCGAGATTAGATGATTTCAGAGATTTCAGTTGGTCTTCTAGTAGACTTAAACATGTGAAACTGCCAATTCAAATCAGAGAACTAGCACAAATGGGGCATCAGGGGCAGATCCTGGGCTGCAGGAGCTCTGCCCAATGCAGTATTATTCAGCCACAAGAAGAGAATGAAAAGCGGTGATCTGCAGCATGGATGGAACCGAAGATCACATGTAAAGTGAAATGAACCAGGACAAGAAAACAAGTGCCACCTCATCTCACTCACATGGGAACTAGAGAGAAGTTGATCTCCTAGGAGCAGAGAGTGGAATGGTGCTTACCAGAGACCACAGAGAGCAGAAGTGAGCAAAGATGGGAAAGGCTGATCAATGGTTCCCCAATATAGCTGGAAAGGAGCAAGGAGTCAGTAGGGGATTGCAGGATGCAGTGAATCTACAGGGCAATAATCCCTTGTGCATTTGAAAAAGTTGGAGGGAGGGATCTTGAGAGGTTCACAACAGAGACATGATAAATGTTCAAAGAGATGAATATGTTGACCTGATTTAAACATTACATCCAACATGGCATCGCACTAATGTGTACCACTTTTGTGTTTTTACGTATGTTAAAAAAATTAAAAATTAAATGAGAATATCAGAAAGCAATTGTGTGCATTGAAACCATCATTACAGAGGGAAATAGATGAAATTGAGATAGTTAGTGAGACATGAAGAGTATCTAAGCACAAACCCCAATGGAGTAAGCTGAAAGATGAGTCAGAGAAGTCCTGTTATCTTTTTCTTCCTCTGGTGGTGGTGGGGGGATTTTATGATTTTCCTTCATCACATCCAGAGTTTATTGATTTTCTGTTAATCTCAATTGTCTATAGGAAAAAATAATGATGTAACAGATTCCATGAAATAAATTAAACATAGAAATCAGCATTTGGAACTAAAATTTTGGTTGCTATTTAAATAAAATGGAAAAGAATGAAAAGAAAAATTAATCCAATCCCTCCTTCTCCTACAAGAATGTAAAGAGTTAAAAAAAAACTTAAAAAAGTAATAAAGAACAAAAATATCAACTGCTTAAATACAAGGAAAATGTTCAGTTTTATTAATCATATTGCCAAGTATACATAATATCATGTAGACAAAATAAATAAAATTATATAAATAGTTAAATATTTAAATAAATAAATGGACACATCTGCAGGGATGTAAGGGTCTAGTGCCTATAGATTTGAAAGCAATGCTTGGCAAAGGCTTGAATACATCTGAAAAATTAAATTCATGTCAGAATTCAAGTAGGAATGAGAGTCTTTGAAATGGCAGAACTTGTGGGAGTGTGGTAAGGTGTGTTCATCAGTGAGAAGCATTTCCCTGCTGGACCAGGTCTCATTCCATGCTCCTTAGTCTTCCATACAAGTTGGCTGATGAAGAGATGGATTTCATGATTTCTGTTCTGACCACCTCCCAGGCGCAAGGCAGGTATTTCTTCTCCTTCAGGTAGACAGTGATCCTGTGGAAGTATTTCCTCACAGCCCTCAGGGGAGCCTCTTCCACCCGCACCTGCTGGGTCCCACATTCTTTGAGGTCATCCAGATGCTGATAGAGGTCAGTGAGGAAGGTGTCCAGGAGGGTCTTGTCCCAAGCAGCAAAGGCCTCCTGGGTGCTGAGGAGGTTGAAGATCTGCTGGGTCATCTCATGAAGGACAGCAACAGCTTAAGTCTTCTGCACCTGCTCACCCTCCAACTGCTCCTGGGGAAAGGCAAAATCCTTTCTGTACTTCAGGCAGGAGAAAGTGGGAATTCTCCTCATTTTTTCCAGGAGAGTCCAGGTCCCCTCCTCATTCCTGTCAGGAGTTGCAAGATCCAGATTGTGAATCTGAGGCAGGTCACAGCCCAGAGAGCAGGTGGACTTACAGCTGAGCACCACCAGGGCCAGCAGGAAAGGCAAGGGCCAGGCCATTGGGGATCTTGCAGATGCTGCTGGGCTGCTTGAGATGCGTGATTTTGAATCTTTGCCTCGAGGTTCTCTGAAGCCCTTGACTTGTTCCTGTGTCTTAAATAGGAACAAATATGCTTTCAATTTTCTGAATGTCACCAGTACTTTCTTTTTTTGCTTTCCTTTATGCTTTCACTACATGTGTTTAGAGTAGTGTTTCCAAACCATGTTCTTATTATATATTTCCCCTTCCCTGCCCCCAGACCCTCTTTTAGAATTATTGACCCAACTGAAACCCCTATTAATTTTGTATGGTGGTAGGGGAGCTTACTAGGTATAGAACCCAGAAGCGTTTTATGACTGAGCCACATCCGGAGCCCTTCTAATTTTTATTTTGACACAGGGTCTTGCTAAGGTACCATGTCCTCCCTTAGTTCCTCAGGCTGACCTCAAACGTCCGATCCTTCCGTCTCAGCCTCTGGAATCACTGGAATTAAAGGTGCATACAACCATGTCCAGCCTATTAAGTTTTAATACACATGTGTATGTATTTATATACCCAATGAATATGCCTATGTTATAAGTAAAATATTATATGTAACTATATAAACAAGTAAAATTGTTAAATTTAATCTTTGTATTCAATACAGAATTAAAAATGTCTAAATTTAAAAAATTCAGTCAAAAGTAAATCTGAAAAGCTATTAATATAAACATAACTTTCTAAATAAATTTACTCAATGACTCTAACTTGTATAAATCATAATGTATCATATTCCTCAAAATCTCTCTTCAAAATGATCTTATCTATTAATGAAGCTTTCTGCTGAAAACTTAACTTGGTTTATTGAGTTTCATTTCTAGTAC
>NW_026000103.1:53903-73549 GCF_001458135.2 Marmota marmota marmota
ACATCTTTATTGAAATTATCTTTTACTTCTTCTGTTTTCTAAGTTCATTTCTTATCTTCTTTTAGCTTGTTGAAGATTTTCACTATGAACTTTCTAAATTCTTTTTATGTCATTTCTTCCAATATGGTAGATGTGAGATCAATTGTTCTGGTTTCTTTGGTATGGTTTGTTCCCCTCCTTTTGTGTACTGCTAGTATATCCAATCATCTATTAGGATGATTATTGTTTTATTTATTTAAGGGGACTATTTAGAGAGCTTGTTTCTTAGAGCCCCAGGCTGGGTAAATACACATCTGTTGATACTTTCACTGAATGTACGACTTATGCAGTTCATTATCACTTTAATATGAATACTATTATCATTTTGAGAGAAGCTATTGATCCCTATTTAGTATAATCACTTTAGAGCAAAGCCAAATACTATTCAACCTTAGGAAAAACCAAAAACATATTGAAATTTTTCTCCACAACTTTTCTAATCCAAGTATAAACTCGTAGTACAGTTCTGGAATAGACTGAAAAATATTATTATCAATTAAATATACCAATATTGCTACAACATTATATAGATACAGAAAAGGAGAGGAAAGAAAATTTGGATAAAAGAAGAGAGAAAATAATAATGAAAGAAGATAACATAGAAAATTAAATTCACATCAAGGCAAGGAGAAGAAAAAATGTATGAGGGCAATTGACAGCAGGTAATCTAAGAGGGAAAAGAGGGAGCAAGGAAAGAAAATATAAATCTGAGCTCAAAAAGAGAGAATAATTTTAATAAATGCTTTAAAACATTAGAAGAAATACAGTGAAACCTGCTTGAGGCACAAGATCAAATACTATGGTCACAAATATAAAATAAAAGTGAAGAGTAATACATATATAATCAGAACTATTTATAATTAAACATGCCAAGATGAAGAAAATTCTTATTGAATGCTTTTTGGATTTTGTCAGGATTTGGAACCTATTGAAAATATCCACCTCTTTCAGCTTTGGGTCCCTCCTAGAGGTGCTGGGGCCCAGGAGCCAAAGCTTGAGTTGCTGTGGGCCTCCCCACCAGCCTGTTCTCATTTATCAGCCCAATGTCCTAAAGCTGGATGCTCCAAGGGTGTGGCACTCTGTCTGTTGGCTATTTATCTGTGTGCAGGAACTAAGGAGGCCTAGATCTGGACAATCACTCTGTCCTGGGTGACCACCCCACCCACTCTTCTTCCTATTGTCCTTTTCAAAGTGACACAGAGCCTGGTGTCTCTCTGCAACCATGGGGCCTGTCATTGTGGGTTCTCCATGGGTGGTGTGTGGTGCAAAAGTGCCCCCCCTGACCTACTCAGATTACTGGGACACTTTTTCTGGTACTGAGAAAGAGGCTTAACCAGTTTGCCTGCCTTCGAGATCCCACTGCCCATAGTCACAAACCACTAGAGCTGCTCCCCTCCACTGACTGGGACAGACACAGACATGGTCCAAGCTCCTGCTGACTGCAGTTAGGCATCATGGGGGCTATCCGCCTCTGCTATCTGAGAGTGAAATAGCCATCCCACCCATGTCCAATCTCTGACCTGCTGCAGCTCTAACTTCCAGAGACTGTCCCCATCTGCTGCTGGGACACAGACTGCTTTCCTGCCTGGGTCTGCACTTCATTTCCTGTCACTATGGGCTTCTGTGCCTTCTCTATCTAGCCTGCCACAAAGGCCATGTGGAGTTAGGCTAGCACTTCCAGGACAGTCTGCTCCCCTAAACCTCTGGTGGCTGCTGAGGGGTAGGGGGTTTCAGCAACTTTTGGCTAGGAGGGACTCATGTACAAGGTCCTTCTGCACAGATTATAGTGACATCCCACTGCAGGGACAGTCTCTTTGGTTTTATTTGTTGCTACCTGGAGGTGAGGAGATGTCATATTGATTTAATTTATTCTAGGGCAACAGGCCAGCTGTGGGCTCCACAAAATGAAGGCGACTCTCAGCAGGACTTTGAGCCCACAATTTGGGCTAAACTGCTTGATCTCCTTCACTGACTTTGTTGTTCCTCTTGCATTTTAATTTGGTCTTCTTTTTTTCCCAGCTGTGGGTAAAGGAGTGAGCTTACATAATCATCCTCTCCCTCTTTCTCTCTCTCCTCCCCTCTCTGCTCACACCACCCTGGACTGGCTTCAGGTTAGGGAACTCTGCTTTGGTAATCAGACTTGGAGCCTCTCCAGGTGTCAGACTGTCAAATATTCAGTCTTAGAACATTTACTCGGTCAGCTCTGTAGTCAGCTGTTCCCTCACTGCCTCTGTCTGTGCTGATGGGGGTCGCCGCCTAGTTGTACCTACACATTCTTATTCATTTAATATTTTCCTGAGCAAAGAGTTGTCCTGATGATTTTGAATTACTTTCATTTTCATCTTGAGGTTAGAAGTCAAACAAAAAAATAAAAATGTAACAACATTGAGCCAGTATTTCCAAAAATTTTCAACACACCATTTTTACTTCTGTGGTGATATTCCTAGAAAGCTATGATTGATTGCACCAGAAGCCAAAGGAAGACAGAAGTAAGTATGAATTGGAGGGAAATTCAAATGACTGGCTCCTCAGGTGACGTGCTGCAGGGGAGTTGTTCTCTACTCTTACTCACCTGCCAACTCCTCCAGTGTCATTTCCACTCACTAATTCTAAGATCCACCTCTCACAAGGTCATTAGTTCTATCTAATTTCCCAGTGCGGTGACGGTTTCAACCCACAGAGCAGCTTACTGACATTTAACATATAGTACTTACTAATATAGGAAAAATGACCATTGTAATTAAAGATATCATGATTTAACATTAATACAATAGAAAAGTTACTAATATGACTTGCCAATATATGAAATCCATTTGAACATAAATATATTTCAGAGGTGAAAACTGTATACAAATAAAAACCCTACACTATTTTTTAGATCATAACCCACTTTTCTCCTCTGCCTAAGATTACAACCTCTCATTCTTTTTTTTAATATGTCAGCCCTAATTACTCTTCTCTTATTCGTCACTACCTTGGCTAACATGGTTTCTACTGATGGATTCTTCTCGATCACTAAGATTTTCCCTGCCCTCCACTTTCCCAATGTGTTTCAATCCATATCTTCCATAAATCTATTCATTCCTCTTCTTCTAAGCAAGTTTATTTCCTAAGGATACTGTTTTACTGCCATTCTCTCCTCTTCTCCTTCTAATGTCAGCATCTTTCAACTCTGTCTCCTTCCTTGTTTTTCTCTCTAATCCTTTTAAAAGTTGAAGGTCCTCAAGGTTAAGCTTTAATCCTTTTCTTTCTCTACACTCTCTCTCCAGAAGACCACCTCCATTGCTGGACTTCCAGTTGACAGTTATGACCCATCAGACATTTATTTCTTGTAAATTGCAAACTCATATATTCAACGGGCATTTGAACTTGGTTGTCTAGCAGTCAAATTATAGAAGACGTGCCTGCTTTTGCCTTTCTCTCCTAACATGCTGCAATTACCTTCTGTTCAGAGAATTTCATTGGTTTTCATACTCCTCTTTATACCTTTTAACATAATTGATATTAAGTAGGATAATTAAGTTTAGGTTTTCTTTCCTCTAAACATGGGACCGAAGAGAGCAATAACTGTGCTTCTCTTGTTCACCTCATCGTCCTGAGGAAAAAAAAAACCTGGCTTAGATAAAGTGAATTGTTATGGACAGTGTAAATTTAGCATTAGTGGTGAGTTAATTCTACCATTCATTTTTTAATAAAATTGCAATTCAGGATTTATTTGTCTTTTCAAGAATAAGCACTACTACAAATTTAATACAAATAGCGAAATAAAAAATATATGTATATAAAGTATATTTTGTTTTATCAGCCATAATGTAAAGGTACATATGATGTTATATGAACAAAAATAGATCTAATAAATAGTATAAAAATAAATATTTAAATAAACAGATACATCATCATGGTCACGTGTAGAAAAATGATATTGCCTAATATTCCTGAAATCATCTGATAAACTGATGGAATTCATTTCACAATTCCAGTAGGAATGAGAGTCTTTGAAATGGCAGAACTTGTTGGAGTGTGGTAAGGTGTGTTCATCAGTGAGAAGCATTTCCCTGCTGGACCAGGTCTCATTCCATGCTCCTTAGTCTTCCATACAAGTTGGCTGATGAAGAGAAGGATTTCATGATTTCTGCTCTGACCACCTCCCAGGCACAAGGNTATATATATATATATATATATATATATATAAAATGGTTTATTTTTTAAAGAGATAATGTTATTATTTATAATTTTAATTTTTTCCAATAAAATTCTTGGAGGTAATTTGCAGTTTCCAGAAGTTTGAAATTTAATTTTCTCATAGAAAATATTCATCAAAGGTGCTTTTTTGAATGACAATTTTCAGTTAAATTGATGCCTGTTTCTGAACAGATAACAAAAAATGTAAGTAACTGGATCTTAACACACATTTATCTTTCTTTCATAAGAGCTCTGTGTAGGAATTATTGTCAGATGACCCCTCCTTGGCTGGCCCTCTCCCAACAGTGATTCAAGGACCTGAGTATAATTTTCAAGCCATATTGAAACCAGAGAATCTTCTGCTAAAACTTCACTGTGAATTACCCTGGAAATTCTTCATTTTCTTCTTCAGAGATAATAGGAATTTCTCAGCTCCATTATAATCTTGTGGAACCACCATCATTTTATGTGGTTTATTGTTAACCAAAATATTATTGTATAGTACAAATTGTGTTCTTGAACTGATTTTTGCCAGAAGTTTTTTCAGTTAGTGAATCTCAATGTTTTCCCCAAGATTTGGGAAGGTGTCAGACAACTTTTACTTGAATAAGCTTTCTAGTTCTCTCTGTTGTTCCTTCTCACATTCCTTTAAGTAATACATTCATATGTTTGATGCTGTATGCACCATAGTTTCCTTTTGCTTTTGCCCTTTGTTTTAATTCTCTCTTTGTTTCTCTAATAGACTGATTTCAAACAGTGTGACTTTGATTTTACTGATTCTGTTTTCAGCATGATTGAGTCTACTGTTGAAACTTTCTATAAAGGTTTTTAGTTTTGTCAGTACATTTTTCTGTTCCAGAATCTATTTGGTTCTTTTACACGTCATCTATTTCTTTAACAAATGTCTTGTACAGTTCATAAAGTGTTCTCTTGATTTCATTTAGCTGTCTTCTCCTTCACTTCATTAAGCTTCTTTAAGGTATTTAATTTTAAATGTTTTGTCCAGTTATTCTTATATCTCTATTTCCTTAGGAGCAGTTACTCATAATCTATTTTATTCTTTTATTGATGTGATTGACTATATGTCATGATTCATGTACATTGTATTGATATCTGTGCATTTGAAGGAGCAAGCAGCTGCTTCATCTTTACAGACTGGCTTCAGCAGGTAAATATCTCCATTATCCTCTCCAGGATGATGGAATTGCTACTGGGACCACAGTCAGGTGGAACTGAAGTCAGATCATATGGCAGCTGCTGAATCTGTAGTACAGAAGGAAGTTGGGAGGCTGGTTTGTAGGGGATAGGCAGTGACCTTGCCTGGTCACTTGATGGATAAGACCAGGATGTTGGTCAGTAGAGCTGGCCTTGGGACAAGCCTTGCTTTAGGATCCACAGTTAAGTCTGCAAAAGGTAGGCCTGTTATCAATTAAATAGGTGGATATGCTTCCCAACAGTTCTTTGGAAAGACTTTTCCTAGTCCCTAGGCAGGTTCTTGCATGGGCAGCACTGGCCTCAGAATATAGACAGCAGTGTATTTCAGGATCTGCACCTTGACTGAAGTTGGTGGACTTGCTTTCAGAGGCATGTAAGAGCCTGTCTCCCACCAGTTCTCTGGGTAGATAAAACTTCTTCTGTACTATAGCTGAGAGATGGTAGATCCAAGTCATAGGGCTATTTCAGGATCCACAGTCAGACCACAGTAGGTGAGTTTGCCTCCACAGGCATGGATGGGTGTGAACCTGCAGTGGTGGAATGAGGGGGCCTGGCATCTCCACCACCTTGTCAAGCAATCATTGGATGCTGTCAGCCCCAGGAAGTATCTGAACATATTGAAGGCATTTGGAATAGATAGGTAGGTAGGTAGGTAGGTAGACAGTCAGACAGATAGACAAATAACAATGGAATTTATTAAAGGAATTATCTCACATGATTATTGTGGCTAAGAAATCACAGGACAGGCTATCTACAACTGAAGACACTGGGATGCCAGAAGCGTGATTCTGCCCAATTCTGGCAGCCTCAAGGAAGCTGATGATGTAATTCTCTCTGAGGCCAAAGACCCAAGAAGCCACGGAGACTGCTGGTGTAAATACTGTAGTCCCTAAATCCAGAAGCATGGAGTTCTCATGTCCAAAAGCAGAATAAAATGAGTGTCCTAGTTTTAGGATTGGGAAAGAGAGAGGGAAGGGGACGTAATTTACCTTTCTTTTCCTTCTGGTCTTTTTGGGCTTCCAGCTATTTAGAAGGCACCTGACCACACTGATGTTCCCACTCACTTCACAGAGTCATGTGCTAATTTCCCTAGTCACAGTTTCACAGATAGACACACAAATAATGCTTTACCAGTTGAGCAACACATAAATTTAACCATCATAAGGCCGAAGATAAATTATGAGAATTAAATATGGCACAGGGAACTGCCTAGAATCTCAAAGGAAAAGTAAATCCATGCTCAGGGCAAACAATATCTGTATCTGAGAGGGTTCCTTGGGAGTTTCCAGAAGCAGGGCTCTGATGGCACATGTTGGAGATGTTGGGTGGGCAGAACTTGTCTGCCCTGGGGCTATTGACCATTGATGGAAATCTTCCAATGTAGCAGGGGTGCACACTGGAAGGTCTTCTGATAATCTCTGTATATAGAAAGGGAGAAGAAAAGTAAGTCTTTTCTTCAGCAGTTGTGGTGTTCATGGCTAAGATCCCTGTAATAAAAGCCAGATCAACAAGAAAAAAGCAAGACAAATTTATTTAGACTTCAGAAAGGAAGATGAAAAGACCCAGGGAAACTGTCTTTCATGCTTAGGAAAGATGAAGAGAGCACAGCCTTGTGGCTAGATGATAGTTCAAAAGGGGGTCTGATGCAATGGTAATAAACTGGGGGACTCTTCAGGGTCTATTTGCTCAGATTCTTCTGGGAGTCTTGGGTTTCATGCCTGTTCTCTGGGCATAGGGCAGGATGATCATTGCATATCCTATGACCCACTTTAGGGGAGGAATTTCAGAGAATATGGCCAGAGCACACACACAAAAGAGAATGACTTTCTTACTTCTGTAGTTTTCTCAGTTTCCAGGGGGTCACTTTTGGTGGTATTATATTCCAAATCCTAACTTTAGCAAGAGTTGGGCACAGTCCCCAGCATAGTGGCCTATTGACATCTGGATCTGGTGGTGAGTAGGACTGAAACTGAAGAAGCAGTCTGGCTAAAGGCCTGTGACAAGACATGCAGAATGTGGGAAAGGACAAAGGAACAGGAAGTGTCTGAACCCAGTGGCACACAGATCTAGGCTGGCACTCCCGCTCCTCACACAGCTCAGATGGAGAATTCTCTGCCCCGCCAGCTGCTCCTGGGTTTGCCGAGAACCCACAGCCTGGGCAGGAGCAGCTTGGTCACCCAGAGAGGGGGGTGAGTGGGATGAGTGAGGCAGCAGGTGGGAGAGAGGAACACAGGCTTTTCTCCCTTTCCCTGAACATAAACTTTCCGTGTGGTTCCCAAGTTTCACAGAAACTCTACGGCTGAGCAAGCTTCTCCAGTGAGATGAAGAGTTTTGGTGAGGTTCTCACTCCCTGTGTTCAGGTGGACGATGTTGTCTTCCAACCAGGCTCTTCCTATATTTTGCATCCTCCTCATTCCCATCCCCAACTGTTTTTATGGACTGGGCTCTAAGTAGAATCTGGAATCAAGGTCATTACATCTGGTCAGAAAAATGTCACATTTGTCTTTCTTTGATTTGAATAGGCAAACCAAAAAATAAAGAGATTGATATTATAAGCCTTTAATAATCACCCCCAATTAACCATGCAAAAGGCACTTGTAAGTATTATCAACAGCAACACTGCTCAAATGTTTGGTTTTTAGGACCCAGTGCTTCTCCATTTCTATGTATTGACATTTGCCATAAGAAAATTTAAAATGAGGAAGTTTTAAATATTTTTTTCATTAAAAATAAAGCACACATGTATATAAATTGAAGCTATTCTCTTTTAAAATTAGAAAATGTAATAAAATTTAATTTTATTCATAACCATAACAATAATAAAGTATAAAATAAGATGTTTTCAAAAACATATTGGAAAATTAATAATAAAATACGTTGGAATAAACCTCAGAAGGAATACAGAAGATGTATAATTAAGCTAACATTAAAACTTTATTGAGTATTCTTCAATGATTTGGAACCAGAGTCACCATTTTTCTTTACACTTAATATATATTAGAAAATATTCAATAAACAAAAACTTTTTCTTTATTGAGTGCTCAGCAAATATTCATTAATATGTCAATAAAGAATAGGTATGTATTCAATATATTAATTGTATTTCTCTAGTGGAAGAAACCAGAGCCTTGCCCTGCCTTGCAGCCTGCTCTGCAGAGTCTGATTTCCCTCTTCACTAGGCTTCCCACCCACCATATGCTAAAATGTGCATCACTCACTTGAGAAGATAACATGTGGAACAACTTGCTTAAGTCTCATTGGTGAACAATATGAAAAAAATTCATCTCAGTTTAAGGAGAAAGGCTATATACCTATAGCTACTATGATATCATTATTAGAGGGACATTCCCTCCTTTCTAAAAATATTTATAGTGTGTGAACAAGAGCTACTCACATAGAATTTCTGACAAACAGAGAACTTACACTAACATTTGCTGTCAAGTGTGGTATCTGTACTACTAAAGGGAAATTGATGGAAAGAAACCACAAGGGAAAACAGCTGTATGAAAACACAGAGCAGGTTAATGATGAGTAAAGGAAGACCCCAAGTGGGGAATTCTGGAGGAAGGGGAAAATGATTATCAAGATTTCTCAATGGAAAAAATGTGGGCCAGAGCAGTAGGGAGGAATGTGCCAGCTATCAGAAACATCTAGGGGAGTAACATACCTATTTCCCATCAGCTTCAGAGACTAACTTATCCAGAATGGCCTACAACCTGTCATGTTCTGACTCAACCTACAAATAAGACTTATCTTTCATGTGAAGAGTAACTGTTTTTCAGTCTTCTCCAGAACTCTTCCCAGCATTTTTTTCTTTTTTTAAAAAAATCATCTCTTTGAAGGTAGTTCCTGAGAGAGGTACATGGTAACCATTACCATTGCCCCAAAGTAGTCTGCATTATGAGGAGAAACCCATGGAGCCATTGGACTTCTGCATAGATCAGAAACCTGACCCCAAACCTGTCGCTGCCCTAATCACACTGAGCCACCAGGGAGAGTTCTTCTCTGAAAGAGATTCCCTTAGTCTGCATGCACTGGATGCTGCTTTCTGTTTCCTTTGGGTACAGCTACAATGACATCACATACAATGGAAAGTAAGGAGAGCACTCCAGCAGATGTCTCTGCAAAACCTAGACATTTTATGGAACTTCTGCTTTCTACACATGCTGCACTGTTCTTCAGGGAAACCATTAAGCTGAAACCACAACACAATAGAAAGCAGCCCTGTGTGAATGGGCAGGCAGGTGAAGGGAGAGAGCGAGAGAATTATGGGCTTTCAGAATGCTTCCTTTAAAGGTCAGTTACTGACCTCTTTATGAGGGAAAGTTGTAAGAATTCTCTAGAAAAACAAGTGACATCTTCCTAGAGAGCAAAGAAAAATTTAAAAATACCTACATAATTTTATTATTTATTTATTTATTTAAAATGTTTTGCATGTTTATTGAGAGACATGAAAGGAAAGGAGATAATAACTACTTGATGAAAGTGATTATTTCAATTTCATTAGATTATGTTTTTTTCCCATTGTGCTGTTAATATCCAGATAAACTAAATGCAAATGTTGGGTGTACTTAGTTATAAAATATCTGAATTGTCTAAAATGCTTTCTTTTTATTTTTATATCTTTTCTAGTTTTTTTAATTTGTTTTAATTAGTTACACATGGCAGTACAATGATCTTGACATATCATACATTTGAATCAGTTGGGATATAATTTCTCATTTTTCTGAGTGTACAGGTTACAGAATTACATTGGTCATGCAGTCACGTACATACCCACAGCAATAATAATGTCTATTTTATTCTGCTGTCCTTCCATTCCTACATAATTTTAAATCCTCAATCTATGGAAGATACTGTGCTAAGATCTTTGAAATGCAAGCACGTTTTTAGTGTTTCCAGACTATATTTTGAACCCATTTTATTCATAATAAAACTGTAGGCTATAGTTTAAGTGGAAAGGAGTAAAGATAAAATGGAAAGTTAATTTTATTTAGCACCATTTTCTGGGTCTCACTGCCTCACATTTTCTCTGTGAGATGGAGAAGGAAGAACCAAGAAGCTCAACTGTAATGTCATTACTACAGAGAGAAGAGGGGTGTGGATAAGAGAGAAGTTAGTGAGAGAAGTCCATATTTCTGTCATGAGTTCCAAAGAGGCTGAAGAATGGCTCTTTACATTTTAAAGAAGTGGCATTTCCATGCACTCAGGAAATGGTGGCTTTTGCTAATACCTGACAATGGGAATGAATGTCTCCATGGAAATGCACAAGATTCATGGGATTTAGTTGTGATTCTGGCTCTGGCTCACCCATTCCCTTACCCTAAGCATCCCAGGACTCATTCCCTCATCACCACAATTTCCTTTTTCTCTCAGATAGAATTCCCGGGTCACCCTTATCATTCTCTCCCTTCATCTACCTGCTCATTCACACAGGACTGTTTTCTGATGTGTTGTGATTTCAGCTTAATGGTTTCCCTGAATAGCAGTGCTGCATGTGTAGAAAGCAGAAGTTCCATAAAATGTCTGGGTTCTGCAAAGACATCCACTGGAGAGCTCTCCTTAATTTTCATTGTGATGTCATAGTGCCTATACCTAAAAGAAAAAGAAAACAGCATCCAATGCCTGCAGACAAGGAAGGGCTTAGGTTGACTTACAAGAGCTAGTATATTCCTTTGGTTCACCTGAGAGCTAAATTCTAACTTCACGACCATAGACCCTGGAGCACAGAGCAAAAGCAGTGGGCACCCCAGATTCTACCCCAAGACACTTTCTCACCCACTACCCTCCAATCTCACAGAATTCACTCCAATTTATTGCCCTAAAAGGTTCAGATCCCCTTATTATGTAGTACCTTGTGTATTACATGTGGCTTCTTTGGAATATAAATTTCTCAGGGGAATTTAAATGTCAGGATTTTAAATTATGGCATGGGCTAGAAACTCTACTACTTTACAGGCACATTTTACAAAGAGCATCTAAGAGGGGTTCTGAATATGTGAACATAGGGGTTTTATAAATCAAGTTGAAATTGAAACTGCCACATGGATTTTTGCATCATAAATAATTTATTTTCCAATGTAAATATTTAAATAAATAATGAAATAACTTAATTCATAAATTAATTTAAAAAGTTAAAAATGTCTATTGTCTTTTCAAAGGCACCCCATTTGCTGTCAGACACTGAATGAGCCTCTGCTGGTTGAAGAATGCCTGAACTCATCGTCTGGTCAAGACGTGGTGCCTACTGGGCCATCTTCAGTTTTGGAATTTATCTGTAAGTCTGTTAATGAAGGAGAAGTTCCAGTAGAGTTCATCTCTGACTACTCTCCAGGCACAGCTGCTGTACTCCTTGGCCTCCAGGTACATCCGGATCCTCACATAGTAACTCTTCAGGCGCAGGATAATCATGGAGTATGCCTGTCTTTTGTTTTCCTCCCCCAGTTTCTCTACCACCGTTGTGTTCAGGAGGACCATCTGCTGATGGAGTTCACGAAGGAGGTCTGTGACAATGGTGTTATTCCAGTCAGGATTAGAGTAGCCTTTTTTGAATACATGAAAGATGTCCTTGAGCATCTCATAGATGACAAAGGCAGCCTGTGCCTTCTGGAACTGCTGTGGATGTTTGATCTCCTTGGGGATCTTGAAGTCCATCCTGTCACTGAGGCAGTCTGCAGGCCTTTCATTCAACTGCTCTAGGAGCTTCTGACATTCCACACTGCTGTTGAACTGTTGGAGTCGAAGCAGGTTGTAACTTAGGGAAAGAGCTGTGGTGGAGAAGCACAACAGGAGAGCCGGTTGGAGGATGCACCTGTTGTTCATGATGACAACCAGAACAGCGCTGCCTACAATCTATGCAAGGTTGCACAGACTGCAAAGGTCTGCAATGTGAATGTCCTGGCTCCATGGGGATGGGCTATTTATATGGCATGGCCCTCTCTGTTTCAGAGGAGTTTCCCACTTTCAGTTCTCCCTTTCATTTTTACTATGTCATTTTCTTCTTATTGCATTCTTAAGAGTTTCTAAAACCCTATTTATTTGAACTCCTGATTACTCTATATAATGTATATTATGGAAAAAGTTATACAAACTGTGAGAATTTCTAATATTGTATAAAGTTTCAGTAATTTCTAAAGCAAAGGGGGAGAAAGGGACTTTAGAGGAAACAGAGAAGCCCCAAATAGTTAAGAGTCATTAACTGAAAAGCCACTCAGAACAGCAGCTGGATTGGGGTTTTGCCTATTGCCAATAGTAGGTTCGTGTGAGAGGGCCTAGGGGAGTTCTGAGAGACAGTGGAATAGTGCAGGGAAGAGAAAGTTTCAAATCAACTGTGTCTGAAATAGTGACATGTCTTCCATTTTGTTGGCTTACATCCTTGCTCTTGAAGTTGTTAGCCACCATGTGAGGGGTCTGACTGCCCTGAGACTACTGTCCTGAAGGGAAGGCCAAACTAGCTCAGGGGACTCCAGGTGGAACTTGGCAAGATCATTTAAATGTTTAAACAATGAAATCCCTTTAACTTGCAATAGTATGAAAATTACCAATGACTGTCCCTGCAGAAGTGTGTGTGAGTGTATAACACACGCACACAATATCTGTAAATGCCCTTGCAGCAACGTCATAATAAAAAATACAAATATCCATCAGGAGAGAAGTGGCTAAGTAATACCATAGTACAGACAAAATGGAATATTATTGCATCATTAAAATGGAAACAGTTGATGTAAACCTATGTCACACATTTCTTTAATGAAATGAATATAATATATGAAATATATTATACTCATTAATTATAATATAAAATAAATAAATATGAAATATATAATATCATATAATATCAGTAAAATGTAATATAGATCATATAATATAAATATCAATGATTGTATATTATATATAATAGATTAACTATAAAATAATGGATATGGTAATATTGTTTGTTTTATAGATTAATGAAAGACACACAAACACAAATTTACATGAATACATATGTTGACACATGCATATTATCTTTTTTACCAGGTACATTCACTCAAATATTAATAGTAGTCACTTGCAGTGACAATGCTGGCAGAGGTGAAAATGTGGCTTGAAAGAAAATTTTTTTCATTTTCACAATGTAAATTTAGAAATATTGACAATTTTTTAGTGTGCAATTTCTTATTGATGCATTATAATTATGTAGAGTAGTGGGATTCATTATGCCATATTTATACATGCACACAACAAAACTGGATGCAACTCACTCACCAGGGCCTTCCCTTTCCTTCCCTCCTGCCTCCCCTGATCACAATCACATATAAGAAGAGCCATGAGGCATCTTCATCATTCAGTATACTTTGTTTGAGGAAAGTTAAAAAGCCTTACTCTGTTTAATATATCCCTTATTTTATTCACATTTAAATTTTTTTCTATAACAAACATACATTATTGGTATCATTAGAAAATATAGTTATAGAGGAGGAGTAAGTCCTAGTGTCTACAGCACATACAGGAGGTGACTCTGGCTCATTAAAACTTATTAGAAATTTTAAAAGAGAAGAGTTCAACAATACCCAAATCAAAAACATGGCACTGTTTAAGGAGATGGTGGCATAGTCTGGATGTTAAATGTCCCCTCCAGGCCATGTGTTAAAGCTTGATCCCCAGGGAACTGCCAAAGGGAGGTGGTGGAGTCCTTTGGAGGTGTCCTGTAGTGGAAGGTTTGAAGGTCATAGCCGGTGGGTCCTTGAAGGGCATTTTGGGACCCTGGCCTTCTCTTCACTCCATATTACTCCCTGGAATCAGGTAGTAGTGTTTTTCCTCCTGTGGTGACACCCTGCACTCGTCAGGAAGGAAGCAATAGGCCAATTAATCATGGACTGCAACCACCAGAACATTAAAAGTTAGTTATCTCTTTTAAGAGTTAATTATCTAGGGTATTTGTTATGGTAAAAGAAAACTGACTAATCATGGTGAAAATGCTAGTTATCCTGTTTAAATCATTACACATTATAAACATGTATAATGATTATCCCACTGTACAATATAAATGCTTACAATTATCATGTCTATGTCAATAAATAGCCCAAATATTTGTTTTTATCATAAAGGATATAAGATGCTATGAGAAACAGGTATATAATAATGAAGAGAGAAAATTTATAAAAAGAAGTATAGCAACATCATAATACTCATTTATTTTGTTTGATTTAACACAAAAGACTGATTTCCCCCATTTTTCTTTGTGTGGTTTTCCAGTTTTCCACTGCCAAACATGTGTTCTCTTGTAATAGACCAATCTACACAAAAGAGGAACAATCAACCACCAAGTGTCAAGGCCATTCTGCCTCTTCTGTGGGTTTTATTCTTACATTTTGGTGTTTGCATGTGAGCTCATGAAAGTTGCTTAGCTATTTCCTAAGTTCTAGGAAAAAGTAGATTCTAAAATAATGAGTTTTTTAGAAAGAAAATGATCTTGCAGCTGTTTCACTTATGAAAGTCTTGTTATGTCAGTGACTGAGTAATTTCTTGGGGAAACTCCATTTTGAAAAGCATCTTAGGATAAGTCTGGAATCATCCATGGCTCACAAAACAAAGACCAATGCAAGGTGTTTCAGAGATCAATTCTTTCTGCTAAAAGGAGAACAATTCAGGGAGTCTGGTGATTAGGACCTGCCCATTCAGGAGGACTTGTGAGCTCATTTAGAGTTGACCTCTCCTGGTGCAGCTGTGGGCCTCCTCCTTGGGCCACATCTAGTGGTCTCTGATCCTCCTATGCTGAAATGGCCATCAGAGTTCATCCTATGGTAAGAGAAAAGCCACAGAAGTGGAAGCTGTAGTTGTAGTATTGTTACTAATTCTTGAACACTTAAATATACACTGTTCTCTGAATAATCCTCATAATAAACATTTGCCTGATACATTAGTCCATTTTTATTACTGTTAACAAAATTCTTTTTTTGTTGTTGTTTCTTTTTAATTTTTATTGTTGGTTGTTTAAAACATTACATAGTTCTTGATATATCATATTTCACACTTTGATTCAAGTGGGTTATGAACTCCCATTTTTACCCCGAATACAGATTGCAGAATTACATCAGTTACACATCCATTGATTTACATATTGCCATACTAGTGTCTGTTGTATTCTGCTGCCTTTCCTATCCTCTACTATCCCCCCTCCCCTCCCCTCCCCTCCCCTCTTCTCTCTCTACCCCCTCTACTGTCATTCATTTCTCCCCCTTGTATTATTTTTCCCTTTCCCCTCACTTCCTCTTGTATGTACTTTTGTATAACCCTGAGGGTCTCCTTCCATTTCCATGCAATTTCCCTTCTCTCTCCCTTTCCCTCCCACCTCTCATCCCTGTTTAATGTTAATCTTCTTCTCATGCTCTTCGTCCCTACTCTGTTCTTAGTTACTCTCCTTATATCAAAGAAGACATTTGGCATTTGTTTTTTAGGGATTGGCTAGCTTCACTTAGCATAATCTGCTCTAATGCCATCCATTTCCCTGCAAATTCTATGATTTTGTCATTTTTTAATGCAGAGTAATACTCCATTGTGTATAAATGCCACATTTTTTTTATCCATTCGTCTATTGAAGGGCATCTAGGTTGGTTCCACAGTCTTGCTATTGTGAATTGTGCTGCTATGAACATCGATGTAGCAGTGTCCCTGTAGCATGCTCTTTTTAGGTCTTTAGGGAATAGACCGAGAAGGGGAATAGCTGGGTCAAATGGTGGCTCCATTCCCAGCTTTCCAAGAAATCTCCATACTGCTTTCCAAATTGGCTGCACCAATTTGCAGTCCCACCAGCAATGTACAAGTGTACCCTTTTCCCCACATCCTCGCCAGCACTTGTTGTTGTTTGACTTCATAATGGCTGCCAATCTTACTGGAGTGAGATGGTATCTTAGGGTGGTTTTGATTTGCATTTCTCTGACTGCTAGAGATGGTGAGCATTTTTTCATGTACTTGTTGATTGATTGTATGTCCTCCTCTGAGAAGTGTCTGTTCAGGTCCTTGGCCCATTTGTTGATTGGGTTGTTTGTTCTCTTATTGTCTAATTTTTTGAGTTCTTTGTATACTCTGGATATTAGGGCTCTATCTGAAGTGTGAGGAGTAAAGATTTGTTCCCAGGGTGTAGGCTCCCTATTTACCTCTCTTATTGTTTCTTTTGCTGAGAAAAAACTTTTTAGTTTGAGTAAGTCCCATTTGTTGATTCTAGTTATTAACTTTTGTGCTATGGGTGTCCTATTGAGGAATTTGGAGCCCGACCCCACAGTATGTAGATCGTAGCCAACTTTTTCTTCTATCAGACGGCGTGTCTCTGATTTGATATCAAGCTCCTTGATCCATTTTGAATTAACTTTTGTGCATGGCGAGAGAAAGGGATTCAGTTTCATTTTGTTGCATATGGATTTCCAGTTTTCCCAGCACCATTTGTTGAAGATGCTATCCTTCCTCCATTGCATGCTTTTAGCCCCTTTATCAAATATAAGATAGTTGTAGTTTTGTGGATTGGTTTCTGTGTCCTCTATTCTGTACCATTGGTCCACCCGCCTGTTTTGGTACCAGTACCATGCTGTTTTTGTTACTATTGCTCTGTAGTATAGTTTGAAGTCTGGTATCGCTATACCGCCTGATTCACACTTCCTGCTTAGCATTGTTTTTGCTATTCTGGGTCTTTTATTTTTCCATATGAATTTCATGATTGCTTTCTCTATTTCTACAAGAAATGCCTTTGGGATTTTGATTGGCATTGCGTTACACCTATAGAGAACTTTTGGTAATATCGCCATTTTGATGATGTTAGTTCTGCCTATCCATGAACAGGGTATATTTTTTCCATCTTCTAAGATCTTCTTCTATTTCTCCAACAAAATTCTTGAGGTAGGCTACTTTTAAAAGAAAAAAGGTCTATTTAGCTGGCAGTTCTAGAGGTTTAAAATCCAAGATTGGGCAGCTCCATTGATTTGACCAACTCACTCTAAAGGTCAAATATAGTATAATTCAGGATAACTTAATAATGTCACTGTGTGTGTAAGTCACTTGTAACTCTGGTATAAAGAGGAAAATTTTAAAGTTTTAATAACTTTAAGTAACTACAGCTACAAATATTTGTTTATGGATACCCAATATAAAGAGTATAACATTGAAAACATATACTATAACAGGAGGATTAAGCATATAGTGCTTCTATATGCAATTGTACCAAGTTGTCCGTTTCTAATAGACTACTGCAATTATAAGATATTCTATGTAAGTTTTATGGTTACCACAAAGCAAACAATTGTTTTCTTTATACAAAATATCAAGAGAAAGGAATGAAAGCACACTACTTAAAAATCATCAAATCACTAAAGGACATAATAATACAGGAAGAAAGGAATTTAAGAAACTAACAAACAATCAGAAATAAATTAACACAATGGCAATAGTGAGCCCTTACCTACCAATTATTAGTATAAATGCCAATGGACTAAACATTCCAATCAAAAAGAGAGAGTGTCTGAACAGATTCTTGTAAAATGCCCAACAATATGCTGTCTGCGAAAGACTTCAGCTTCACAGACACATAAGGAATGAAGGCAAAGGGATGGAAAAAGCTATTCCACACAGACATTAACCAAAAGAGAACATAGGTAGTTGTACTTACATCAGAAACAGTATCATAACACAAGGAAGGTCCTTACACAATGTTAAAGGGGTAAATTCATTAAGAGTATTTAACCATCACAAAAACATATACATCCAACATCAGAACACCAAAATATACAAAGAAAGTATGAATGAATCTGAAGAGATAAAGAGGTTATAATGCAATATTTATAGCAATTTCTGTACCACTGTAGACAATAATTCAGATAAAAAATGAGGCAATATTGGAGTGGAGCTACACTTCAGACTAAATGATCTTAACTAACATACATTAACAGAACTTTCCACTCTATAGCAGAAACCCATTCTTCCCAAATGAACAACATACTCTAGAATAGAGTATGGATACATAGAATAGATAGGCCACAAAACAAGTCCTAATAAATTTAAGATTACAATCATATCATATCAGTATTATTTCCAAAATCAATGATATACAACCAGAAAAAAAAAATAGAAATCAAACGAATCCCTCCTGAATAAGTAGTGAGAGAAAATTAAATCAAAGGGGAAATTAGAAAGTACCTGAAAGCAAACAAAATTGGGGATGGAATATACCAAAACATGGAATGCAGCAAAACCAGTTCTAAGAGTGATGCTAATGGGATCAATGCCTACATAAGGGAAAAAAGAAAGATCTCAAATGATGAAACCACTTTTAACCTCAATAAACTAGTAACAGAAAGGCAAAGGAAGCCCCCACAATGAATAGAGGAAGAGAGACAATGAAGATAAGAGCAGAAATAAATTAAAAAGAAACTATAAAAACAATAGGAAAGATCAGCATAAAGTGGACAAACCTTTGTTTACAGTAACTAAGAAGATTCAAAATAAATAAAATCTGGAATAAATGAGGATAGGTTACAACTGATACCACAGAAATGCAAAGGAGCATTAGAGACTACTATGAAAAATAGCATAATAAATTGATACTCAAAAAGAAATGGATACATGACTATTAGTACATAAACTGTGAACAATAAATCATGAACAATAGAAAATTTGAACAGACAAATAATTAAAAGGGGAATTCTGATCAATAATCAAAAATCACAGAAAAACAAAAAGTCTAGGACTTGAGGGATTCACTTGTAAATGCTACCAACAATTAACAAGAATGACAGAAGAAGAAATATAACCTGTTATCAAATCTATCAAAATATGTTTAACATCTCTAGCAAGTAGGGAAATGGAAATTAAAACTGAGATTCTGTCTCACTTCCTCTTGTATGTAATTTTGTATAACCCTGAGGGTCTCCTTCCATTTCCATGCAATTTCCCTTCTCTCTCCCTTTCCCTCCAACCTCTCATCCCTGTTTAATGTTAATCATCTTCTCATGCTCTTCGTCCCTACTCTGTTCTTAGTTACTCTCCTTATATCAAAGAAGACATTTGGCATTTGTTTTTTAGGGATTGGCTAGCTTCACTTAGCATAATTTGCTCTAGTGCCATCCATTTCCCTGCAAATGCCATGATTTTGTCATTTTTTAGTGCTGAGTAATACTCCATTGTGTATAAATGCCACATTTTTTTATCCATTCGTCTATTGAAGGGCATCTAGGTTGGTTCCA
>NW_026000103.1:79599-85524 GCF_001458135.2 Marmota marmota marmota
TTTTCGGCACAGAAACCACAGCCCCGCCAACAATCCCAATCCACAAACTCTCCCTGTATAAAAAATATTCAAAAAAAAAAAAAAAAAAAGGCGGGGCGCACTGAGCTTTCTTTGCCTCGGGTACTTACAATCCACTGATGATTACACATTCAGCTTCTCTGCCCGGAGGGAAGCAAAAGAGGAAGCAGATGGGAGCAAAGCGCCCGCGGCTCTGAGCAGCCAAGCGTCTGGGAGCCAAGCGTCTCTTTTTCGATTTCTTTGTTCTTCCTGCTGCTTGGCAAAGTGGTCCGCTACAGATTAAAAAAAAAGGAGCTCTAACAGACTGTGCGAAATCTCTATTAAAGCCGCTGTTCTGAGCACCACGCTCAGCACTTCAGCAACCCCCGTACGCAGCGGCCATCTCCTAAATTTTTGTTCTTGATGATCTTCCTGGGATTGAACCCAGAGGAATTTTAGCACTAAACCACATCCCCAGAACTTTTTATTTTTATTTTGAATCCGTTATCACTACATTGCTTCAGACCTTGCTTAGTTGCTGAGGCTGGCCTCCTCTGAAGTCACTGTGATTGTAAGTTGAACCATCTCTTGGAGAAGTTGCTGTCCTGATTAGGGTGAACGAACATGAAAGTGAACTTCTCTGAAGACCTTGCTCTGTATATATGTCTTTATTAGGGAACACACTGAGTATTTGCCTTAATAAGGGTATTTCCTTCCTTTACCATCACCACCAAAAAGTTAGTAAATATGGCCACATCCCTTTAAAAATCTTTCTGTGTCCCTCTGTAAACTCTCACAATCTCATTTCTAAATACCAGAGGCTCTGTCTCCTGGAACACTAGTCTCCTTTCTGTCATTATAGATTAGTTTTCCTTTCTAGAATTTTTTTTTAAATGGGATGTTGCAGAATTCACTCCTTTTTGGTCTGTCTTCTTATCCTCAGCATAATTATTTGGAGATTCATCCTTATGCTTGTGTACAATGATTCATAGCTTTCAATTACTGATTAGTATTCTGTCATGTGAATATGCTATGATTTCTTTAGTCCTTCACTCATGATGGACATTGAATTGTTTTCAATGTCAGACTCTTCCCAATAAAGCTCGTAGAACATTCATATGTATGTCTGTGCATAGACACATGCTTCCATTTCTCTTGAGAATGGACTTGTTGACTCATATGGTAGGTATAGGTTTTGCCTTCCAAAGAAAGTGTAAAATGATTTTCCAAACTAGTTGGATGATTTTTTTTTAAATTTCAGCAGCAGGTTATGAGCATTCAATTGCTCCACAATCATGCCAAAGTTGTATGACAAAGACATTTACCCTTAGCCATTCTAGTAAATATGTTGTTGTGTCAACTTGTGGTCTATTTGCATTGCTCTAATGCTTCATAATGATAATTTTTTCCTGTCCTACTTACTATTTGTCTCCCTCTTTGGGTGAAAATTTTTTATATATATTTTCTCAGTCTTTGGGGTTACCTGCTTTCTTCTGAGTTTTGAGAGTTCTTTTTTTATATATACATAAGCTCTTTATCAGTTCCGTGACTTGTAAAAGTGGGCTCCAATCTCTAAAACTTCCTAATTGTTGAGGGATATCATATAATGATGCATTTTTTGTTTTCTAAGAGCCTGCAAAACAGAGAGTTATAAAGATAAATAGGATTTGCAGACCAAATTTCAGTTGAAGCTAAGTTTCTGATTTGGTAATAAATATTTGACATAACCAAGTTTCTGGAGTACTCATCATCAAATCAATGCATAAGTTATGTCATTAACTTGATCCTACTAAATTAAAATAATACTCTACTGGCACTTTCAGTCTAATGTTGGAGTTTGTTTTAAACAATCTATGCTAGGAGATTAGAGACAAATAAACAAATGTTTAAAATCAACAATTAATATTGAGAACAAAATGATTCACAAAATGATTCTTTATTTTCAGCTCAACAAACATCATTGTGACCGATTTAGAGAAAATGCCACAATTGTTGAGATTTGGGATATGAGCACCAGGAACCTTCTAACCTGTCACCATGCTCTCTGCATGTCTCACAACCACAACAACCAAGACAGAAATCCAGTTGGATGAGGGTACTGTCATCTCTGCTGGGCAACCTCCCATGCTTCATCATAGACTCAGCCACCATGCTGGTGGGCTTTCCTCAGAAAGGGTGGTGGATACACAAGGTCTTCACACTGGCATGGGCTCCTCTGTAATAACATGCCATTTTGTATTCATTATCTGTCCTAAACTACCATGATTTCTGACGAAGTTTCTATCATCTCCACATATATAATTTTTAGTCATGTTTCCAGTTTGATGGTATGTTCATCTAAATATTTTACCTATTTTGGGGTTGTTTTTTAAAAAATTGTGTTTTCAAAGCATTTAAAACATATATCAATAGATACAAGAACTTTATCAAATATGTGATTTGCAAATGTTTTCTCCTCGTCTGTGTCATACTGTTCATTTCCTTCAGAGTGAAAGTATCTAATGTTCCCTAAAGTGCCACCACATCAGCATTATTAACTGCAAAAAAAGATGATACACATCCATGCTGCTATTGCACTTCATCTGCATCTCCATATTTAGGCAACATGTATATATTTGTATGTGGCCCATTTCTTTTCCAGGGTCTTCTTATCACTTAAAGGCTGGATAATGTGGCTCGACCACCTAATATTTGTTCATAGAAGTCCAGCATCCTCTGCATGAAGACCAGAAGGGGGAAGGCAGCTCTGTTGTCATTGCTTTGCTGTCTAGTCCTGCAAATTTGGCTCATCATAAAGGTCTGACCACCATAGACTTTATTCCACATACTCTTTGAATCATGGACCAAGACATTTGCTCTGATTCATGCACAGAAATTCTACACACATGAGCACTTAACTGCCAGTAGTGTGGTGCACACCTGTAATCCCAGCCACTGAAGAAGGGGAGTCACATGTTCTGCAACTCAGTGAGACCTTAAGTAAAACACTGTCTCAAAATAAAAATTGAAAATGGGATGGAACTCAGGGCAAAGCAATCCTGGGTTCAATCCCGAGTACAAAACAAACAAACAAACAACAACAACAACAACAACAACAACAAAAAAAAAAACCTTTGTTTCTTCACTGAAGGTTTGGAGAAGATGGAAGATATTTCATCACCTCCATGCACACAATTTCAAGTTGTGCAAGAGGCAACCTGTTCTGAAAAGACCTTGTTCATCCCCACCAGGGAGTCACCACTGCCTTAATCTTAGGAGTATTGCAGTTCCAGATCATCCAGGGACTTTCTCTCTTTCTCTTTCTCCTCAGAACAAGACAACACTCAAAACCATGCTCTCTTGGTCTATTTTCTCTAGCTGTAACTTTGTGCAACAATTAATACAGAAAAGGATCTTACATTGGCTCATAGTTCTGGAGGGTGGAATGTGGCAGATCAGAAAGCTGCACCTTCTCAGATTCTGGTGATGATGAGATGGTATTTTCACCCAGGGAGGAAAGCAGAATGGAGGAGGGTTAGCCCTCATCCATACTTACCTGGATAGCATATGTAAATGTTACCCTAGGGCTCATCTTCCTCCTTCTTACTGGAATTAAATTAATGCATTGTTTATCCTATGCTCATGATTTGGTGGGTGATCTGGCCGCTCAAATTCGACCCAGTACTTAAATTTTACAGAAGCCTCTCTTGTCCTTTTGGTCAATGCACACAGGAAGAGCAGACTTTTCATAAACCAACCAGTTTCTGGGCCAAGGTAGCCACATGGCCAGAGAAGGTAAGTGGGCTGCCAAGTCCCACTGCAGTGACTTCCTCAGCTTCCTCCTGACTGCTCTAGATGCAGCAGAAACTTTGTATTTCTACATGGTGCTCTTGTATATGTACTATAGCAGAAGATAACCTTGCTTTACCACAAATTTCAGAAATGTTGATGTGGGAAATTGGAAGAATGGGGAAGCTTGACTTTTTACAAAGGACCAGGCTAGTATAAGTTGGTGGCTGCAGGCCCAACAGGTTGGCACTTTTTTTGTATAGCTGATATGTAACCATCTTGAGGAGGAAGGGGGAGCCCTGAGCTCCATGTCACCTCAATAGTAACTACCCTGGACCTGCTCTCAGATTTCTTCTCCTGGAGTCTTACTCTTTTCAAGAGTCTGACTTTCCATTCCCAGATTTCCAAGGAATCTCCATATTGCTTTTCATATTGGCTGCACCAATTTGCAGTCCCACCAGCAATGTATGAGTGTACCTTCTTCCCCACATCCTCGCCAACACTTATTGTTGTTTGTATTCATAATAGCTGTCATTCTGACTGGAGTGAGATGATATCTCAGAGTAGTTTTGATTTGCATTTCTCTAATTGCTAGAGATGATGAACATTTCTTCATATATTTGTTGATTGATTGTATATCCTCTTCTAAGAAGTGTCTGTTCAGGTCCTTGGCCCATTGGTTGATTGGGTTATTTGGGGTTTTTTTGGTGCTTAGCTTTTTGAGTTCTTTATATATCCTAGACCCAAAGGACTTAAAAACAGCATACCATAGGGACACAGCCACATCAATGTTTATAGCAGCACAATTCACAATAGCTAAACTGCGGAGCCAACCTAGATGCCCTTCAGTGGATGAATGGATAAAAAAATGTGGCATATATACACAATGGAATCTTACTCAGCAATAAAAGAGAATAAAATTATGACATTTGCAGGTAAATGGATGGCGTTGGAGAAGATAATGCTAATTGAAGTTAGCCAATTCCAAAAAAACAAATGTTAAATGTTTTCTCTAATATAAGGAGGCTGACTCATAGTGGGGTAAGGAGGGGGAGCATGGGAGGAATAGATGAATTCTAGATAGGGCAGAGGGGTGGGAGGGAAAAAGAGGGGGCAGGGTATGATTAGCAAGCATGATGGAATGTGATAGAAAAAGTACACGTATGAAGATGTGAACTGGTGTCAATATACTTTATATACAATCAGAGATATGTTGTGCTGTATATGTGTAATAAGAATTGTAATACATTACGCTGTCACTTATTTTTTTAAAAAATGAATAAAAAAGAATCTGATTTTCATGCTGCTCTCTGAACAAATGCATAGTTTCAAATAAAACGTTTATAAACCTCCACTCAAAAGTTTTGTGAAATTTGGTGGTTACTAAGCCTCTTTGATATTTAGTTTCTTGTCCTATAAAATGGAAAAATGTAGAATAAGTATCCACTATGTAGGCAAACTGCTTATATAAGGATGCATATGAAGAGGATCAAATTGAAATATGTACATAGGTGCTCAGCCCAGTGCCTGTTTCATTAGAATCTCTGAGTAAATGGCAGCTGCAAATAACAGTAATAGCCAAAATATCCCAAGTACCAAGAAGTGAGTCTGAAGACTAAAATCTAGCCAGTGGGCATATGCTGGTCAGGTAACCAAGAATTCCTTGGAAAGTTTCATTATCCCAGGGCAAGAACTGGGAAACTGGTGCCTTCGGTTCCTTTGAATTTTGTTTTTTTTTATTTAAATTTTTTATTGTTGGTTGTTCAAAACACTACATAGTTCTTGATATATCATATTTCACATTTTGATTCAAGTGGGTTATGAACTCCCATTTTTACCCCATATACAGATTGCAGAATCACATCAGTTACACATCCATTGATTTACATGTTGCCATACTAGTGTCTGTTGTATTCTGCTGCCTTTCCTATCCTCAACTATCCCCCCCTCCCCTCCCCTCCCCTCTTCTCTCTCTACCCCCCTCTACTGTCATTCATTTCTCCCCTTTGTATTACTTTTCCCTTCCCCTCATTTCCTCTTGTATGTAATTTTGTATAACCCTGAGGGTCTCCTTCCATTTCCATGCAATTTCCCATCTCTCTCCCTTTCCCTCCAACCTCTCATCCCTGTTTAATGTTAATCTTCTTCTCATGCTCTTCA
>NW_026000103.1:89717-103809 GCF_001458135.2 Marmota marmota marmota
CCTTCTGGAACTGCTGTGGATGTTTGATCTCCTTGGGGATCTTGAAGTCCATCCTGTCACTGAGGCAGTCTGCAGGCCTTTCATTCAACTGCTCTAGGAGCTTCTGACATTCCACACTGCTGTTGAACTGTTGGAGTCGAAGCAGGTTGTAACTTAGGGAAAGAGCTGTGGTGGAGAAGCACAACAGGAGAGCAGGTTGGAGGATGCACCTGTTGTTCATGATGACAACCAGAACAGCGCTGCCTACAATCTATGCAAGGTTGCACAGACTGCAAAGGTCTGCAATGGGAATGTCATGGCTCCATGGGGATGGGCTATTTATATGGCATGGCCCTCTCTGTTTCAGAGGAATTTCCCACTTTCAGTTCTCCCTTTCATTTTTACCATGTCACTTTCTTCTTATTGCATTCTTAAGAGTTTCTAAAACCCTTTTCATTTAAACTCCTGATTACTCTATATAATGTATATTAGGGGAAATATATACAAACTGTGAGAATTTCTAATATTGTATAGTTTCAGTAATTTCTCAAGGAAAGGATAAGAAGGGACTTTAGAGGAAACAGAGAAGCCCCAAATAGTCAAGAGTCATTAACTGAAAAGCCACTCACAGAACAGCAGCTGGATTGGGGTTTTGCCTATTGCAATGGTAGGTTCATGTGCTAGGGTCTGGGGGAGTTCTGAGAGGCCTTGGAATAGTGCAGGGAAGAGAAAGTTTCAAACCAACTGTGTCTGAAATAGTGACATGTCTTCCATTTTGTTGGCTTACATCCTTTCTCTTGAAGTTGTTAGCCACCATGTGAGGGGTCTGACTGCCCTGAGACTACTATACTGAAGGAAAGCCCAAACTAGCTCAGGGGACGCCAGGTGGAACTTGGCAAGATAATTTAAATGTTTAAGCAATTAAATCCCTTTAATTCGCAATATTATGACTAGAAATCTGTCCCTTCAGAAGTGTGTGTGAGTGTATCTCACACACACACAAACACACACACACACACACACACACACACACTATCTACAAATGCCCATTACAGCAATGTCATAATAAAAAATACAAATATCCATCAGGAGAAAAGTGGTTAAGTAATACCATAGTACAGACAAAATGGAATATTATTGCATCATTAAAATGGAAATAGCTGATATAAACCTATGTCACAAATATGTTTAATGAAATGAATATATGAAATATATAATACTATACTAATTAATATATAATATAAAATATACAAATATATGAAATATATAATTATAATGTCATATAATACCTGTAAAGCATAATATATATCATATAGTATAATACCTCATAATTATTATATTGTAATAGATTATAAAATAATGGAAATGGTAACATTATTTGTTTTATAAATTAACTGAAAGTCACACACAAACACAAATTTACATGAATACATATGCTGATACATGCATATTATCTTTTTCACCAGGTACATTCACTCAAATATTAATAGTAGTCACTTGCAGCGAAAATGGTGACGGGGTGAGAATGTGGCTTGAAAGAAAATTTTTTCCATTTTCACAGTGTAACTTTGAAAATATTGATAATTTTTTAGTGTACAATTCCTTATTGGTGCATTATAATTATGTATAGTAGTGGGATTCATTAAGCCATATTTATACATGCACACAAAATAATTGGATGCAACTCACTCACCAGGGCCTTCCCTTTCCTTCCCTCCTGCCTCCCCTGATCACAATCACATATAAGAAGAGCCATGAGGCATCCTAATTATTCAGTATACTTTGTTTGAGGAAAGTAAAAAAGCCTTACAGTATTTAATATATCCCTTTTTTAATCACATTAATTTTTTTTCTATAACAAAAATACATTATTGGTATCATTAAAAATACAGTTATAGAGGAGGAGTAAGTCTTAATGTCTACAGCACATACAGGAGGTGACTCTGGTTCATTACAACTTATTAGATATTTTAAAAGAACTGGAAGAGAAGAGTTTGATGATTCCAAACTCAAAAACATGACATTGTTTCAGGAGATGGTGGCATAGTCTGGATGTTAAATGTCCCCTCCAGGCCATGTGTTAAAGCTTGATCCCCAGGGAGCTGCCAAAGGGAGGTGGTGGAGTCTTTTGGCAGTGTCCTCTAGTGGGAGGTTTGAAGGTCACTGCTGGTGGGTCCTTCAAGGGCATTTTGGGACCCTGGCCCACTCCTCACGCCCTTTAACACCCTGGACATCAGGTGGTAAGGTTTGTCCTCCTGTGGTGAATCCCTGCACTTGTCAGGCACCCAAAGCAAAGGGCCAATTAATCATGAACTGCAACCACCAGAACGTTAAAAGTTAATTATCTACATTTTAAATATAATTATCTAGGGTATTTGTTATGGTAAAAGAAAACTGACTACTCATGGTGAAAAAGCTAGTTACCCTGTTTAAATCATTATACATTATAAACATGTATAATGATTACCCAACTGTACAATATAAATGCTTACAATTATCATGTCTATGTCAATAAAAAGCCCAAATATTTGTTCATATCATAAAGGATATAAGATGCAAGAGAAACAGGTATATAATAATGAAGAGAGAAAATTTATAAAAAGAAGTATAGCAACATCATAATCCTTGTTTATTTTGTTTGATTTGACACTAAAGGCTGATTTCTCCCTTTTTTTCTTTGTGTGGTTTTCCAGTTTTCCACTGCCAAACATGTGTTCTCTTGTAATAGACCAATCTACACAAACATGTGTTCTCTTGTAATAGACCAATCTACACTAGACCACCAAGTGTCAAGGCCATTCTGCCTCTTCTGTGGGTTTTATTCTCACATTTTGGTGTTTCCATGTGAGCTCATGAAAGTTGTTTAGCTATTTTCTAAGTTCTAAGAAAAAGTAGATTCTAAAATAATAAAATTTTTTAAAAAAGAAAATGATCTTGCAGCTGTTTCACTTGTGAATGTCTTATTATGTCAGTGACTGAGTAATTTCTTAGGGAAACTCTATTTGAAAACTATCTTAGGATAAATCTGGAATCATCCATGGCTCACAGCAAAAATACCAATGCAAGGTGTTTCAGAGATCAATCCTTTCTACTAAGAGGAGAACAATCCAGGGAGTCTGGTGATTAGGACCTGCCCATTCAGGACGACTTGTGAGCTCATTTAGAGTTGACCTCTCCTGGTACAGCAGTGGGCCTCCTCTTTGGGCCACATCTAGTGGTCTCTGATCCTCCCATGCTGAAATGGCCATCAGAGTTCATCCTATGGTAAGAGAAAAGCCACAGAAGTGGAAGCTGTAGTAGTAGTTGTTGTAGTATTGTTACTAATTCTTGAATTCTTACTATACACTGTTCTCTGAATAATCCTCATAATAAATATTTGAGTGATACATTAGTCCATTTTTTTATTACTGTCAACAAAATTCTTGAGGTATACTACTTTTTAAAGAAAAGAGGTCTACTTAGCTGGCAGTTCTAGAGATTTAAACTCCAAGATTGGGTGGCTCCATTGATTTGACCAACTCACTCTAAAGGTCAGATAGAGTGTAATTCAGGATAACCTAATAATGTCACTGTGTGTTTAAGTCACTTGTAACTCTGGTATAAAGGGGAAAATTTTAAAGTTTTAATAACTTTAAGTAACTACAGCTACAAATATTTGTTTATGGATACCCATTATAAAAAGTATAACATCGAAAACATACACTGTAACAGGAGGATTAAACATATACTGCTTCTATACAAAATTGAACCAAGTTGTCAGTTTTTAATAGACTGCTGCAATTATAAGATATTCTATGTAAGTTTTATGATTACTACAAAGCTAACCATTGTTTTCTGTATACAAAATATCAAGAGAAAGGAATGAAAGCACACCACTTCAAAATCATCAAATCACTAAAGGACATAATAATACAGGAAGAAAGGAATGAAGAAACTAACAAACAATCAGAAAGAAATTAACACAATGGCAATAGTGAGCCCCTACCTACCAATCATTAGTATAAATGCCAATGGACTAAACATTCCAATCAAAAATAGTGGGTGTCTGAACAGATTCTTGTAAAATGCCCAACAGTATGCTGTCTGCAAGAGACTTCAGCTTCACAGACACATAAGGAATGAAGCCAAAGGGATGGAAAAAGCTATTCCACACAGACACGGACCAAAAGAGAACACAGGTAGTTGTACTTACATCAGAAACAGTATCATAACACAAGGAAGGTCCTTACACAATGTTAAGGGGGTAAATTCATTAAGAGTATTTAACCATTGCAAAAACATATACATCCAACATCAGAACACCAAAATATACAAAGAATGTAGGAATGAATCTGAAGAGATAAACAGGTTGTAATGCAATATTAATAGCAATTTCTGTACCACTTTGGACAATGGATAAATCATAAAAAATGAGGCAATATTGGAGTGGAGCTATACTTCAGTCCAAATGATCTTAACTAATATACATTAACAGAACTTTCCACCCTACAGCAGAAACCCATTCTTCCCAACTGAATATACAACTTACTCTAGAATAGATATTGTAGGCTACAAAACAAGTCTGAACTAATTTAAAATTACAATCATATCATTTCAGTATTTTTTCCAAAATCAATGATATAAAACCAGAAAAAATTGGAAATTAAATGACTCCCTCCTGAATAAGTAGTGAGTCAAAAAATATATCAAAGGGGAAAATTAGAAAGTACCTGAAAGCAAACAAAAATTGGAATGAAATATACCAAAACATGGAATGCAGCAAAACCAGTTCTAAGAGTGGTTGATGGGATCAATGCCTACATAAGGGAAAAAAGAACGATCTCAAATGATGAAACCACCTTTTAACTTCAATAAACTAGTAACAGAAAGGCAAAGGAAACCCCCACAGTGAGTAGAAGAAGAGAAACAGTGAAGATAAGAGCAGAAATAAATTAGAAAGAAACTAAAAAAACAATAGGAAAGACCAGCACAAACATGGACAATCCTTTGTTTACAGTAACTAAGAAGATTCAAAATAAATAAAATCCGGAGTAAATGAGGATAGGTTACAACTGATACCACAGAAATGCAAAAGAGCATAGAGACAACTATGAACAATAGCATAATAAATTGATACTCAAAAAGAAATGAATACATGACTATTAGTACATAAACTGTGAACAATAAATCATGAACAATAGAAAACTTGAAGACACAAATAATGAAAAAGGGGAATCTGATCAATAATCAAAAATCACAGAACAACAAAAAGTCCAGGACTTGAGGGATTCACTTGTAAATGCTACCAACAGTTAACAAGAATGACAGAAGCAGAAATACAACCTGTTATCAAATCTATGAAAAAAATATTTAACATCTCTAGCAAGTAGGGAAATGGAAATTAAAACTACACTGAGATTCCATCTCCCTCTAATCAGAATTGCAGTTATCAAGAATGAAATTAACACTGCCCTGCAGACCAGCAGATCCATGCTAGAGGCCAGGCCTGGCCCAACTCCATCTTGCAACATTGTAGCCACCACCATAGCCTTCCCCACACAGGTAGCTTCCACCTTGGGAAAATAGATAGGGCCTGGAGGCAGCTGAATCTCTGAACAGGCAACTCTCCCTTTCATCCCCATCTCTGAAAGTGGATGCAGCCATCTTAGGACACCACCAAGGCTACCTTGAGTTACCTCCACTATTTCAAGCACCACATTTAGTTTCAGTAGCTTTTATCATGGGACACTAGCTGTACCTCACCAAAGTGAGGTAATATGCAGGGATGCTACAAGATTACAGGGTAGAAATTCTAATACCACAGATTTGAACTACAAGAAAGATGACACACAGACAACATGAAAAAAAAAGGTGGAGGGTGGTGGTGGGGAAATGCCTGAAACAAACCAAGAAACTACAATAATAGAATCCATCAAAAGTGCAGATGATGAAATGTCAGAGAAGGAGTTCAGAATGTTCACAATTAAAATGATATCTGAATTAAAGAATGACCTACATGAGCAAATACAGGCAAACATTGAATACTCCAACAAAGAGATTAGAGAACAACAACAGGCAACCATCAATCATAGCAACAAAGAGATAAGAGAGCAAATACAGAGAGCAAAAGATTACTTCAAGAAAGAGATAGAGATTCTGAAAAAAATTCAGAAATCAGAAATCCTTAAAATGAAGAAAACAATTGATGAAATGAAAAAAATCAACAGGAAGCATCAACAACAGACTAGATCACTTGGAATACAGAACATCAGATAATGAAGACAAAGTATACAGTCTTGAAAAGAAAGTTGACCACACACTGCACATGGTAAGAAATCATGAAGAAAACATCCAAAAAATCTGGGATAGCATCAAAAGATCAAATCTAAGATTTATGGGGATAGAGGAAGGCACAGAGTTTCAAACCAAAGTAATATACAATCTCTTCAATGAAATAATGTCAGAAAATTTCCTAAACATGAAGAATGAATTGGAAAATTAAATACAAGAGGCTTACAGGACACCAAATTTACAACAGATGTCCAACAAGGCACATTATAATGAAAATGCCCAGCATACACAATAAGGATAGAATCTTAAAAAATGCAAGGGAGAGGAATCAGCTCACATATAGGGGGAGAACAATTCATATCTGCATATTTTTCAACCCAGACCCTCAAAGCCAGGAGATCCTGGTACGACATATACCAAGTTCTGAAAGAAAATAAATGCCAACCAAGAATCTTATATCCAGCAAAATTAAGCTTCAGATTTGATAACAAAATAAAAACCTTTCATGATAAACAAAAGTCAAAAGAATTTACAGTGAGACAGCTTGCACTATAGCCTGCAAAATATTACAAAAGGAGGAAATGAAAAACAATAATGAAAATCAGCAAACGGTGGAACTATACTAAAGGAAAGGCCAATCAGAGGGAAAAAATCCAAGCTAAAAACCAAAAATAAACCAAAATGACTGGGAATACAAATCATATTTCAATAATATACCTAAATGTGAATGGCCTAAATTCATCAATTTAAAGACATAGATTGGATTAAAAATAAATACCTAAATATATGTCGTCTTCAGATTCATCCCACATAAAAATATATCCACAGACTGAAGGTGAAATGGTAGGAAAAAATGTACAACTCACATGGACCATATAAACAAGCAGGGTTTCCATCCTCATATCTGATAAAGTGGACTTCAAATCAAAGTTACTGAAAAAGGATAAAGAAGGACATTTCATACTGTTTAAGGGTGTCTTACATGAACAAGACATAACAATCATAAATATGTATGTCCCAAACAATGGGGCATCTATATAAACCAAACAAACCCTTCTCAAATACAAGAACCAAATAGACCACAACACAATAATACTGAGAAACTTTAATACACCTCTCTCAACACTGGATATATGTTTCAAACAAAAACTAAACAAAGAAAGTATAGAACCCAATAATACAAACAATAATTTAGACTTAACAGACATATATAGAATATGCCATCCATCAACAAATGAATACACTTTCTTTTCAGCCACACATGCATCATTCTCCAAAATAGACCATATGTTATGTCACAAAGCATATCTTAGCAAATACAAAAAATCTAAATACTACCCTGCATTCCATCTTACCATAATAGAATGGAATTAGAAATCAATGATAAAATAAAAAAATAGAAGCTACTCCAACACCTGGAGACTAAATAATATGCTATTAAATGATGCATGGATAGCAGAAGACTCAGGGAGAAGATAAAAAATTCTTAGAGGTAAATGAGAAATCTGATACAACTTATCAAAATTTATGGAACACTATGAGGAAGAAAGATTATTGTATTAAGTTCATTCATTAAAAGAAGAAAAACTCAACAAATAAATCACCTGACATTACAGCTCAAAGCCCTAGAAAAAGAGGAACAAAGCAACACCAAAAGTAGTAGAAGACAGGAAATAATTAAAATTAGGGCAGAAATCAATGAAATTGAAACCAAAGAAACGAATCAAAAAATTGACAAAACAAAAAGCAGGTTCTTTGAAAAAAATGAATAAAACTGTCAAACCCTTAGCCACTAGAATGAAAAGGAGAAGAAAGAAAATTCAAATTACAAATATTCGTGATGAAAAAGGAAATATGACAGGCACTATTGAAATACAAAAGACAATTAGAAACTATTTTCAAAATTTATACTCTAGTAAAATAGAGAAACTTGAAGACACTAACAAAATTTTAGAGGCATATAATCAACCCAAACTGAATCAAGAGGACCTACACAGTTTAAACAGATCAATTTCAAGGAAGGAAATAGAAGACACCATCAAAAATCTTCCAACCCAGTAAAGCCTGGGACCAGAAGGATTCACATCTTAGTTCTATAAGACTTACAAAGAAGAATTAATACCAATGCTCCTCAAATGATTCCATGAAATAAAAAGGGAGGGAACCCTTCCAAACTCATTCTGTGAAGCTAGTATCATACTGATACCAAAGCCAGGCAAAGAAACATCAAGAAAAGAAAACTTTGAGGTACAGAAATCTGTGTGGGAAATACAAGAATATAGAGAAGAAACTGTAATATCTCAGATCCACACTGCAAGAAAGGAAGACTCATAGACAACATGAAAAAGCAAGGGAAGAAAATGGCCCAAACAAACCAGGACACCATAATAACAGAACCTATGGAAAGAAAAATTGATGAAATGTCAGAGAAGGAGTTCAGAAGATTCATAATTAAAATGGTCTGTGAATTAAAGAATGACCTAAATGAGCAAATGCAAGCAAAAATTGATCACTCCAGCAGTGAGATAAGAGAGCAAATAAAGGTAGCAAAAGATTACTTCAAGAGAGAGATAGAGACCCTGAAAAAAAAGTGGTCAGAAATCCTTGAAATGAAGGATACAATAAATCAAATAAAAAACTCAATATAAAACATAACCAACAGACTAGATCACTTGGAAGAAAGAACAACAGATAATGAAGACAAAGTTTACAATCTGGAAAATAAAGTTGATCACACAGTGAAAAAAGTTAGAAACCATGAACATAACATCCAAGAATTCTGGGACAGCATCAAAAGACCAAATCTAAGAGTTATTGGGATAGAGGAAGGCATAGAGTTTCAAACCAAAGGAATGCACAAACTCTTTAATGAGATAATATCAGAAAATTTCCCAAGCATGAATAACAAATTGGAAAACAAAATACATGAGGCTTACAGGACACTAAATTACAACAGATCTACACCAAGTCACATTGTAATAAAAATGCTTAACATACAGAGTAAGGATAGAATAGTAAAAGCCACAAGAGAGAGGAATCAGATCACATATAGAGGGAGACCAATTTGTATCTCAGCAGATTTTTCAACCCAGACCCTCAAAGCCAGGAGATCAACATATATGTGGAACAACATATACCAAGCTCTGAAAGAAAAAGGATGCCAACCAAGAATCTTATATCCAGCAAAACTAAGTTTTAGATTTGATGATGAAATAAAAACCTTCCATGATAAACAAAAGTTCAAAGAATTTACAACTAGAAAGCCTGCACTATAGAACATCTTTAGCATAGTATTCCAAGAAGAGGAAATAAAAAACAATGATGAAAATCAGCAGAGGGATGAATTACACTAAAGGAAAAATCTAACTAAAAGAGAAACCAAGTCACGTTAAATACAAAAAAAAAAATGGTTGGGAATACAAATCATGTCTCAATAATAATGCTGAATGTTAATGGCCTAAACTCACCAATCAAAAGACATAGACTAGCAGATTGGATCAAAAAAAAAAAAGACTCAATAATATGCTGCCTCCAAGAGACTCATCTCATAGAAAAAGACGTTCAGAGACTGAAGGTGAAGAGTTGGGAAAAATCATACTACCCACATAGACTGTGGAAAAAAGCAGGGGTTTCCATTATCATATCAAATAAAGAAGACTTCAAATTAAAGTCAATCAAAAATGATAAAGAAGGGCACTACATACTGCTCAAGGGAACCATACACCAACAAGACATAACAATTATAAATATATATAGATGCCCCAAACAATGAAGCAGCTATGTTCATCAAACAAAACCTTCTCAAGTTCAAAAGTCAAATAGACCACAACACAATAATTTTGGGTGACTTTAACACACCTCTTTTATCACTAGATAGATCTTCCAAACAAAAGCTGAACAAAGAAACTATAGAACTTAATAATACAATCAATAACTTAGACTTAATTGACATATATAGAATATTCCAACTTTCAATGAGAGAATATACTTTCTTCTCAGCAGCACATGGATACTTCTCTAAAATAGACCATATATTGTGCCACAAAGCAACTCTTAGCAAATATTTAAAAAGTAGAGATTCTATCCTGCATTCTATCAGACCATAATGGAATGAAAGTAGAAATAATTTCATTTAATACCTGGAGACTAAATAATATGCTACTGAGTGAACAATGGGTTACAGAAGACATCAAGGAGGAGATTAGAAAGTTTTTAAAGGTGAATGAGAACACAGATACAACATACTGAAATCTGTGGAATGAGATTCCAAGAATAGTACCCTTAAGTATAGTACATATATGACTGCGCATATGGTGCAATGCTACCTTATGTACCATCAGAGAAATGAAAAGCTGTGCTGAAATTGTGTACAATGAATCAAAATGAATTCTGCTCTCATATATACCTAATTAAAATAAATAAATGAAGAAAGAAAGAAAGAATAAAAGTAAAAATAAGTGTTGGTGAGTATATGAGGAAAAAAATGTTCACTCACACATTGCTGATGGGACTTCAAATTGGTGAAACTACTCAGCAAAGCAGTATGGAGATTCCTCAAAAATCTTGCAATGGAACTACCATTTGGCCCAGGTATCCTACTCCTCAATATATACCTAAAGGACTTAAAATCAGCATACTTCATGACTCAGCCACTTCAATGTCTATATCAGCTCAGCTCACAATAGCTAAGCTATGAAACTAACTTATGTTCCCTTCAGCAGATGAATGGATAAACAAAATGTGGTATATATACACAGTGGAATGTTACTCAGTCATAAAGAAGAATGAATTTATGGCATTTGCCAGTAAATGGATGCAACTGGAGAATAACATGCTAAGAGAAATAAGCCAACCCCCCAAAATCAATGGCTGAATGTTTTGTCTGATATGCAGATGCCAACTCACAATAAATGGGGCTGTTGGCAAGAATAGATGCTCATTGGATTAGACAAAGCAAATGAAGAGAAGGGAGGGGGACAAGAATAAGAAAGACAGTAGAAAGAACCAAATATCACTTTCTTATGTTCTTACATGACTACATGACAAATGTAACTCCACATTATGTACAACCACAAAAATGGGAAGTTATACTCCATGTGTGTATGATATGTCCAAATACATTGCACTATCATGTATAACTAGAAGGAACAAATAAAAAAACTTAAAAAAGTAGAATGAATATCAACTGTAATGGTTACTTTGAATTATCAATGTGATTGGACTAAGAGATGCTGAAGATTAAGAAGCTTCTGGGTGTGTCAGTGAGGGAATGTCTAGGAATGATTGGCATGTGGGATAGAGAACTGAAGTGGAGACCCTACCTAAGCATGGGCAGCACCAACCAATTGATTGGAGGTTTGGATGAAATAAAAGTTGAAAGAAGAAGGAAGCAAATGCAGATGCAAGCCCTTCTTGCACAGGTTCTTGATTGCAGCTGTGATTGCCATACTCTCTTTCTTTCACTCTTCCAAAGCAGTGTCTGCCAGTGATTCTCCAGAGAGTTTCCAGAACCTTTGGTCTCAGATTAGGATAACATCATTGATCCCTCTAGTTCTGAGGCTTTGGCATCTTGGACTGAGCACCTTCTGGTATCTCCAGCTCTCCAGCCTGTAACCATTGTGGACTATCCAGCTTCTGGTTGTGTAAGCCGATCTAATAAATTCCTCTTTTTATAATCATACCTCCTGTTGATTCTGTTCCTCTAGAGAAACCTACTAATACACCAACCCTACTTAAATTTTCCCAAATACTGAAGAGGAGGAAATGCTTCCAAATTCATTTTATGAGACCAATATTACCCTGTATGAAAACCTTACAAGATAGTAAAATAGAAACTTATTGGCTAATATCCCCCAATGAGCATAGGTAAAAAAATCCTCAATGAAAACCTAGGGAACCAAATTCACCAGCATACTAACAGGATCCTAAAAACAATCAAAAAAATTCCCCTTGGGCATGCAAGGATGATAAAATGATAAAACATATATGTACCAATCAATAAATGTGATACCACATTTAGAGAACAAAGGATTAAAATGATATGACCATTCCAATAAATGCAGAAAAAAACATTTGATAAAAGTCAACATTCATTCATAACAAAAATGCCAACAAGGACTAGAGATACAGTTCAGTGGTAGAGCACTTGCCTAACATGTGCAAGGCCTTGGGTGTGATCCCCACTACTGAAAACAAAAACGAACAAATAAACAATGCAACAAATAACTGTAACAGAAAACTATCAAAACATGAGGTATAGAAGGAATGCTCCTGATATTTGTATGCTGATTTCATATCCTATATATGTACTTCAACATATGTACTTCAACATAACAAAGGCTATCGATGACATGGCTATCATACTTAATAGTGCAAAGTAAAATCTTTTCCTGAAGATCAGGAAGAAGACAAGGATGCCCACTTGGGCCACATCTATTCAATATTTGAGTGGAATTCCTAACCAGAGCCATTAGGCAAGAAAAATGAAAAGCCATCCAAATAAGAAACGAAGAAGTGGAATGGATGTGTAAATGACATGATCCTAAAGAGTACTGAAAACTCTAAACTTCCCACCAGGACACTGCTTGAACAAACAAACTAATACAGTAAAGTCGTAGGATATGAAATAAGCACACAAATATCAGGAGCATTTCTACATGCTAACAGTGAAATCAAAAGAACAAAGCAAAGGCTCTGTACATCAAAAACTAGAAAATACTGATGACAGAATTGGCAGAGGAGATAAATTAATGGAAAGAGATCTTACATTAGTGGATTGAAAGAATTAATAATGTTAAAATATTCAAACGATCCAAAGTCATCTATACATTCTGTGCAATTTCTATCAAAATATCCATGGCATTTTTTCACAGAACTGAAACAATATTTCTAACATTCCAGTGAAAACCCAGCAAAGAAGAAAAAAGAAAAACATTTCCCCAGCAATCTTGCCAAGAGGAATAAAGATGTTGCATCAGTCTACTCATACTGCAAGGTTATCATAGTCTAAACATTCTGTAAAATGTAGACACAAACATGCAATATTGACTAAAGTCCTCTTGCTATTATTATTTTGAATAAATTGTATTTTACATCAATTAAAAATAAAAAAAATATTTTACCCTCCCTCATTTCTTCTTTAGTATTCTTCCTTTTTGAAAAATTCAAATATGAGTTTCTGACATAGATACTATTTTCCTTCTCTTTAAATTTTTTTAGCATTTTTTGCCCAGGTGAGGCAAACATCATGGTGGAAAGGGCTGGTGGAGGAAAACGTCTCAGGACAGGGTAGCTAGGAAGCAAAGGGAAAGGGGTAGCAGCCACAGGGAAGACGATCTCTTCTAGGCCACAGCCCCTGTGACCCATCTCTAGCCATGCCCCTCCTGACTATAGTTTCTGCCCCGTTTGTCCAGTCCAACTAGGATAGACTGAATTGGTTAATTCTGTGTCTTTACCTCTGAATATTTCTGCATTAACACAGAGGCTTTGGGGCAAAACCTCACCTCCAAACCCAAATACCCAGTCCTTGTTCTCCTTGCATTTCATTCATCAAAGTTTCTATTGACTTACCCTCAAGGTCAGAGAGTCTTTCCTCTAAAGGTATTCTTCATTTTCCATACACTATTTTTGATCTCCATCATTACTTTTGGATTTCTTCATAGATTTTCCTGTCCCCTGTTACATTGCCCACCTGTTCTTCCAGGTTGTGCATTTTACCCATTAAATCTGGAAGCATATTAATCACCATTGTTTGAAATTCCTGGTCTGATAATTCCAACATTGCTGCTGTGTCTGGTGCTTCATATATATATATATATGAATATATGAATATATATGAATATAT